>NC_056737.1:293624108-293964108 GCF_019279795.1 Protopterus annectens
GAAGTAAGAGATGCAGCCCAAGATATAGATACAGGTGGAGGTCTGGAAGAGGTCCTCAGAGAAGCAGTCTTGGGTCTGCTCAGCAAAGCAAATGTACTAATGCCAAAGTGTATGCTGAGGCTTACAACCAAAGTAAGATAATCAGCTTCTGTTGAAGAGAACTCATGGTGCTCACTATGGACACGGTTCCAGGCCTCTTGGTACTGAGTACTAAAAGAGGACACTCCAGTAAGAGAGTTGTTACATTGTGTGTTCTTTTAAGACACATAAGTCTTAAACTGATGAGATGCTAATCTAAGCATTTATATTCTTGAATTGTCTGGTCAAGTCTACAGATAATGGTACTTTGGTACATTATAGCAAATGTATGAATAAAACTGTTTGCTACTGGACTGAAATAAATTTCTAGCGAACAAAACCAACAGATGAATCCGAACCACCAAGAAGAAGGACCTCAATGCCACCACAAATTTTATTAAATGTTGAGCGCTTTCATCTGCATAAGACCAGACTTCTTCAGAACAACTTACATAAAAAACTCCCCTTAAATACATTCCTTAACAAGTTACTTAATTAATACAATTAAAATTTAAAGTCACAGCCGTTAAAATATAAAATAATAACATACTACTACATAAACCAACCATATCTTTTCATTTTTAAAATGCTAGAAATACTCGTACATTCATTCAATCCTGGAAATTGTGTTGCATTCAATCTCCGTTGCCAGCGTAATTCACACTCCTCCAACTTTTCTGGAACTATTTTACCTTGTACATCATAATAAATCTGTTGGATAACTAAAAATCCAAATTTATGGTCACCACATTTCTCTATATGCCTACTTAGTGCATTTGTTTTAGACTTTTTTGGAAATGTCTGAAATATGTTCATTTATCCTGGATTTAAATGTTCTAGCAGTTTTCCCTACACTAAGTAAGGAACTGATGGTGATAAAGCATAAAGCTTCAAAACACTTCTAGCTGAAATAAGAGCTACAAAAAAGATAGTTTTCCAGGAAAGGAACTTCAAAGAAGTAGCTGGTTCAAATGGAGGTTTGGTTAAAGCCTCTAGAACTAGGTTTAAATCCTGAGAAGGAAATGATTCTCTGATGGAAAGTCTGAACAAAAAGACTCCTCTGTGAACAGCTTTGTAAAGCTTATGTGAAGTGAGACCGTGCACCTGATAGCCTGTATGAAAATTAGAGATTACTGCTAGTTGCACTTTAACTGTGGAGAAACTACATCTAAAATCAAATGTGTCTACTAGGGAAGTGGAAGATGTCTGGAATCAGACATGAGAAAGTATCAATGTTCTGTAAAGTGGTCCAAAGCAAAAATCCCTTCCATTTACTATTGTAATTCAGGCAAGTAGTCTCCTTCTGGGAAGCTAATATTTTGACCATCTTGGAACAGAAAGACTTGTCTTTGGCTATTACTGGAATTTAAAAATACAAGCAGTGAGCTTCAGGTTGTGGAAATCCAGATGAGGCTTCCCAAAGGGGTGTGAAACAAGATCCTGTACCACATCAGAATCCAGCAGAAGGCTCTTTGAGATGAGGCCTGAGAAGGGGAAACCAGTTTTGTTTGGGCCAAAAGTGGGTTATGAGGATGAAAGTGACCTTACACTTGACTGCTTTCAGTATGAACCTGGGGATTAGAGGCAAAGGTGGGAAAGCATAAAGGAGTCCAGGAGGTCATTACTGGGATATAGGTATCTCTCTCAGGAGGGATCATGGCAAAATAACTACTCCATTTGATGTTGTATGTGGAGCCAAAAAGACTGCAGCAAGGAACAATGCAGCAACTGAACATCTCTTAGAAAGGCCCTCAGGCTGTTAGCCCAGTAACAGTCTATGAAAACTGAACTAAGGTATCTCTAGTGAAGCATGAGCAGGGATTAGCTGAGCCTATCTGCAAAGCAATGAGAACTCTCAGAATGTGTGTTGTTATGAAAAAGCAGTGCAGGATCATCACCCATTGCCAAACCCTCATGACTTCCCAACATGAGGGGTAAGATCTGGCTCCTCCTTGCTTGTTGATATAGGAAACTACAGTCATGTTGTCTGTTTAGATAGAAATCACACCCAGAGGAAGGTAATCCTGAAGTTCCTGCAACTCAGGCATGACAACCTTCAGCTCTAGGACACTGATGTGAATGTTGGCATTTGCCTTTCTCTATAGACCTTGGACCACTCTCCCACTATAATGCCCCCACCCCCACCCCAAGGAGGAGGCGTTCATGATCATGACTGCTACCGGAAAAGGTGGACAGAAGGGTCTGCTACACTGAATCACTGTGTAATCCAGCTACTACTGCAAATTTTTTTGCAGGAATTAGTTATAATAATCAGTTTGGAGAGAGGATGCAGACATTGAGACAATGGCATATCAAGAAGCCATTATCACGTGTTAGCATGCAAACGGTACCATTAAACTTAACAAAGTCATCAAACTCAAAATTTTGAAAATTAAAGGCACAGTCAGGAGGAAACTCGAAGTAGAATCTGTACTGCTCACTTTAAGATTTGAATTTTGTCTGTTGGAAGGAAAACTATGAGCAGTGTAGTGTTCAGATGATAACCTATAAAAATAATCCCCGGAGCTGGCTGAAGGCTTGAATACTAAATATTTATGTAGATTTCCAGTGGACTGGCAGAGCCTGAGCAAGTTATCCCTGACTTCTATGAAAGGTTCCACTGAGGGGAACAGCTAGGAGCTAGTTGTCCAGATATGGAAAGTTCCTGTAGCTTTGAAAATGCAGATGGGCTGCTACAACAGCCAAGCAATACTACACATCCTGGAAGCTGTAGTGAGACCAAAGGGCAAGGCTCAGAATTGTATACAGCTGGCATATCTCTGGAAGTGAATGAACCTCCTTGCCTCTTTTACAATCTTGATGTGACAGTAAACATCTTGAGGGTCCAGTGAGCTCATACAGTAATTAGCCCTGACACAAGGCAGAATCAATTGCTCCATGACCATTCCTAACTGGGTTTTCCATATCTATTTGTGAAGAAGTCTGAGGTCTAGTGTAGGCCTGAAGTACTGACTTTTCTATGGAACCAAAAAGAATGTTGAATAAATATCCTGACATTCTCTGCTCTGGTGGGACTTCCTTGATGGCTCTTTTGGAGAGCATTAAAGTGATCTTTCTATCTTACTACCTTCTTTGACTGACTGAGAGGGACATCTCACAGTGGACGTCTCAGGGCTGGTGGTGTCATGAAAAATGGTGCTGAAGAGTTACTGGATATAATCCTTTTGACCCATTTGTCCTGTGTAATGACATGCCATGCAGTTGGGCAAAGAGACTGATGACTCACAACTCTCTTCAGAGGGGAGTAGGGACAGCTCTTCAGGAATGCTGTAGCTTTCTGTCTGAGAACATCCTGGGATATCCCTTGTTCTGTGGCTCTTCTCTGCCTCTGGGTCTGCATTCCTTAAAGGGTCCTCCTCTGCCATGACCACCCTTGTCAGAGGTCAGAGTATGCTTCATATTGCTTACGTGTAAGACTTTGTGAACAAGAGTAAGTGTGGTCCTTCTTTGTTATTTCTATATGATCTTTGAGGGACCTTGAACATTTCACTGACAGCAGGGACAGTCCTGCCATACTGCTTGCACTTCTGCAACCTTTCTTTCACCGAAGAACAAACAACAAAGAGCTGTCAAAGGAAGGCACTGGTGAAAGATGCCTTGAAGTGGTCCGGAAGGTCACAGAGATACAACAGCACTTGACACTTCATCTATACATCAGCTCCAACTGCTCCATCCTCCACATTGTGCATGAGGAGCATGAAGAGGTTTGTAATGTTGGAAATGGTTGCCAAGGTTGCTTTTATTTGCTTCCTAGATTCTGATGTAAGGGGCTTTCAGAGTGGTTAGAACTTGCTGAACTAAATCTGTCTGGAAGTGATTCCCATATGAGTGGCATAGTTCAGGAACGTTAAGTCAAAAGTGCCCAAAGCATATGCCCGCTTCCACAATCTATCTACCACTCAAGAATTGTTGGTGACAGAAAGGATATAAGTTGAATCATCAGTCAGCTTTTTTTCAACTTACTGCCACCAAGATGATGGTAGCTACTTGGGAGGAATTGTCCAGTGTCGCCTGTCCTTGGGAGGCCTTAGGATCTTATCTGGAGTTAGTGGTACTGCCTCAAATGTCTCTGGCTCCTGCCATGATGTCATCACCACCAGTGTCTGTTGGAGGGACCACCCAGGAAGTACATTATGTTAAACCATAAGCCTCAAAAGTGTATCTTATCCTGGGAGGGGTCAGTGGGCTACAATGCCCTCTACTTCATAAGTTAAGATCTTGCAAATAAGGTGTCTTCAGGAGGGTATTAGGGGTATCCCTATCTCTCACCTGAGTTAGTATCAGATGTGAGAGACTCAAGTGGTGTGTCTACATACTTCCTTTTGCACATCCTCTATTTTGGTACATCAGGGGAAGTGTTACTTGACTCCTCAGAGGACTCTGCCTTCTGTGCTGCAGTAGTTTGAGCACCACAGGTTGACTCTGACTCAAGAATGCCCAATGGGAGGAAGGTAAGAAAGAGTGGTAGTTGGGGGGGGGGAGCCAATCTCAAGGAGGTGTAGGACTCTGCTTTTTGTGGAGATGCAATGATCCTCCTCAAAAATTGAAAGCCCACTCTGGCCTTGTTTGAATCTAAGAAGCCACTACAGAAACTGGATCCATTCCCCCCATAGGAGAAATGACTGGAGCCCAATTACACAACTCCAGCTGTGTATGATCTAGAGAAGGGAATAAAAATTGATGTTTTGAAAGTCAAGGTCTTTGAACTGGCAATGGAGCTGTGTGAGACAGTATTGAAGTTCTTCCTTATGTCTCCAATTCAGAGACTCCCTTGACCCCTACAACATCGGGGCTGAATGCATCAGATTCAGTAACCCCAGTGTCAACACCATAGTGAGTGCTTCTGAAACCACCACAGCCAAGAAGTGCACAGGGGAAGGAGTAGTGAGGATATACGGCTTGAACCAGCTGCCATTGGACAGAAAGGAGAAGGTATTATTCCCATCTTGATCAGAGTCTTAAGAAAGCTCTTCATCAGATGATCAAGGTCTGCTTCTGATGTGCTCTTGTATGACATGAAGGCTCTTAGATACAACACACAGGAAGGTCAAGAACGGACCTGATGCATCTAGTTTTTGAATGACCACTGTGTAGCTGTTCTTTTGGGATAGGTGTCCTGTACAAAAAATCAGCTCTGTAGACTCCAGAGGCCTAGTATCTAAAGTGGTCCAAGTCATGGGTAAATCTATCCTCAGAGCTTTTGGCACCAAGGTGGGTAAGGAGAAATCTGAGAGTCTGTGTAGACTCCACAACCTTATGTTTAGTGACTCTGTCAGCTGCTTTCTTGGTTTTAGTGGAGTCTATATCTGGAGACAACAGCCCTTTGAATATCAATTTATTTTCTACTGTTTGCCAGAGCTCTAGGGCTAAAGCCCACACAAATCTCACACTCCACTGACAAATGCAGCACCCACAAGCACACAATGCAGAGATCATGGGAGTCTGGGGGGTGGAATTTTATGCTGGCAAATGGAGCATTATTTTTTAAACACCTTTATGAAATTATGACTTAAGACATAAGGAAACATACAGTAATAGAAAAGAAAACAAATTTTTAAATTTTCCATTTATATACATTATACTTCATGTTTCTTTTCTTTATAAACATTATCAGTCCAACATTACATAAATTGCTCAATTACTGTCTTCCATTAAACCTTTGTCTTCCTCCTCCTGAACATTATTCTGCACGTATTGTTCTCACATTTTACATTTATTTCAATGTAAGTGGCTCCTTCCATTTTCTAAAGATCCCTCCTCCAGTTCCTTTTATCTCTTTTACAATTTTTAGTTCCTCCAATAAGAGTTGGTTTAGACTTTGATTTCCATTTTTCAGGAACTGCTTTTTAGCAACCAACACAATTAAACATAACACAGCCTTACTATGTCTAGGCAATTAAGATCCTGTTTAAAAAAATCCATATTTCTGACAGAGTACTCTGTAGGGAATTTTTAAAATCTACCAACTCATTATACTCCCAAAACATATGTTCTCAGTTACTTCTTTATTCCCCATCACAAGTCCAATGTTTGCCATCTACCTAAGGAAAATTTCTTTGAAGTCTGCTTGGGGTATAAAAACACCTATGCAAACACTTCCAAGCAAAAATCCTAAACTTTCTGGACTGTGTTGCATAGATGGGAGCCAGAAATATGTCCTTCCATTTTTCCCTTATAAATTGTTTTTCCAATCTCTCTTCCCAATCTTTTCTAACCGCCTCTGCTCGATTCTTATACTTACAGTGCAATATTTTATATGCCCTCCTAACTATCCCTTATTTTAACAGCAGCTTCTATTATACATTCAGCTAAAAGCTCTACCACAGCAGGTCTTTTGCTTAGGATTCCCATATCCCTTTCTCTTTCCCTATACTCTGATATCAATCCCCAGTCTCTAGCTTGCAGTCCATACATCTTCTTGGCCTCGTTCCACTTTATTACCTTTCCATCTCCAGTTATTTGCTCCTGATGCCTTGGTTTCCTTGCCAGTTTTCTCCAGTCAATTCCAATTCCATCTTGGCCTATTTTCTGTGCCTCTACTTGAAGTCATCCCTATTTGCAAACTTTCCCTTCTCGATTCTAATCGTGGCTTGGTTTTTAGAATACTTTCTGCTATTTTACTTGATTCTTGAATGCCACCTCCCCATCATCATCCCTTTCCACTCTGAATTATAACCTTTTGCTTCTGCTATGTATATGAGCCTTGATTGTGTAGCTCTGAAATATCCCTTCAAATCTGGTAATCAAACTATCTTGCTCTACTGCTTATCCCACTTAACTCTTGCTCCCTTGCCAGAAAAATTCCTTCTGCTCTTTATTAATTACTGCCCACAATTTCTTCTCTGATTAATAAAAATACACTTAACCTGTAAATAAAACTAAAGGGACTAAAAACATTTTCACTGCTTGTATCTTACTATCCAAATCCAAAAACAAGAGCTTCCAGTTTCTCAGTTCTTGTAATTTCTTTCATTTAGTCTCTTCCTACATATCCCTAGACTGGTATAACAGAAGTCTTTTGAATCCATATTCCTAAATACTTCATTTTATCCCTCCATCCATCCATCTATCCTCAAGCCCTTTTCCCATTTTTACACATGGGGTTGGGGTGTTATTTCAACAGTGATAATCATCTAGAGCCAAGGTTCACACCTCCAGGTGGCTAGCTCTGCTGTGGCAGCCCTTCCATACCACATACTTGTGTGCACACTCACACCTATGGCAAATTTAGAGCATCCAAACAACCTATTGCATCACTTTGGAATGTAGGAAGAAACCGCAGCACCCACAGGAAACCCACAAGAATACAAGGAGGACATGCATATACCACACAGAAGGCAATCAAGCCGAAGAATTGAATCACAGATCCACTTACTGTGAGGCAGCAACACTATCCACTGCGCAACTATGCCACTCACAAAATCCCATAAAATAGTTCATCATAATTCAAAACCCATAACTCTTTTCTTTCCTCTTTCACACAGTCACCAACTTCAACACAGTGCAAAGTCAGTGATCACTACATTTGACCCCAACACTGCAGAATATCGACCACAAGGGCTACCTCCCAAACATTTTAACTGAAAATGTTGTCTTTGTACAATAGCCTGTGGTCACCACATCTGAACCTGATAATGCAGAAGCTCTGCCAGAAGGGCCAACTACCAAACATTTTCACTGAGAATTTTGTCTTTGTACAATTGCCTGCGGTCACTGTATCCGACCCTGATGCTACAGAAGCTCTGCCACATGGGCCAACTCCCAAATATTTTCACTGAAAATGTTTTCTTTGTACAATATAAGCAAATTTAATTTGAAGAATTTTGCTGTGTATTAACTTAAACTAGTCAAACACATGCTTGCCTGTGCTGTAAATTAGTTTTTAACATCACCTTCCTCTGACAGAGTTGTCCTTGCACTCTAAGGATCACATACTAAGTTGGACACTGTCCTTTCTCTTAACCAATAGATTATACTGTGTATACCAGTTATTTAGTCTTCCTTGGTGACAGGTTTCTGCATTCAGGAAATGAATGAAAACCTGTTCTACTTTGTACCACTCTGTTAATTGTTTTCTTTAAGCTATAAACTGATTACTATTTGTTATAATTTGACCTGCAGGTGGAAGCTTGCTACACTTGGCACAACGTTGCTCTCCTACTACCAATTCCTACTCACCCCCTCCTACTCTACTACCATAATTCCTACATGCATATTTCACTTGTGACCCTTATAACTTAATTCTCCTACACAACCTTACTATCTTACAAACATTCCTGTTTCTTTTTACCTAATTCCCAACTTCCATTTAATCTTTCAGCACCATTCCCAACTACCTTTTTCCATCCCATACTGCTTTGCACTATATACATTCATAGTCACACCCTTACCTAACAGCAACTATCTATTCAACATCATATCATCTACTTTTCTCAACTAAACCCTTACTTTATCCTATTTTACCTACATTTTCATACTCTAGCCTTTACCCCCCCCATTCCTTACGTTCCAGAGAAGGTACAAGGACAACATAACTCTCTTCCTTCAAAGAAGACACTTCTTTCCTTCCTACCTTCTATCAGCTTTCAGACTCAACCACCACTAAATATCCTTCTACCCTGGAACTTCTTTTTTCCTTTTTGATCCTTACTTCTCCACTACTTGCCAGCTATAACATACAGACCCCTTTACTTAATCATGCTGCTACTCAGCTTTTCCCTCTATTCTTCTGCTACTGGGCCATCTCTCATTCTACCATGAATCTATAATAGCTCACAACGTATCTCCAACTCTGTCTCAACCACCTACTCATACTTCCTCCATACATACTCCACACATTGCAACAAACTTTTTAATGACTCCCCTCACCTTTACTCCCAATATAGACTGATTAACTCCCATTCAATTCAAACTAAAACAAAATTAAGTGGAAATTACTCCCCAAAAACACATATCAATAATTCCCCAATATACTAAAAATCTTTCTAGGAGACATTCATCCTAATCATCATCCACCTATCACAATGAACATCAACACAATTTCCTTCCACACACTACTATAACCATACAATGGTCAAACCCCAACCCTGGTAATCTAACTTTTGCTGACATAAATGTTAGAAGCATAAGAAATAAAAATGCTGGACTACATGCCTGGATTACCTACCAGAAGCCTGATATTTGCACTATAACTGAAACCTGGCTTAAACCCAGCATACATGACTCTGAAATTATACCTCCTGGCTATAATATCATTCGTAATGACCGTATAAAGAGGAACGGTGGTGGTATTACTTTAATATTTCCCAACAACTACCACATTTCCAATTACAAAATACAATACCAAAATTCAGTTCAGCAGAGCTTCTTATTGCTTTCTTGAAATTAAACAATTGTAAAAAATATGTATTGCTATTCTTTACATCCCTCATGGTGACAATACAGCTATACTGAAAGATATCCTACACTGGCTATCCATAGCAGTTCCACAAGAAATAATAATACTAAGTGATGTGAATTGGTTGGACATAAACTGTAACTCCCCGGCATCTAGAGCGAACTTACTTGGTTTCACACAACTAATTAACAGCCCCACACATTATAGCAAGACATCAAATTCCCTGTTAGACTGGATCCTGGTATCAAACCCTAGCAAGTACAACACCACAGGTGAAATGTCAGACTCCCTTAGTGATCATCTCCCCCCTATCTATACAACCAGATACACTCTATACAAGCACTTTTGGCTGACATCAAGGATTGAAACAATACTAATTTCATCAACTTTAATCATACTTTGACTTAGGAATGGGGCCCATTCTCATCATGGTATTAGAAACCCAAAAGATTTGGAGAAATTAAAAAAGCCACACATCCACTTAACAGCAATGTTTATAAAACAACATGCAACCTTTTCCAAGTTTAACTGTGACATATTCATTACTACCCTGTCATCTACTAACTGGAACTTCCTAAAAATCCTCCCCTTGGATGATGCTGTAAATGATTTCAGGACAACTTTCTTGAATATCCTAAACAGTCTTGCACTTTTTGAAAGGATGAGAATGAAAATTAATAATACAATTTGTCTCTCCAAAAGAGTAGAATGCTAATGAGAAAATAAAAAAATGTATATAAAATAAAAATAAAAAAATATAAAACAGAGAAAAGGCATGGAAAGAATGGCAAAAATAAAAAAATCACAATATCTTTAAAACTTCAGAATGCTTTGCAATCACACTAAAAAGCAAATTAATGAAGATCAAAACTATACTATAATAACCTTCAGAATAATAGTAAACACAACCCTAAAAAACAGTCTGGACAGCCATTAAAAGAAATTTTGCATCCTGGCCATAAATCCAACTTTGACCCCTTCCCCAATAACTTATCCCTTGAAACCACAATAAAATTAAACTTTTATTTCATTGAAAGTATAGCATCTCTAACCAAGGATTCTCCAACATCTAATCTTAACTGCGCCCAGCAGCCACATATCATCACATCTACTTTCACCTTCAAACTTGTGCCCACATCTTATATAAAATTACCCTTAACCAAACTCAAACCATGTTCTATTTCAGCTGATGACCTTCCAAGTGAATACCTTAAAATAGCAACTGATAGCACTGCCTACCCAGTCTCACTCATTAAAACAGTTCAGTCCAGGAATCCCACATTCTCTCTCTCTGGAAAAAGCCACACATTATCCCTCTGCACAAATAAAGAAATCCAGCAGACATTAGTAACTCTAGACCTATAGCAATCTTGCAACCCTTCTCCAAGACACTTGAAGAATATATCCAAAAACAACTGCTAAACTATTTCCTGCTGAAAGACCTCCTAGCCCCCATATAACATAGCTTCCATTCTTCCCACAGTACTAACATTGCACTTCTAACCTCTATAGATACTATTAATAATGCTACAGCTAAAACGTCTACTTCCAAAATCCTTATTAGGTCTCTTTCAGCCTACCTTCTATGTTCCAAAAGCTATCAATCTGCTTCCCTCTGGATCATTACTGTTTTATTGATCAGTGTGGTTTTGTGGAGGGGATGCAAACATTTGACAACATTAATAGAACAGTAATGATGGTGTAAGCTGGGAATTTAGGAGTAGGGCAGTACTCCTAAAATCCCACCTGACACCGTCAAATGCTTTCTCTGCATCAAGAACAGGGAACAACAGCGGTATTTTCTTACATTCTGCTTCCCTCTGGATCATTACTGTTCTATTAATGCTGTCAAATGTTTGCATCCCCTCCACAAAACTACAGTGGTCAATATATATCAAGTTTGGCAACAAAGTTGCTATTCATTTAGCCAATTTACACATAAACACATTATAATCATGGTTTAAAATTGAAATAGGTCAACATAAAGCTGGGTTTGATGGGTCTTTATTGTCTTTGTCTAATACAGCCACCACAGCTTTCTTCCAAGATATTGGTGCCTCCTTTTATTTTAAAATACTTTATCACTTTCTTTCCTCCTAAATTCCAAACTTCCTCAGGAATACCATCTGTTTCTAGAGACTTTCCTGCAGATTAATTACACATCACCAGTTTCATCTAATCTACTCCTATCTTAACTTAGTGGTTGAACTTCATCTACCATAAACCTTGGCATAATTAAATCTTCCATAGATACTTCTATTTTTTCTCTTGGTTTCCAAATTTCTCTGCTTTATACAAATTTTCATAAAATTTCTGAACCTTAATATTACAGGCTCCCTACGTTTGGTGACAGTCCTTTCTACTTGTTGTTGCTTAAGCCGTTGTGCTAAAAGTTCTGTGCTCTCAAATAGTTGCTTAACAGTAATTTTTCTAAACTATATTATCCAAATACTCATTTTCTCTTTAGCACTCTGCTGTTCCACCCTCTTCTTGTTCTGTGCAATTCCCCTTATTTTTCAATACTTTAACCTTTTTCAACCCCTCTAAATAATTTCTTGCTTCTTAGCCATATCACTGTCTCTTTTATCTCTACCATATTTTAAACTCAATTTTCATTTTATCCCACTCACTAGCTCTCACATCTGAAGACATTTCTGTTTTTCCTTACAACTCTCCAATAATTCCCAATACCCATTCCTTAAATTCCTCTCTTTTTAACAGGTAAGTAGGAAAGCACCAGTGTTGCATTTTTACTCCTTACCCTGAATTGTTATCTTAGTTTTATAGGTGCATGGTGGGAAATAGTTACTGCATGTGTGTCAGAGCTTTTAACTAAGTGCACATTTCTTGTGAAATATAATTTCTATGCAATCTAGCCTAGTTGTTACACCTTGGAGAATACTATGTAAATTCTTTCCAAGTTCCTAATACCAAACTCATGCCTTCCATAACAAATATTTTCACAGCTTTCTTCAGAAATCTACCCTCTTTTGTTATATGTTCCATTCTAGGTCCTCTTGATACATCATCACTCTTATAAATTATGTTTCAGTCCAACCTATAATTAATATTCCCTGCTAAAAGCAGATATTTCCAGCATTCAGTATTATTACTCCCATTTCCTTTTGTCCTTGATATTCTGTTGACTATCCATCCTGAAATTCCTTCTTTGTCAAATTCACATGCTCATTTTTTCCAAAGGCGACTCTTGCAGCATTGCTATTTGTAATATGCATTTCTTAATATAATTCAATATTCTTTTCTTTTTGTCTATACCTGTGAGCCATTAGGATAAAAAGCTATTGTCCCCACCTATTATACATGACAGTTTCTTTTGAATGTGTATCTCCAACATTTGTCTTACAAGTCTCATAGGTTCATAGGTGTGTACCAGGCTAATGACCCTGGAGCCTTCACAAGCCTAGCCCATAGGATTACCCTGGCAGTGTGCCACCCGACCTTAGTTTCCAGTGCCTCTGTCAAGTAGAGCCACTGGAGTGATCCCCAGGGTGAATTTTCTATTTTCCATCCACTCATCAAGATTTCTCTTGAAGAGGGACAGTGAGGTGCTCTGTTTGACATGTATGGGAAGTCTATCCCACAGCATGGGCAGTCTCTGGGTTATGAACCTGTCCCTCCAGAATGTTCTGTTGATTGTGGTAATGAGGTTGAGGTCACTGGAGCATGTGGTGCGGAGGGATTGGGTTTTCTTTAGATGTAGCATTTCTAACAGAGCTGGGTCACACATGGCTTTGTAAGTCAAGCAGAGATCGCCTCTAAGTAGGTGATATGAGACAGTGAATAGTTGGAGTTTTTTGAGTCGGTCCATATAGGACAAGTGTTCAAAACCTAGGATCCTCTTTGTGAGGTACTTTTGCAGCCTCTCCAGTTGTTGCAGGTGTCTAATGAGTTACATACCAAATGGGGCATTGTACTCGATGACTGGCCTAATGAGGGAAGAGTAGAGGGAGACAATGACCTCTTTCTTCCTGGATGCAAAACCCTTAGCAATGAGATGTGCCACATAGAAGGGCTTTATGACCACAGTGGCAATGTGGCAGTCAAAAGAGAGGTTGCTGTCAACCTGTGTTCCCAGATCTCTTATAATGACTTCTGTGTTTAGTGGACTACCATCAATGTGGTAGTTCATGGGAACTGGGTTTTTCCCAAAGGGGATGACGACACATTTTTTGGCACTGAGCTTAAGGCCATGGTTCTGGGACCAGTCGTTTGTCTCAGTGAGGCCTTTCTGTAGGATGCCAACATCACTTGGGGAGTTAATAATGGCTCCCAGCTTGCAATCATCTGCGAACTTTGTCAGCCAGAGTCCCTTCATGTTGGACTGGACTTCTGAGAAGTAGATACCAAACAGGAGAGGACCCAGGACCGATCCCTGTGGGACTCCACTCGTGACTGGAGTCAGCTACTTTCACACTGTGGGTTCTATCTGTGAGCCAGTTTGCAACCCACCTAGTGATATAGGGGTTGATGCCTAGCTTTGTGAGTTTTTCTGATTCCTGAGTGGGGAAAGGTATCAAAGCCCTTGGCCAGATAAAGGTAGGCTGTATGAACCACCTTGCCTTCATCCATAGCTCTGATGACTGACTCAAAGAAGTCGACCAAGTTGAGCATGCATGATCTACCCTTCTAAAAACCAAACTGTGTGGGATCCAGAGTTTGGAGATTCCCTATATCCTTGTTTATTAGGTCCATGATGATGCATTCCATAGCTTTGCATATCAGATTTGTCAGGCTAATGGGGCAATAGTTCTAAGGGTCTGTAGTCACTCCTCCTTTGTGGAGATGGATGACTATAGCAGTGTGCTATTCAGTAGGGACAAAGCCTGAGGTGAGGCTGTGACTGAACAGGGCACACAGGTGAGGTGCCAGTTTACTCTGTAGTTCATGTAGAACACAGCCAGGGATACTGTCAGGTCCCATAGAAGCTGTATTCTTGGCCTTGGACAGTGCTGTTTTAACCTGTGCAGCAGTAATACTGGGTGCCTTGCAATCTACTGGTATTGTGATTGGTCCTTTGGGTGGGGGGGGTAAAGATGGCACTGAATCTGTCGGCCAGTATATTGGCAATATCTGTTGGCTCAGTATAGGAGGTACCATTGTGCAGTAGCTCAGAGCAAATCTGGGTATTGCCATGGAGGTTCTTTACATAACAACAGAAGCCCTTGTAGTTATCTTTACTATCTGTTGCAATTTCGTTTTCATAGCTAGCTTTACAGGATTTGATGAGGGATCTCAACTTTTTGTTGAGGCTGATAAGGGAGTTTTTCTAGTCTTGGGACTTCAGCTTATTCTACATCAGTTTCCTCCCCCTGTTGTAGAGTTTGTTTATGGCAGGGGACCACCAGATTGCCTTCCTTTTTTTGGAAGAGAGTGTCTTGGTTCTATTGGGTATGGTGAGATCCATGCATTTGTGTATGTATTCGTACAGTGGATTGGTATATGATTCGGCGGTCATGCAACTATTCTCCATTTGCATGGCTGCCGTGAAGTTAGCCACCTCTGTTCTTAGGAGCCCAAAGTTAGCTTCAGAGAAGTTTTTCATGATGGTTACCTTTGCAGGTGGGGGGGGGGATTGGGAAGGATGTGGTTTTCCAAGGTGATTAGTTTGTGGTTGGATCTAACCAGGGAGGAGTTGACTACTGGTGTAGAGCAACAGTTGCCCATGTTAGTAATGACTAGGTCAAGGATGTTGCTACCTCTAGTGGGGTAAGAACGAGCTGGTGCAGGACACTGGAATTAATGAATTCCAGGAAACGGTGGGCAAGTGCATTGGTACATGCGTAGTTTTCCCAGTTAATGGAGGGGTAGCTGAAGTTGCCTAATATGAGTGTGTTAGATTGGACCCTAATATTCTCCAAGATGCTTAGGGACATGGAGTGAGTATCTTGGGACATGGTTGGGGACCTATAACAGGCTACGACCTGAATCTCTGTCTTACCCAATATTAGCTGCACCTGAAGTATCTCTGATGCGTTATTCTGGGCTACCAGTCTGGAGATGTGCGCATCTTTTATGAATATGGAAACACCACCAACTTTGGAGCTTCGGTCCAAGTTCTGGGCCGAAAGGTGTGGAATGAGTTATAGCCTAGTAGTGCAGGGGTGCTTTCTGCTCCCTTGAATCAGGTCACTGTTACAGTACAAATGTCGATGTTCTCCATTTTAAGGAGTGCTTTGAGTGAGTGTATTTTGAGATTTAGACTTCTAGCGCTGAGCAGCATGACCCTCAGATTGCATTTGTTTGTAGCTATTACAGTGGTAATTTGGTCTTTGGAACACCGCCTAAAAAAGGCACTATAGGGGTGACAAGAGTCTTGGCCAGTATCCAAAAGTCCAGGGGTGACAGATACAGTCCATCTCTGGCAAAGCATGTCATCCCAGGCAGACAGATACTGGATCCCCTTAGAGTGACACGAGAAACTTAGCCGTTGAAATCAATCATTTTCTGCTTGTACTGTGCTATCATTCTGGGTGATGGTAGGATGCTGCTCAGGGCTAGGGTCGTACTCGCCTCGGCTACATAATCCGAGAGCTCATCCATGTCTCTTTTCATGTAGTCCAGGGAGGTACATCTCAGGTCATTCAGACTCACATGTACAATGACAGAGTCATATTTGTACCTGTTGCTGAGGGACTTGAGTGTGTGCGTTATATGGTGGATCCTGGCACCTGACAGGCAGCTGACTGATACTTTCTCCTTATTCAACTTAGTAAGTGGGACATCAGAGTGTGCCTCACTATCGAGTCACCTATGACTAGTGTGCTGGGCATGCTGTTTTGCCTTAGGGGCTTTGGTTGAGTGGCACACAGTTTAGCAGAGGTATGTGCCTCGTGGTTAGACTTGTGTTGTGGTGGTTGAGTGCGTTTCTGCCCTGGAGGTCTCTGCTGTTTGAGTAGATTTTTATTGAGAGCCTCCGTGAAGGTGGGTGTGTGGTTTGTGTTTTTATGTGACGGCACTACTGGTGTGTGTTCTGGAGGGCTATGTTTTCCATGTGGTATGGTACAAGTGTTGACCTTCTCCTCTTGACCAGCTATTCCGGTCTTGGCTGGCGAGTATGTGGCTTCCAATTTGGATATATAAGTGCATCTCTCGCAAGTCTGAGTGTTGGGAGGTAAGAGGAGAAGGTTGCCGATGTACATGAGGCAGTTGCTACATTGCCTCAGGATGCCCAAGTTCAACAGGTTAACAGGAGAAAGCACAGGGAACTGACCTTTAGACATGCCTGGAGGGGTGGGCATTAATAATAAGTACTGGAGCTGTTTCCTTCTAGAATGTTTAGTGCTGCTACAATAATTGCTACAAGAAATCTGGTATGGTAAAGTGCTAGACTAATAAGCTAGTAAAAGTGCATGAGAGGATAGAACTAGCAGATCTAAGGGAAAAATTGAAGAGCAGACTTTGGCACCTCTCAGAAGCTTACAAACAGTCCTGGATGCAGCAAATTTGTATCTGGACTAGACTAGTTACAGGAAAGGTGGGAAACAAGTGCAACATGGACTTTTAAACCAAAAAGTTGAAAGAGATGGAAAAACTGCCCAAACGGCCAATAAACTACAAATTCTGGGCCAGAAACCACTCCTCTTGTGGTAGATAGGCTACCTAGTGCTTACCACTCCCACTGATAAGTTAGAAGGATTCCCTCCAACACAGAAAGGCTTGGGTGGCTCAGAAGCTTACATACAGTCCTGGATACAGCAAATCTTTATCTGGACTAGACTAGTTACAGGAAAGTCAGCAAATGCGCAAACGTGGCCTTTTAGACCAGAAAGTTGAAGGAGATGGAAAAAAACTGTCCAAACGGCTAATAAACTACAATTTCTGGGCCAGAAACTGCTCTTCTTGTGGTAGATAGGCTACCTAGTGCTTACCACTCCCATTGACAAGCTAGAAGGCTTCCCTCCAACACAGAGAGGCTTGGGGGCTCAGAAGCTTACAAACAGTCTTGGATGCAGCAAATCTGTATCTGGACTAGACTAGTTATAGGAAAGGTGGGAAACAAGCACAAATGCAGGCTTTTAAACCAGAAAGTTGAAGGAGATGGAAAAAAGTGCTCAAATGGCCAATAAACTACAATTTCTAGCCTAGAAACCACTCCTCTTGTGGTAGATAGGCTACCTAGTACTTACCAGTTCCACAGATAAGCTAGAAGGCTTCCCACTGATAAGCTAGAAGGCTTTGCACCGACACAGAGAGGCTTGGGGAACTCAGAAGCTTACAGTCTTGGATACAGCAAATCTGAATCTGGACTAGACTAGTTATAGGAAAGGTGGGAAACAAGCACAAATCTGGGCTTTTAAACCCGAAAGATTAAGTAGATGGAAAAAGTGCTCAAACAGCCTATGAACTACAATTTCTGGGCCAGAAACTATTCCTCTTGTGGTAGATAGGCTAACTAGTGCTTACCACTCCCACTGATAAGCTAGAAGGCTTCCCTCAACACAGAAAGGCTTGGGTGGCTCAGAAGCTTACAAACCGTCCTGGATACAGTAAAACTGTATCTGGACTAGACTAGCTACAGGAAAGGTGGGGAACAAGCACAAACATGGGCTTTTAGACCAGAAAGTTGAAAGAGATGGAAAAACTGCCCAAACGGTCAATAAACTACAATTTCTCAGCCAGAAACCACTCTTGTGGTAGATAGGCTACCTAGTGCTTACCACTCCCACTGATAAACTAGAAGGCTTCCCTCCAACACAGAAAGGCTTGGGGGCTCAGAAGCTTACAAACAGTCCTGGATACAGCAAATCTTTATCTGGACTAGAATAGTTACAGGAAAGGCAGGAAACAAGCTTAGATTTATTATATTATTTTATTTTATTTTATTTATTTATTTTTGTTACAGAAAAGCAGCTAAAACAGGACTAAAAACAATTCAGGTGCAGTGAAAGCTAGCACACTTGAGTGTGTAGAAATATTAAAGCAATTTATTCAAACTGTATTCTGAACTGAATTCAATTATTGTTTAATTTAACTCTGAACAGTTAAAAAGTGCCAAAATATATACTTAGCTGAGAAGCATACTCAGTCAGAACACAAAATAAAGTGGAAAAGGAGGAACAGAAGATAATTCAAGGTTAAGGGCCTAAGTGGGTTGGCCTACTCAAATGTTCTCCCTGTATTATGTAGAATGAGCTAATGACACTAGACTGGAATACAGCTGAACAGATGGGACTGGTAAGAGTGTCTGAAATCAAAATATGATCTCACTATACTCGGTTGAGTGTGCAAATGAGATGGACCCAGGAGGACTGTTCAAACACAAATTTACAGGATGGGCAGGCAATTCCAAAGCCACCAAGATTAATACCACAACAAGGACAAGGAGGGAGGGCAAGAAAATAACTGCTGAGAGAAAGAGAGATCACAATATTCGGTGAAGCAAATAAATCAACAGAAAAATAAAATGCAGTACTATCTTTAACACAATATTCAATGAAACAAATAAATAAACAGAAAAATAAAATGCAGTACTATCTTAAAACACTGCAAGTCTGTACTTATCTTAGCTTGTAATAAAGTTGATGTAGGTATATAACAGCTAATTAAACAGCACAAATATTCAGCTATTCAGCAGAAATAAATTCAGAGATAAGTGACTAAGACTTATAAGCACAGAGAAAACCTCCAGGCTAAGATTTCAACACCGAATATCAATGAAGTGAGAACAATAACCCCCACTTACTGCAGAAAGACAGAGAAATTACAATATTAAGTAAAGCAAATAAATAAACAGAAAAATAAAATGCAGTACTATCTTTAACACAATATTCAATGAAACAAATAAATAAACAGAAAAATAAAATGCAGTACTATCTTATAACACTGCAAATTTGTACTTATCTCAGCTTGTAATAAAGTTAAAGATAACCTCCTTCGAGCTGGAATTGAACCAGCGACCTAAGGATGACTTGGGAAATCACTACAATCCTCCACTCTACCAGCTTCATTTGAAACTAAATCACATTTTCAAGACTTTTTGTTTTAATGAAAACAGTCAAGAAACATTTCATAACATGTTCATTACATGCATTAAAGTATCGAGTCTGATATGGAGGCTGGTATCTCTTATTCGTTTCACAGAATTTTAAAATTTATATTCTCAGAACTGCTTGTTATTACACCTTTATAAGTTGCATTTCCCTCAACAAAGAATGCTCAGAACTCTAAAGTTTAATTGCTTGCACCTGTAGACAGCTCATCTACATGTAAAAGTAGTCAGCGATGAGGAAGAAAAACTAATATCTCTGCAGAGGCATGAAGAAATATTTGTAAATTTCACTCAGAACAGAATGCACAACTGCCTTCAGATGCAGACTTCTGGACTCCCACTAAGAACATTTGCTAATGGAAAAAACTAATATATTTGCAAATACAAGGGGCTTAGACTTTTTAATGGATTTCATCATTTTATCTTATATTTCCAACCTATTTAATTACAAAAAACAGTAGTTTACAGTATAAGCAGAGGGCACAAATATAGACATCCACCATTGTAAAAATAAGGGGAATTATTTTAATTCAACATATAATATAATCAGTGCACTTTTACATCCCACCCTAGCAACGCAAGATCACACATGGAGCATTTCTTAAAGCTTCTCTCCTTGTCTTTATCCATCTAGAAGAAACTCCCCACAAAACAACAACAGGGCAATGATGACAACAACAGCAGATTTGTATTAACTGTTACTAACACTATCTATCCCAGAAAACACTATAAATCCAGTAAACTATAAATATTAATACCTGATGGCAGGAAGTCAACAGTGGGAGGAAAAAGAGAGAAAAGGGGCTAAAGTCTTAGGACTAACTGAGAAAGGACTGTTGTAGCTATAACAATAAATAAACACTATCACTAACTACCTTAAACAGAAAATACAAGAAAAACAGATGTCAAATAAGCAAGATAGTGTAGTAAGTGAAGGAGATTCATATCTTGATACAATGGCAGCAAATGAGATATAAGGTAAAGGGGGAAGTAGTGAATTCTGAAAGGAATTTTTTTAAAGAGGCTGAAGGCTCAGCCTCTTGCTGCAGGGTCAGATCCAATGAGTGGCTTAAGGATCCACAGGTCAGATCGGATAGACTAAATGAATAGGATTATATTTTATGCTGATACTGTTGCTCAGTCACATTCTTTTAAGCAAAACAACTCTGTAATGAAACTCCAAATCTACTGTGATCTATTCAAATAACATAAATCATAAAACACTGGACTCACTTAACAGTTAACCCCAGTTGAGCTTGTTATGGGACAAGACCAGCTTATTAAAATGTATATTAATTTCAGTTTATTAATGATGCTATAATATGATTGTTAAAAAGCAAATATAATTTGTATGCAGGGCTGGGACAAATACAGCTTCATAAGCCACAGTGTTTCTCTCTTTGAAATTGCATTATTTTAGTATGTAATAAGAGAGAATAGTACGTGTTGCATGAAGTGAGGCATGTAGTTATTACAAAAAAAAGGAATTTGTTAGCCTAACTCCTCCAGGTTAGGAGTGCGTTGTTGCTAGGTAGGTTTGAAACATCCAAGGTCAGAAATAAGACCCCTTGGAAGCAGGTGAATCATGTATAGGAAGGGTTCCCCTTCACAAGATCGAATGGATGGAAGCTCGCAATTCATAATCTCGAGACCAGAATCTCGAACTTCCATTTACTCGAAATTGTGAATGGGAGTCTTAGGTTTAAAAAAATAAAAAGTTAACTTACCTTATTGCAGGGGCCCAGGTCCCCCTGTACCCTAGCAGTCTAAATGTGAATGTTCAGTGACCGCACTATAGCAGAGGAATGGAAAATCTTCCGTTTTGCACTTACACGTATAGTGCGGAATGGGAGATTTCCCTTTCCTTCACTATAGTGTGATCTTGGAGTAAGTATATTTAAGTAGGGGTGTGTGGGGGGCACAGCCCCACACGTGGAAGGTGCAGGGGGCTGAAGCCCCCTGCGAAAACATTTGAAAGGTGTTAAATTTTTTTTTTGTCCGTTTCATATGTTTGAGTTTCTCTAAATTTGAGATTCTGGTTTTGTGTTTATGACTTTCGATTTTAGAGAAATTTGATCATATGAAGGGGAACCATAGGAAAGTGATCACGTGAAGACTGAGGTGAAAATCACGAGGGATGAGGACATTTGCAAAGTTTTCTATAGGAGACAGTCATTGTAATGTAATGAAAGTGCATCACTAGGTTTGATACGAAAAATGTATAAAAAATGTGGTTTGTCTCTGTTCAGAGAGACTATTTTGACATCTGTTATGAAGACCGTCTCCCGGCGCTGTAAAAATAAAATTTCTGTTTGCACATCCTGAAGTGTTGACTAAAGGCATATAAGGTAAATTCTTAATGTTATTTATTTATGACTATAACAAGCTTACAAAATAATAAAGAACACATTGATGCAGAAAGGCAAGCCCCACTGGGCCCCACATCCCATGCTACTTACATGTGCCAACTGCAAGGTTATTCTATCTTGGGTGGGGGGGGGGACAAAATATCACAATCTCAATCTTTCATGGCAAAATGCCAGAATCACACATTACTGAGTGCACATTAGACTGTCATTTATTAATGTGATGACTACAAGCCTGGCACCAGAGCAAATCCTCAGTTTTTCAGGGACAAAGGCTCACTATGTTACATTTCCATTGTGAGCGCTCTGCACTTCTAACTGCATTAAAAATCTGCCTCTCTGGCACATTACAATCTGTGAGTCAATCTTCTCTGAAACTTGAATGATGGCTTGGGACTTAATTTGCATTCATACTCTGTACCTAGGGTATTTCCTGGAGTCTTTCTGGCACTCAATAGTGTATTCAAACATTCTACAGATTACCAGGTCTTCTGTGAATTGTAGAGGGATATCATAGGTTCATAGGTTCATAGGTTCATACTAGGCTATCTGCCCGAGGGCATTTACAAGCCTAGCCCATAGTTTTGTGGCTTACGCCACCCCTTTAGTATGGGGAACTATACCCATTATTTTGCTGTGCCTCTGTCGAGCAGTGACACTGAGGTAATCCCTGGGGTATATCTGCGATCTCCCATCCATTGGTCAAGATTTCTCTTGAACAAGGCCAGCGAGGTGCTCTGCCTCACATATACCGGGATTTTATTCCACAGCATAGGGAGTCTTTGGGTGATGAATCTATCCCTCCAGCACGTCCTATTAATAGCCGTGTCGAGGTTTAAGTCTCCGCCCTTGTGGCTCTGATGGATCTAGATTTTTGAGGTGCAGCATATTCATCAAATCTGGGTTTGACATGGCCTTGTATGTTAGGCAAAGGTCACCTCTGAGCAAGCGGTGGCGACTGAATAGAGCTGGAGTTCTTTCAGTCGGGCAGCATAGGACAGATGTTTGAGACCCTTTATCCTTTTGGTGAGGAACTTTTGTGGCCTCTCCAGCTGCTGCAAGTGTCGGGTCAGATACATTCCGAATGGGGCATTGTACTCAATCATTGGTCTGATGAGTGATGAGTATAGGGAGACCATGACCTCCCTTGATCTAGATGAGAATCCCTTCATGATAAGGTGGGCAATGTAGAAGGTCTTCCTAACTACTTTAGCTACATAGGGAGTCTTTGGGTGATGAATCTATCCCTCCAGCACGTCCTATTAATAGCGGTGTCGAGGTTTAAGTCTCCCGCCCTTGTGGCTCTCACGGATCTAGATTTTTTGAGGTGCAGCATATTCATCAAATCTGGGTTTGACATGGCCTTGTATGTTAGGCAAAGGTCACCTCTGAGCGCGACTGAATAGAGCTGGAGTTCTTTCAGTCGGGCAGCATAGGACAGATGTTTGAGACCCTTTATCCTTTTGGTGAGGAACTTTTGTGGCCTCTCCAGCTGCTGCAAGTGTCGGGTCAGATACATTCGAATGGGGCATTGTACTCAATCATTGGTCTGATGAGTGATGAGTATAGGGAGACTATGACCTCCCTTGATCTAGATGAGAATCCCTTCATGATAAGGTGGGCAATGTAGAAGGTCTTCCTAACTACTTTAGCTACATGGGTGTCGAATGACAGACTACTATCAACCTGGGTCCCCAGGTCCCTGATAACTTCTTCTGTGCTCAGTGGATTGCCACCTATTTGGTAGCTAGGGGTAACCTTGTTTTTCCCGAAGGGTATGACTATGCATTTTTTGGCATTTAACTTTAGGCCATGGCTCTGGCACCAGTTATCCGTTTCTGTAAGACCCTTCTGAAGGATATCTGTGTCAGATGTGTTTTCTACTATGGTGCCCAGTTTGCAGTCATCTGCAAACTTTGTCAGCCATAACCCTCCTGTGTTTGCTTGTACTTCGGAAAAGTAGATGCCAAACAAGAGTGGGCCCAGGACTGAGCCCTGTGGTACACCACTTGTGACAGGCTTTGAGTCTGACATGGCGCCAGCAACTCTGACCCTGTGGGTTCTGTCACTCAGCCAGTTTGCAACCCATCTTGTGATGTATGGGTTAACATTTAAGCTGATGAGTTTTTCAATGATACCTGAGTGGGGTATTGTATCGAAGGCCTTTGCCAGATCGAGGTAGGCTGTATGGACTGCCTTTCCCTCATCAATGGCTTTGGTGACTGTTTCGAAAAAGTCAACCAAGTTTAGAAGGCATGCCCTGACATGGAAGGGTGAAAGCGCTTAGTACTGCTGTTTATAACTGTTTCACAACTGTTTTCTTTTTTTGTTTGTGGTCCAGTTTTTATTAAATAAAGAAATTTGTGCACCTTGCTAGGAGTCTGGGAGGAGTCAATGCTTATCTGCCTTTGACAAAGCCAAACTGGGATGGATCCAAAGTCTGCAAATTCCTATGTCTTTATTTATGAGGTCCATTATGATCCTCTCCATGGCTTTGCAGATAAGGCTTGTCAAGCTAATGGGCCGGTAATTTCCAGGGTCGGTGGAGGCACCGCCTTTGTGAAGTGGGACCACAGTTGAAGTGCGCCACTCCTGGGTACATATCCAGAGGTAAGACTATGATTAAACAGCTGTCCTAGCTGTGGGTTTAATTCCTCGTTGAGTTCGTGGAGCACACAGCCGGGGACACCATCAGGTCCCATGGATGCTGTGTTTTTGCTTTGGAGAGCAGTTCTCACTTGGGCGCTGGAGATGTTTGGGGGCTGCAATCGCTTGGTATAGATATCTCTCCTTTTGGGGAGGGGAGAAGTTTGCACTGAACCTGTCAGCCAGTATGTTGGCAATGTCTGTAGGATCAGTAATCTTCACATCATTTTGAACTAGTTCTGAGCATATCTGGGAGTTTCCTCCCAGGTTTCTAACATAGCTAAAGAAGGCCTTATGATTGTCTTTTGAGTCTTTAGCTATTTTTCTCTCAAAATTTGCTTTGGATGATTTTATGAGAGCTCTTAGTTTTTACTTATAGTGATCAAGGGTGTCTTACCTTTTAAGGATTTTGCTCTATCTTGTAGTAGCTTCCTCCTTTTGTTGTAGAGTTTGTTTATGGCTGGGGTCCACCAGACTGGACGCTTGCCTTTGGTACAAAGAGTCTTTGTTTTGCTTGGGATTGCCTTATCCATGCAGTCCTGCAGGTGCTGGTAGAAGGCATTTGTAAGTGATTCAGCGGCTTGAGTACTGTTTTCCGCGCTCGGGGCCTTAAAGGAGACCACACTAGTCTTTAGAAGTGTGAAGTCGGCTTTGAGAAGTTCTTTACTGTGGTCTTTTTATTTCAGGTGGGGGTGGGATGAGGACCTCCAGCGAGATTAGTTTGTGATCTGATCTCACCAGTGAGGGGTATACTTCGGTGTTGAACATTGTGCTCCCATGTTCGTGATGATGAGATCAAGTATGTTTTCTCCTCTTGTGGGGATGGTGACTAGTTGTTCCATGGCATTTGAGTTTATGAATTCCAGGAACTTTTGGGCTAGGGTGTTTGGGCTTGAGTAGTGTTCCCAGTCTATATTAGGGTAATTGAAGTCACCTAGTATGATGGTGTTTGGTGATACATTTATCCCCTCTAGTGTTTTCAGGAAGGCCATGTGAGGTTCCTGAGTTTGTGAGGGTGGCCTGTAACATGCTACAATTTGCAGAGCAGTCTTGCCTATGGTTAATTGCACCTGGATGGTCTCCGATGCATCGTGCGTTGCCACCAGTCTTGAGGTGTGGGTGTCCTTGATGAATATGGATACCCCCTCCTTTCTTGGTATTGTCCGGATTTTGGGGCGGAGCATGATAAGAGGTAAAACCTGATAGTGCTGGGGTGCTCTCAGGAGCCTTGAACCAGGTTTCTGTCACTGCACAGACATCGATGTTCTCCATACTGAGAAGGGCCTCGAGTGCGTGCATTTTGAGATTTAGACTTCTGGCATTGAGCAGCATTACCCTTAGTTTTTTCCTTTTTGTGTTCTAGGGTGGTAGGTTTAGAATTTGAGCCTTGCCTAAAAAGGCACTATGGGGTGGCAAGAGCCTTTGCCAATATCCAGAATCCCAGGGTGACAGGTGCAAGCCGTCCCTTGAAGCAGCGTGGCTTGTCCAGCATGTCATCCCAGGCAGACAGACATTGGATCCCCTTTGAATGACACCAGAGTTTAAGCCAATTGTTAAAGCTGATCATCTTATCTCTGTATTGTGGCATCATTCTTGGTGAAGGTAGGATACTGCTCAAGGTCAGGGTCATACCTGCCTGGGCTACATAATCAGAGAGCTCCTCAATGTCTCTTTTCATGTAGTCCAAGGAGGTATGTCTCAGGTCGTTTACACCAGCGTGGACAATGACTGAGTCGTATTTGTACCTGCTGTTGAGAGACCTGAGTGCTTGCGTTATGTGGCGGATTCTAGCGCCCGACAGGCAGCTTACTGTGACCTTCTCCTTACTCAGTCTGGTGGCGGGGCGTCAGTGTGTCTGACTATGGAGTCACCAATGACTAGTGTGTCTGGCATTGTGTTTGGCCTTAAGGGCTGTGACTGTTTGACACTCTGACTGTGAGGTCTATGTGTTGCAGGTGTTGTGTTCTGAGGTGGTGGTTGTTTGGGTGTCTGCTTTGGTGGCCTCTGCTGTTTTGGTAGATTTTTGATCAGAGCCGAGTATGTCTTTGTGTGTTTATGTGTATGATTTGAGGTTGTGATGGTACTATGTGAGACTGGGTCTATAGTGTGTGTGGTAACCTTCTCCTCCTGACTGGTCTTGCCAGTCCTATGTTGAGAGAGCTCAGCCTCCAGTTTGGCCGTATAGTTGCATCTCTCGCATGTATTTGTGTTTTGTGGGAGGAGGAGAGGGTTGTCTGTGTACATGAGGCAATTGTAACATTGCCTCAATATTCCCAGGTTCACCAGCTGAGCAGGAGAGGACACTAGCAACTGATCCCTCGACATGCTAGAAGGACTAGACAAAAAAACTTTAAAAGAGATTCGGGGGGACGTGGGTGACCGAGAAATGGGGGTTTGCCTTTTGGGGTGCTATCTATAAGAGTGCCGTATCAAGGTAATAAGTACTGTAGGAGCAAGTGCTAGGTTTAACAGATAGAGAAAAGTCTACTTGGAGTCAAGTAGAGATGATCTTTTTAGGTATTAGAGAAAGTGCTAGTAACAGGGATGCTTAAAGGTAAGATTGAAAAGAATGCACTCTGCAGTGTGCACTAGAGAAGTTAGATATGAAAGTAGGTAACTTGAGTTTTACCTGTTTAAAAAGTTAAGGTTTAGTGGAGAGTTACTATTTTTAAAACAGCAAGATGGACTGAAAGGGGTGGTTACTTTTGTATTTTGGTACTATGAAATACTGTAGGATGGCCAATAAATTTAAATAATTGAAGGGGTGGGATTTCAAAAGTGATGGTTTTGTGATTACTCACATAAGCCAGTGAAAGTAGAGAGAAATGAGATATATGGTCAGATTAACATAAGAGGCGGGCAACTAGAAAGACAGTGGTATTTAACAAGACAACTTAAATGGGTGCCTGACTCAGAACAGAGAGAGCTGTGGTCTCTTTTGAAGTTTTACCTCATACTTGTACCTTGTACTTTTACCTCATACCTGTCCTACGACATTGTAGATAGTGTTTTCAAATACCACCCTTGACTTTTAAAGAAATAGGCAGGAATTGCTTTAATGAGATCAGAGAACCACAACATCTGGCACAAAATGTCATATTAAATTCCAGTTTAATGCTTTAGTAGCATGGACTGTAGGATGCTTTCAGTGATAAGGGCTACAGTGTACTGATAACAGACTCTATATTTTCTGTGTGATACTTCAGATAGTGCAGACATTTCCTACCTTAATTTTTGTGTAAATTAACATGCTTAATTTGTTCCTGTATACCTGGGTAATTTCTGTTCAATTGGTTTGCTCTGGCTAGATTTTGGTAAGAACAGGGTTAACACCCATTATTTTATGACATATACCTAATAACAAATGAGAAACACTGTTGCATTATTTTACTTGTGGGGATACTCTGCTGAATCTGACTACCTTTGGTAAACAGGGTGGAGAAATACACAGATTTTTCAGCCCCAATAACTTTGTTTAGCTCTACAAAACCAAGAACCGAGGCAATTACCACGAGCAAAAAAAACAAATCCAGGAAAAAGGACTGCCTTGGAAAAAAATTCACACTTTATTTAACGCTTTCTTCAGCATGTAACAGTTGACTTCATCAGAATAAAGACACTCTAAACGAATTATAGTTAAATAGTGTCTGAAGAACATCACATGACTAAAAAAGCAAATCAAAAACCAGCTTCAATTAAGATATTAGTGTACTAATTGAGCACATTCATCTGCGTCATGATACTTAACTGTTTCCCTTCCTAAATGTAAGATATTACACACGAAAATCAGCAATACATTGTGTTTAAAACCACAATAAGAACAGCAATACATAAATACACAATAAAATTGAATTTCATTACACCATTATACCATACAAGAACGCGATTTTAAAAGACTACTAAGACTCCTACCATCATTCAACCCAGGATTTACCTGTGCATTGAGTCTTACTTGCCAACAGAGTTCCTTAAATTCTAATAGATGTTCCCATGGCCCACCTCTAGGGTCTTGGGGTATTTTTTCAATCACAACAAACTAAAAGCTATGTGTAGGATGTTTTTCTATGTGTCTAAATAATGGAAAAATTGGAATTTTGGTTTCTAATATCTCTCACATGTTCATATTTTCTTTCTCTAAGTTTTCTCTTAGTTTTTCCAATGTAGAAACCCTTGGACTCATTTGTTTGTATTTCCAACGATAAATGTGACTTTACAGTTTACAATTTTACATCGCAGGTTTTTGAACCGGAAGTTTCTAATTTGCTTAGTAAAGGGTTCAATTTTGTACCCACTAGGTGGTCCAGCCTAGTAGAGGTTATTTTGGACCTGAAACTGTTTGTCAGGAATTTAAATTTTAGGCTGTTGTATTATAATTCTATGGGCGTGGAAGGTAATACCGTTTTACGTAAAAGAAGTTTATACAACCCACCTCCTCCCCAATTGTTTGGTATTCTTTGAGAAAATGTGTGATTTTGATTTTAGGGCTCTATTTGAGAACAACCTGAGTAGTATTTCACACAATGTATCAGAAAAAGAAAGAGACCTATTGGTAAAACTTTGCAGTGATAAATCTATACGGGTTATGAAGCCCGATAAGGGGGGAAGGGTGGTAGTGATGTCCAAACAGGATGAAAGTCTTGTTATTTGATGGTATGGTATAGGAAGAAGTATCCAAAAACTCTGTAAATATTCCTTATTATAGAATTGATCTTATGGTACAAGATCTGCATGATCAGGGTCTGATAGATGTTGGTCTCTTGGATTTTTTACTTGTAAAATTTCCCAGGGTGCTATGTATCTTTGGAATTCCAAAGATACACAAAGACAGAACAGACCCCCCGTCCCCCCTTGAGACCAATAGTTAGTGCCAATGGTTCAAAGACACATTTCATAGGGAAATATATTGATAGTGTTCTTAAAGATGTTTTGAAAGGGGAGGAACACATATGTATAGACTCCTGGCATTTTTCGAGTAAATTCAACAATTTACAATATGATGACAGAACAATGTTTTTAACTATAGATGTGGTTAACCTTTACAATACTGTTCCACATGCTACAGGTATTGAATGGTTTGAGGAGTTTTATATGATAGTCTTTTGTTCAACAATGATCAAGTAGTAGTCCTAGTAACTCTTATGGAGGTGGTTTTAAAAAACAATTTTGTTTTTTTTCAAGGGACAATATTTCCTTCAGGAAACAGGGGTTGTGATGGGGACCATTTGTGCCCCCATTTTTGCAAACATTGTCATTTCAATGTGGGAAAGAAAGTTTCTTTTTACTTCTCCCTACACACACAAATGGAGTTTGTATTTACGTTATACAGATGATTTATTTTTTCTTTGGACAGGAGACATTCAGGACGTTTAAGATTTCATGTCCTACATCAATGGCACCACTGATTTTCTAAAATTTACACATACCCATAGATTTCTTTAGTGACCTTTACAGAAAACCTACCTATAGTAACAGTTTATTACCTTACTATAGTAATCATCCAATACATGTGAAAAAAGGTTTAGTAAAGGGTCAGTTTGTTAGACTTGCTCGAATAGTAAGCAAAGATGTTGATTTCCATTCCCAATGTAGCATACTTATGCAGATTTTAGCTCTAGAGAGTATCCATTAGATCTGTTAGAGAGCATACAGAATGAAATTTACACTAAGAGAGAGAGGGGTATTATCGTACTCCTATTAAATAATAATAGCGGAAGCCTTATAACTAACGTGACCAAAACTTCTTCCCCAAAACAAGACATTAATATCAAGGAATATACTTGTTCCTTTGTTACTAAATTATCTGCGGGCCACCAGAGTATATATGACATTTTAACTAAAAATTTGCATATTTTTCAGTGCTATGAAGGAATTTTAGATAAATTACGTCCCAGACCACGTTTGGTGTTTAAGAGAGGGACCACCATTAAAAATTTGTTGGTAAGCAAAGGCACTGTCCCTCCCCAAGGCAGACTTTTTGGTATGAAAAAAATGTGTGTTTTGTGCTCAATGTTGTTTTATTAAATATACTGACAAAATCAAGATCAACTATACCAACATAAAAGTACAAGGGAAGTATTTGTGTAATACTCAGGGAGTAGTCTATGCTGCCCTGTGTTCTGAGTGCAAGGGTTTCTTTTTTTTTTTCCAAACAATCTTTATTGAATTTTTGATATACAACAACAAGTAAAATCAAAGCAACTAGAGGTTAATAGAATATAAGTATGTATGAGCAATATGATAACACAATACTACATCTACAAAAGGGTAACAACTCTAAAAAAAAAAACTATATACATAGTGCCATACAGATCTAAATACTAAGGTATGTATCCTACATCTGTTTGCCCATGAGTTAAAAAAGGGGAAGAAAGAATAAAGACTTGTTCCAAAAGACTTCTTAGTTATTTTAGCATGGTACATTCAGCTAATATCTAGTATTGAAAAAATAAGGTTCCATAGGTGTTTAAATTCCAATTTTTGGTTGACAATTATCAATTTTTGGGAGGTTATGTATGTAACTGCCACAAGATAGCTTGGAGCGATCCATCCAATGTTTGGTAATATAAAATTTAATCAACAGACATATAATAATCAGGCTTTTAAACCAGGATAGTGTTGACTTGTGATAGCCCATTTTATCAATCTAACCTTGAGGAGCACCATAAGTTATAATACCACAGAATATGTATAATATCTGCATGTGGAGGGCATGATGCAGAGATAGAGGCATTGAATTTGTTTAGGTGGGTTGGGGTAAGATATAGATTATTTATAATCATAAATTTTCTGTTGTAGAGATAAATTGGGTCCTTGTCTGTTCCAATAATCAGCAAAAGTAACTTCATCCCCATAAAGGTATGTGGAGAATGCTTTGTATGAGATGGAGAGCATATGTTTCTTGACACTTAAGTTTAAGAGCAGTGGGGTGATTATATTGATTTCAGTTTCTGCTTTGTGTTGATTTATAAGGAGGGATGAAAAGAGATCTCTTAGCTGTCTCAAAATGATAGTATAGGCTTTGAGATGTTGAAATTTGAGTATATCCCATATCATGTAATTTTTGATCATAGGAAATCTGTTTAGGTTCAGCATTTGGCCTCCCATTGTAATGTTAGGATTTAAATGGATAGGCTGTAATAGTGGTAAAGTTCCTGAAGTCCTCAATTAGGTTCTTAAGAATTTTATGAATTTTCAAAGATTTGGGATTAATATTTTTATTAATGGGACCATGCGTGGGTTCAGTGGCATAGTTGGCTATGCTAAAATTCTATTAGCTCGGATAATTCTATAGTATAGAATGAGATTTCCTTTCTGTTTGGGAGCTGTGAGTTTACAGTACGACATTCTGACTGATTTTGGGTGCCAAATGAATTTTCCAATCTCTTTCTGGATTTTCTTGATAAGAGTGACTGTAGCTGGGGATAAGGAGGAGTTATATTGATAAAGAATTTTTGGGAGTATATTCATTTTGACAATGGCGATTTTGGACAGTGTAGAGAGTTTCAGTAGTTCATATCCTGTGTGATAGAGTTCCAAATCTTTACTAGGTTGGCTTGCATTATAGAGGAATGTGAGTCTTCATAAGTAACTCCTAGATAGGCTTGTGGGCTGCAGGGTTAATTTGGAAAATATGGGACTTATTAGCATTAATTTTATAGTCTGAGAATGCTGCGTCTATTAACTTGACTGCATTGTTAGATTAATATTAAGATTACATAGTTTTCGGTCTTGAGAGTTTCCTGTTTATATAAATGTGTGTGTATGAGCTATTGTATAGAGTCTTTATTAGGGCAATGAATTCAGACAAACTTTGAAAGAGTTAGAAACAAGAAGTCCCAGTTGACTCTATCAAAGGCTTTATTTCTTTGTTTAGATAATTGCATCATTGACTCTAATATTAGGGTGTTGTCCCATGTGTGTCTGTTGCTCATAAATCCAGTTTGCTCTGGAGAGATCAGATCATTCAGCACACCTTTCAATCTAGTAGCTAGAATCGAGGATAAGATATAAGTGATATTGGTCTATAGTTATTAGGATTACTGAAGATTTGGGAATTAGGATAGTTTTTGATAGATTAATGTATGGATCTTTAATGCCATTGACAGCTATGGATTTAAACAGGTCTAGTAGGATAGGAGCTAGAGTAGTTTTATATGATTTATAGAACTCAGATGGGAAGGGCCTTTCCTGTTTTCAGTTTGTCAATAGACTCTATGATTTCAGTAATGTTAAACTGGGCTCTAAGTTTATCTTTCTGTAGTTCAGTGATCTTTGGAAAGTCAATCATATCTAGAAAGTTTTCCATCTCTTCTTTGGAGGCCGTGTGGCTGGAGGTAGAATAGATCTCCGAATATATTTGGTGAAAGAGTGCAAGGGTTTCTACATTGGAAAAACTAAGAGAAAACTTAGAGAAAGAATATATGAACATGTAAGAGATATTAGAAACCAAAATTCCAATAGTGTGTTATTTAGACACATAGAAAAACATCCTACACATAGTTTTAATTTTGTTGTGATTGAAATCGTACCCAAGAACCCTAGGGGTGGGCCATGGGAAGACCTATTACAATTTAAGGAACTCTGTTGGCAAGTAAGACTCAATGCACATGTAAATCCTGGGTTGAATGATGGTATGAGTCTTAGTAGTCTTTTAAAATTGCATTCTTATATGGTATAATGGTGTAATGAAAATCAATTTTGTCTATTTATGTATTGTTGTTTGTATTGTGGTTTTAAACACAATGTATTGCTGATTTTTGTGTGTAATATTATACATTTAGGAAAGGAAACAGTTAAGCATCATGATGCAGATGAATGTGTTCAATTAGTACACTAATATCTTAATTGAAGCTGGTTTTTGATTTGCCTTTTTAGTCATGTGATGTTCTTCAAACACTATTCAACTATAATTCATTTAGAGTGTCTTTATTCTGATGAAGTCAACTGTTACATGCTGATGAAAGTGCTGTATAAAGTGTGAATTTGTTCCAAGGCAGTCCTTTTTCCTGGATTTGAACTTTGTTTAGCTGCCTTACTGGAGTCACTGGACACAGCAGAACAGCAACTTTTTCTGCATGAAATTTCCATAAACAAGCATGAATGAACTTTTATGCGGGGTTAACTACAGCTTTAGCATACAGTATCCTCCTGATAATAATTACTAGTAATCTGCTGACACAAATTTCCACGTGCACTGAATCGTTGACACTGCTGGTTTCTTGCCGTTCTAATTCGTTTTACATTACACGTCTCATTGCCATTACCATTCACATTGCTTGATTAGGGAGCCATTTCCAAGTCTTTAAAACTAATACTGCTGCTATGAACCTGGAGTTTGTTTTACGCATTATACAGGATGCTTGTCTTTTTTGCACAGCTTAATTTATGTTAGTAGTGGAGTGTTACATGATTGCATTACTTATGGCTTTTCAGAACAAAGCTGTAACTGTTTATATAGTGTTATTTTACTACAGGTTAGGACCTAGGAAGGGATAACACCACTGAGTTTGATGTAGCCTCCCGCCTTTCTGCAGTCTCCTAGCACTGGCTGGACATTTAAAGAACAGCACAGTCTACAGGAATTTCAGACATCTTTCTCCATAAACTCCTCATCTAGCACAATTTGTATTTCTCAGCAAAATGCCCCATCATGTGAGAAGAGCTACAAATATTAACACTTGATTTCCACTGATTGTCTTACATTCAGAACAGCATGCAGCACAAATCTGACAAATGATTGTAGGACTGTGGTTAAGTGGGAATCTACATCCAGTACTAGACAATTATTACCACTGATCTTGCAGACTTTTTATTTCCACTTCCTTGTTTGGAGGGGATACAGGGAGTAATGCAACATCTGTACTCGATTCAGAATCATTTGGGTATTAAGCACTCCCTAATGGCTCAATGAGATGTAAACAACTTCTGAACCCCTTCCTAAATACTTCACATCTACAAAGGTCTCTGCATTTTTCTTTAGCTGCTTGGAATAACTATTTTGTGTGGAATTATTAATACAGAAGGGAATGCAGGATTAACTTAGAAAACAGTATTTCATCTGAAAAAAGTATTGACTTTTGCTGGACTAGAATGTTGTGTAGCATGTTTCTGGGACAGAGTTTCAAAGAAAATAATAGTTCTCACATTTAGACAATGATTTCCGAGTTTGTTTTAAAGGCATTTTATTATTGTCAAATGATGTAGATTATTTTTTCAATTGTACCTAACCTAGCTGCCTACCTGCCGTTTAAAATATTAGGCAGATAACTGTTTTTCTAGCTCTAGGTAAATGTGATACGATACACACAGACACACCCCTGTCAGAATTAATTCCAGTTCATGACTTCAGCAGCAATTACTTTATAAGGCACTTACAGTGATAAGGGCTACAGTATATAGCCACTTTATATTCACTGAGAGATTTCAAATAGCTAATGCATTTTCTCACTTCCATTAAAAAAATATGTGTGTGTGTGTGTGTGTGTATATATATATATATATATATATATATATATATATATATATATATAGAGAGAGAGAGAGAGAGAGAGAGCTGTGTTTTTAGTTTTACCTATACGTCATTAAGTCCATACTCAGCCAAAAAGTACACCTATCAGGTAAGCTCATCTCTCGGGTTAGCCCACAAGCTGTTTACTAGCAAATGCACAGTCAGCATTGGTAAAAACACAGTATGTGGCTGCAACCAGTGTAAAGCTCAGAACAGGACTGCATGTTTTTAGCCTTGCCTAAAACCAGTCAGTACAGACCAAAAGATGTGTTACATTACTTGAAGTCCTTACGCTGAATGCAGTTTACAACACAAATTATACTGAGCACTAGTAGGGAATACTGAATAATATTCTGACCTGTGCTGTCCTCTTAAGTTAATGTAGCAAAAGTTAGTTGTTAAAGCATAAGATAGGGATAATGTGCTAGTGGAGTGGACAGACCTATTTGTCTTCACCTATGTTATGCTTGTGCAGCTGCTGAAAAACAAAAACTGTGTTTAATTTTCACTTCCAGTTGTATCTTCTGTTCTCCCTGTTATGATCTGCAATGGCGTAATTATATTAATGAAAATATAATTTTATATATGTATATATATATATATATATATATATATATATATATATATATATATATATACTGGTCTAGGGCTATTCACTAAAAGCACATTTCACTGAAAGTCAAATGACTGTGCACAAATCACTAAAAGCGCAATTTACTGAAAACTCAATTCACTGAAACACATTTCACTGAAAGTTATATATGGCCTTTTCCCCACTGTAGTGTGACCTTGGAGTTAGAATATATATTAGGGGGGGCACCCCCCCACATTGGGGGGTGTGGGGGTGTAGCACCCCACATAGTTTGGATATATATTAAGTTTAGAAAAGAGTAATTTATTGAAATTGCAAGTATCCATGTGTATAGTTCAAAATATTTAAAATAGGTGGGGGGCTGCGCCCCCTCCAACACACCCCAATGTGGGGGGGCAGTGCTCCCCACACCCCCCTTACTATATATTCTAACGCCAGGGTCGCACTACAGAGGGGAAAAGGCCATATATAACTTTCAATGAAATGTGTTTCAGTGAATTATGTTTTCAGTGAATTGAGCTTTCAGTGAATTGTGCACAGTCAAATGTGTTTCATTGAATAGTCCTCGACCCATATATACGCATACACACACGCGCAAATATATATGTATGTGTGTGTGTGTGTGTGTGTGTGTGTATGTAATACTGTAATACATACACACGTGTGTGTGTGTGTGTGTGTGTGTGTGTGTGTGTGTGTGTGTGTGTGTATGTGTGTGTGTGTGTGTGTGTGTGTGTGTGTGTGTGTGTGTATGTATATATATATATATATATATATATATATATATATATATATATATACACACACACACACACACATATATATATATATATATATATATATATATATATATATATATATATATATTGCCTGTGCTCCATTTCATACTATAAGGTTCAGGGAACTCCTCCCCGGGGGAATGGATGAGAATGAGGAATGTATCCCCACCTAAAAAATTAAAAACACAAACCATTTACATTTTTCTTGAGCAAGGAGGCTTTTATTTGCCCTGGCATGGCTTACATTAGAACAAGTATGAGTACTATTTCCACAAATAAACTTTATAAAAGAATAGTCATTTTGCAAGGATATTAGTTTACTAAGTTCAGTCATCCTAGGCTGTCTGGCCCACCCATTGAAGGGTTAAATATATGAATCCTTTGAATCTGTGCCTCCTTTAAATGTAGTTTTACAGTGCAGTCAAAGGTATTAAACTAAGTAGACCCCTATCCCATCGCAAACTCTTATTTCATAGTACAGAGCATTTTTAAGAGTTTATGGAGGCTTAATTCTATGCCACCAATAACTTAACAGCCTAGCATTTATACCATATAAACTGACTTAGGCATATTTGTTTTTCACCTTAATTACCTTTCTGACTGTGAAGTAGGACAGGCTGTTAGGTGCTCTCCTGTACATCATACACTGACTGATTTTTTTCTCTACAGTGTGCAGGTAGTCTACAGGTCTAATTGGTGCCACTACTGCAGTGGAGAAAACTCCCCATATTAGAGCACTGTTTATGTGTTTTAAACTTGAAATGCATACTGTTGTTTGAAGATTTTACCATATGCCATTAACTCTGTAACACAACTATCAGCTTTACTGCTGACTGAATAGTCAGTCACATACATCCATGCCTTTTGATTTTTAATGGAAATAAAGGCAATGTACGCAGCAACAGCCAGTGTATCTATCGTCTTGGGATTGGAAATTTTTTGCCTTGACAACATCCAATCAACAGATATTAGTAAATGTGTTAATGTAACTGAAGTGCTCAAACTGAGCAAAGTTTATTGCATGCAGTACTGAGCTTTCTAACATGGAATACCAAATGATTGTCTTGATTTGAACAGCCTTCCAAGAATAATTTAGTAAAGGTTTGCTGTTAAAGCATATTAATAAGAATAATGTCCTAGATATGAAGAGAGACAGTTACTTGTCTCAATTTACATTATACTAGTAAGGTTTGCTATAAAATAAGAAGTTTGTGTATCTTGTACTTCCTACTGATTCTTCCAATTTCCTTGTGGTGGCTTTTTAAATGTCTATGATTACTAAGATTAATAAAAACTGTGCTTTTGTTGTCAGGGTGCCTACTAATTCAGTTACATCCCTTTCAATACCTCTAAATAGTTTCAGGGAATCCCTTTCTTAAGAAATTACCCCACTCCAGCTCAATCGATGAGAGTGAGGACAGTACCCCCCCCTGCCCCATCTCAAAAAAAAAATGGCACCACCTGCAGTAGCAGTATCAATTGTTTGTGTTTTTCTATAGCCTGTTTCATATCATTAGTTACCTCTGTGACTAGTTTCAGTGAACCCTATTGTAAAGAATCGTTACCATCCATTGCACTAGACAAGTATGAGGGCTATACTCCAGTTACAAAAAAAGAAAGAAACTGTAACAGATAAGCCTAAAAACCTATGCTGACCACAGTGATTCTTGTTTGTAACCTCTGAGTTTGATTTCACTAGAACTAGTACCAAGGTGTCATTTCTACTATACTTTTCTGCAAGCATATTAGTTTATTGGAGGCAAATTCCTTTTACAAAATTTTCCAGTGTAGTTGTTTTTCAATATATTCTGTGTAGCTCCTATGTTCTTGTGTTGAAGGGTTAAGGTATTAGAATTCTTTGAGTCTCTCACCTTCAAAATATAGTTTTACTCCGTCGTCATAGGCACAGAGCTAAATGGACCCCGCCTTCCCACAATGCATTATTTTTCTGCAGTATGTAGCATTTTTAACTGTGCATTTGAGAGGCTTCATTTCACTTGTGCCGTAATTGTATATAGTGGAAGTGCTAGTTTTTGCACTTTAAATGGTCAAACTCTTCAAGCTGAAACTGACTTCTTTAGCAAGAAAAGCTGACAAACAAATTACATTTTCACTTTTTCTGAATCATGGCAGAAACAATTTAATATCAATCAGATCAGGAGATCTTTACAGTATACTCTAAAAAAACTGAATGTTGTGGAAATGTGCAACACTTACTGAGGAAGGATTTAATATATTAACATATTAATGTATGATATTAACTTATTTAATGCTCTGACAGAATAAGTTATGATCAAAGTAGTTTTGTCTAATGCACCTGTGGGAAACATTTCAAATGGTATTGTTTACTTAGAAAATGTTAAGCTTCAGTTGCTCGGCAATGAGAAATGCATAATCTTACAGAATTTTAAGTATAACTGATTGAACCCTGACCTCAGAATAGCAGAATATGTGCAATGCTTAGAGATGTACAGCAGGTTTCCCTACTTACCTGCTATATGCTTTTATTCGAGTTACTCAACTTTATTGGAGTATTAACATCTTGTGACTGGTATAATGGTTAAGGTGTTTCCCTCACCATTGAAAGGGGAATTGGCCAGGCTTAAAATGACTGACAAGGACAGCTAGCTTAGTACTGAACTACGAACCATTAATGTGCTAAGCCAGTGATGGCAAACCTATGAAACAAGTGTCAAAAGTGACATGTCATAACATTTTGGGTGACACATCAGGGTTCACCAACACCCAAGTTACCAAGAAACCACTTTTGCATTTGTTGCCTGCATGAAGTGCATTGAATTATTTTGTGCCAGGAGCCATTTCAACAACACTGCTGCACAGGTACGGAAGACGTTATTAACCTCAAAGACTATTTTGGTATACTGTCTCAATAGAATCTGCAAAGGGCAGTGCTGACATTGTTTTTTCTTCATGGTTACATTTCTGCAGAGGGCAAGTAGTCTGCATTTCTAGGATTGTGCTGTTATACATTCCTCTCTGCTGTCCCTCTTAATCCCTCATAAAACTGGCAACTTTTTACACTTAGTAATGACAATAATTACATGAACTGACTAATTTTATTTCAGAAAAATGTATACTAATTCACGTTCATTTTTTTCTGTCAGTGTCTCAGATTAAGAGTACTAGTAGTTTAAAACTGTCCATGTCTCTTATTTCTAGATTTGTCCCTGACTTTGCTGCAATTTATCCTTGATGTTTTGAGAGCCATGCTGTTTTATTTATTTTAATTTATTTATTTAATTTATTTTAGGTTTTTTTTTGGGGGGGGTGACGCGTAAGCAGAATCAAGTTAGGCATTTTCAAAATTTTTGACACGCTGAACCCAAAAGGTTTGCCATCACTGTGCTAAGCTGTACAGTTCAACTTGAGGTAAAAAGTGACTCTTTACCTATGATTAGTCTGAGTTTGCTTTGATACATTCAGTCCAACTGGCCTCACATGAACTTTTAATTCCTGAGGTTACCATATTAAAAGAAAATGGTCTACATTCAAATATCACATAACTCAGGCACATACACTTAATCACCATTAGGATTTAAAAGGCCTAAGAAATATATTACCTTTGTTTGATGGTGAACCGAGAGAGCTAATACAGATGAAAAATCAAATTAACAAACTGTTTGTACAAGACTAAAAATGCTAAGAACTGGGAAAATTCCAAACAGATTTAAAACCTTATTAAAACCAAGTGTCAGTTGATAAAGCAGTTTTGAACATGAAACTGTCATCATGACATTATATGGAAAATATGCAATCATTTATTACACATGCATGACATGGCTAAATAATGTTATGCCAATCTCAGTACTCTACATGATTCTCAGTCCAAAACATCTATCGAGCAAGGTTATAAATCTGTTTTTTTTTCTTTTAGAAGAACAAGTATATTTTAGTATTTTGAAAAGTTCTACCAAGTCATGGGTACCTCGATCAATTGCAGATTTACAGTTTGTAAAGTTAACTTTGAATTGTTTGATATGGCCAGTAGCATATTTTCTCATCTCTTTAATTTTAACAAAGCAACTTCACGAGGAATGGAAAATAACCATCCTGGCTAGAGTTTGTAATTGGTATGACAGGGCAAAGGTCAATAAATACAGCCCTACTGCCCCATTATCATCTCTTTCCAAAACAGTGGAAAAGTTGATCTTTTCCCAGCCCATGGATTATTCAGAAAGAAATTGTTAGGTAGATCCAAACATGACTTTTGAAAGCATCATTCAATTAGTAATGTGAAAAACTTTTACTGGATTTAACTGATCATGCATACAACGATTCTAAGGTAGAGGTGGGTGCATTCACAATCCTTTCCAAAGCTTTTAATATAAAGGAACTCTCTAACGAGCTGAGGATTAGTTTAGAAGTTGCTGAAGGCTGGGCTTCTGATTTTGTCAGTAGAAGGTGCTGTACAGTGGTGAGTTCTGACTTAGTTCCTTGGTACTGGTAAGTCCCTCAATAGTCTTTGTGAGGACCAATTTTTAAGTTATTATTAACATTGTTAAGGATATATATTTACAATCTAACACATCAATCTAAGCTGATGATTTTATGCTACAAACAAGAAAGCCTTCACGTTATTCCAGACAGATTTCTGAACCGACGATCTTGGGCACAAAAGGTTTCCATGATACTAGATCTGAAATAAAGGCAATGGTATTCTCTCAGTTCCTATAGATTCCTAGTAGCTGAAAACAACATGGTGGAAATTTGGGACAACTTTTTTTTTTAAGTCAGGCACTGCCAGTAAAATGACTTTCATTTTTTGAATGGATGTTAAAACTGTTCTATTTTTAAGAAACTTGCCTCTTTGTATTATTAAATGTTGACTCAGGAAACAAGTTTAATGCTAGATAACTCTTTATTCTTATCTTTTACAGATTTGATCTGTTTTTAATTCTGGTGGCTCTATGCAATCTTTTAAGAAGTTACTGGTTATTGTCATATTATTCTGCAATTTCTAGTGAAAAAAAATGTTCCCTGCTAATTAACTTTTACTACCAGATAGGATACATTCTCCTTCATTAATTTTTATGTATATAACACTTCACAAAATTAATCTAAAATTAAACCCTGTTACCAAACTGCTTTTTCTATTTAAAGAGATAGCGAGGATGTTTAGTTTTGTACCTTGGATAATGGATGAAATATAAATCCATATCCTATACAAGACTAAATGTTCTCCAGCAGGCTATTAATGTACAGATATAACCCGCTGAAAATAGGTATGCTGCTTCACAGCTGCTTAACAAACTGCCATAGGGTTACCACCTGTCCCACTTTGCGCGGGATAGTCCCTCTTTGGGCAGTTGTGTCCTGCAGAAAAGTTGCAAAAATGGCAAATGTCCTGAGATATTAGGGCAAAATTATTTCCTACATTTTATGTAATAGTTGCATAAAACAGTTACTCTGTATCTGAAACACCTGAATGTTGTAAGAAACAGAATAAGGAACTAAAATGCAACAAGAATAAACCTTTATTTAGGCAAAAAAGTGAAGTTCTGTCCCTTGTACTGACCATGAGTATGTTTTGGTCTGCAAAATCTGATGTTTGTACCACAACTGTCCCACTTTGGGCATTTGAAAAGGTGGCAACCCTAAACTGCCATGATGCACTGACAAAAAAATGGCTGACATTTGTATGCTCGCTAAACATGGGTTTGTTGTTCAGCAAGCATTAAAAACATAGTAGAGTGTCTCTGTAACTGAGAGGGCTTCAGTAAGAAAGAAAGAGAGAGAGATCCAGCAAATGAAAGAATATCAGGGCATATGTCTCAACTTCTTTGACCAAGTTTTCTCTAGAAGCCTAAAAATAGTACAAAGAATAAATAAACTTAGTGAAAAATATTAAAGTCAAACCTAATTTTCTAGCAACATGCATTTTCTACACAATAAGTATGAAACTATTACATCTGGCATCGCTGAGTATGACCCTAAAAATCAGAACAGAGCAAACTTCATAGCTGACAGCATGGGAGGTGCTAATGCCTTGCATTGTATATATTTTGTTAATTTATTTTATCACAATCACATATCTGTAATGTAGTCAGGAAAGTAGCTGTTATTGCAGTGTGTGTGTGTGTGTGTGTGTGTGTGTGTGTGTGTGTATATATATATATATATATATATATATACATATATATATATATGTGAGTCTCTGTGTGTGCCTGTGTTTCTCTGTATAGATGGATGAGTGTTTATGTCTGTGCCTGTGCATCTGTGTGTGTTACTGAATCTCTGGATACTGCATAGTAAAACATGTAAATAAAAAGCGGCACCAGAGGCATGACACAGGCAGCAAAATGTATATAAAAAAACAGATTTAATAAAATAAAAACACATACAAAATAAGAAAGTTCATTTAAGCCAGGCTTCTTACCAGCCTGTAGCTTTACAATCCAGTGTAGCTCCCTGTTCTCAGTATAATTCCTAAAATCAACCCCTCATGTACCTAAAAATACTTTTTCAATGACCTTAAACATAAATCCATGCAAAAAACCCTGCTCCAATACATGTCTAACTAATGCATTCCTGCTGTCACCTCTCCTTATATTTAAACGTGTTCTCGGATCCTCTAATAGAATGATAGGGTTTCTTTAAAAGTAGTGCTTAACTCCAGAGACTTGTTTAGATAATTAATGTTACTTCTTGATTTAATGATTGTTGAACTGATGGTTGCATTTAAATGTGATGAATAGGTGACATAGTAGTTTGGTCTGAAGAAGCACCCAGTGTGCGAAAGCGCTTACCTTTCAGAGCATTTATTTAAATAAGAATTGCTCACGGTCATAAGGAAAAGCTAACACTGCTTCCTGCTCCCTTCTCTACTTTATCCGAAACATTAATCTTCTCCAAGCTCCTTCCTTAAGGACAAAACTTCATCACTGAAAACTATGCTCATCTATCATTAATCAATATTACCTTGCTAACCAGTAACTATACATTGGCATGTTTCACCGGAGCCATTCTCTAATTGGGGTCACAAACTATGGAACTTTTCGGCCGTTTTACTGCATGGAACTCAATAACTTTATTCCTATGTTTAAATCCACTTTGAATGCTCACCACTAGACAAATGCTGTGTATGGCTGTATGTAGCTGGGAACCTTTCATCTTCACAAACGTGCATAACAACTACTATGACTGACTTCTAAGATTACATTAACCTGTTTGTTTGTATGACTTTTGTATATATTGGTCTATCTTCTATATTTAGTCTTCCTCCAACCATTGTGATTATTCTCTTTATTATCGCGACTTAACAAGGTTATACCTGGAAATTGTCTACTGGTCAAGCCTATATATCTTAAATAAAATAATAATAAACCCAACTGTATACCAAGATTCACCCTCAAAAATAAATGTGGGACTACAAAGTATCAATTACATTTGTAAAATATGATGGAACAAGAAAACCTAAAAAATACTGGAATTTTTTTACTTTGTTAAACTTGTAGGGGACTCCAAACCATATGCCCTACTTCATGTCATTAATGTTTGGGAGAACATTAAAGAGGGGAAGAGGAGGAACAAAAGTAACTAAGAAAAAAATGTTCTTAACAGTATTTTTTATAACACAAGACATATACTGCATGGTATAAAATAAAACTTTTTCAGTAATTTCTGTGTGCAAAAGGGATACTAAAATAAACAGAGGTGCCCTTATTTCTTTTCTTTTTCTTTCTTTCTTTCTTTCTCTTTCTTTCTTTCGTCTTGTTCAGCTTTAAGAAATGTAGGCACTGCAATGTAAAAAGGGAAGAAAGCCTGGACAAAATAGCATGATATAAGTAAAACTGATACGCTTTTTCATAGTTTTGCATAGGGGAATGACTGAATGAAAGTTGGACCAGTTGGCATACTGGTTAAGGTCTTTGCCTCCCATGCACAAGGTTCGATCCTGACCTCCGACCAATGTCTGTTTGGAGTTTGCATGTTCTCCCTGTGTCTCTGTGGGGTCCCCCACCCCCACCCCACCTCCGAAAAATATGCTGAGTTTTTCCATCTCAAAACTCAATGATGGAACTGTGGGCAGCAGCACAGACTCTACATGGTGCCCCATATGGGGAAGAGTTGTACAGACCAACCGATTTGGGCATCTACTGTGGTACACAGTATCCTCAAGATAGGAGAACACAGATCACAGACTGCAGGCCATAGCAGGGCTAGCCACTCAACGGTGTAAGATATGGCTCTAGGTGATTTGGTCATGTTGACTAATGTTGCCAAAATGGACATGGGTAGTTACCAGTTATAAGTGGGTTGAGGACCCAGCCTTCTCTGACCTATGCCAGGGACCCATGCTAATGGTGGGAGGGGTGCATATGCCCCTATTTGCCAGTGTGTGCCTGCCACAAAGCCCAGCAACCCTGAGTCAAAAAATCTACTGGTCGGTCGGTGTCTAGTTGCCCAGTCTGGGTTACCTGGAATAGCTCTGTTGAGCAGAAGCTAGACGTAAACCCAATCAACCTGCCAAACATGAACTGAGAATTGCTAGACTTAATGTAGGTTCACTGACAGGATGCAGCATGTAACTGGATAACATGGTGATACGGAGGAGGCTGGACATTCAATGTATCCAAGAGACAAGATGGAAGGGCAGTGTAGCAAAGCCACTTGGCTTGGGATCCAGAGTCTACTACTCAGGAGGGGGACACGCTAGCAATGGTGTGGGTATTGTGGTGAGAGAGAGGCTTCAGAAGGCAGTGAGGGATATCATCAGAATTAGTGACAGACTCATGGCAATCAGACTCCAGTGTAATGACATGGCAGTATTCATAATATCAGCCTATGCCCCACAGCAGGGTTGTGATAATGAGTAAAAGACTGCATTCAGACAGCAGTTGCAGGACCTACTAGATAAAGCAGGACAACATGAATTGGTATTGATAATGGGTGACTTGAATGCACATATCGGGACTGACAGAATGGGATATGAGGACTGCCTGTGTCCACATGGATGGGGCAACAGGAATAAAGAAGGAGAAGCCATTCTAGACTTCTGTCTGACAAATGGCCTGACAGTAGCCAACACATGATTCAGAAAGACAGACAGTCACAAGATCACATACAAGAGTAGCCAACATGCAACTTAGGTAGACTTCCTCCTAGTAAAGAAAAGGCACTGGGTTAGAATCCATGATTGCAAAGTCAAACCCAGTGAAACAGTCGGCCCACAGCATAAACAACTGGTTGCCACAATCAGCTGCAAGCAGTGCCCAGAGAAGGTTCTAAGGTCATCAGAGACCAGGCAGAAGACCTGGAAGTTGACTAGAGAGAAAGTACAGCAGTTCAAGGAATTACTCAGGGCTCTAGCACCCCAAGAAGAGGAAGAAATAGGTGGAGTTGAAGAATGACAGCACCTCAAAACAGCATGTGTTAGGACTACAGAACAGATATGTGGCCAAGCCAGGTATGGAAATAAGGTACATAAGGAAAGCTGGTGGTGGAATGCAGAAGTTCAGGAAGTGATCAAATGAAAGGAGGAGTGTAGGAAAAAATGGGAGATAGAAAAGACCAACCAGGCTAGGAAGGAATACTCGAAGGCTAATAAAGAAGCTAAGAAAAGAGTTGCAATAGCAAAGAATAGGGCATCAGAGGCACTCTATCAACTTCTGGAAAGTGACATGGTAGGTGGTGCAAAAAAACTATATCAGGTTGCAAGGCAAAGTCAGAAAGATAAAGAAGATAGTCAGACACCCTTCATAATGGATGCCAGCAACAACTTGCTCACCAGTCCACAGGACATCAAAGGCAGATGGAAGGAGTATTTCCAGCAGCTTCTGAATGAAGAAAACTCCACAGAAGCAGTACTGCCCCAGAAACAGCCTACAATGAGAGAAGAAGAGGAGCCCACCCTAGAAGAAGTAAGAACAGCACTAAGGAAAATTAAGTCAGGGAAAGCAGTAGGCTCAGATGAGGTAACAGCATATATGATAAAGATGCTGGGTGAGATAGGGGAGAAATGGCAACTGAGGTTACTCATAGCAGTATGGAGAGAAAGGCATATCCAAGATGACTGGAGAATAAGCATACTGGTGCCAGTGTACAAGAACAATGGAGACATTCACAACTGTGGGCAGTATAGAGGCATTAAACTCCTATCACACTGCATGAAGTTCTGGAGCGGGTGATTGATAAACAGAGTAGTGGAATGTAAGATGGGAGATGAGCAGTTCGGATTCAGATAAGGATGCAACACAACTGACCCAATGTTTGCAGTGAGACAGATAATTGAAAAGAAGCTAGAGATGAGGAAAGAGTCCAACTGGGCATTCCTAGACTTGGAGAAAGTATATAACAAGGTCCCAAGAAAGCTGATTTGGCCAGTACTGCGGTGGTTTCTCCCAGAAACATTGGTAGAATTAGTATAGGCTATGTATAAGGACCCAGTGACTCAAGTACGAACAGTGTTCAGCCTCACAGAGAGGTTCCCAGTGGGACAGGGTTCAGCTCTTGGCCACTGCTGTTCATACTGGTGATGGACTACAGTAGTAAATAGGTTGGAGGGGACAGATCAACAAAGTTACTGTATGCAGATGATGTGGCATTACAGGCAGACTCTGAGCAAGAACTTTAGCAAAGGATATGGGAATGGAATGCAAAACTGAAGGCACATGGGATGAAACTAAGCACAGAAAAGACAGTGGTAATGTCAGCAAATTGGGGAAATCAGAGGAAGCTGAGAAGTGAGACAGAAGGGAAGACAGTAGAACAGGTAAATAGCTTCAAGTATCTGCAAGGGGTTGTTGAGGAGAAGGGAAGTCTGAATGAAGAGGTCAAACCTAGAATCAGAGGGGCTGCAGCCAACTGGCACAGAGTCTCAGGTGTAGTCTATGACAGAAGAATGCCAAAGAAGCTGTAAAGTAAGGTGTACAAGACAGTGGTGTGACCAGTACTACTGTTTGGTACAGAAATCTGGGCAGTAAAGGCAGAGCAGATGAAGAAGCTAGAGGTGATGGAAATTAAGTGCTTGAGAAGGGTGGTAGGATGCACACTGTGGGACAGATGAAGAAATAAGGACATAAGAGCAGAAGCCAAAGTAGTTCCAATTGCAGAAAAGATCAAAAAGAACAAATTATGATGGTTTGGATACATGTGCAGGAAAGCAGAAGACAATCTGGTGAAGAAGATTTGGGACAGACACGAAGAAGGTAACAGGAAACAAGGATGTCCAGCAAAGAGGTGGATGGACTGTGTGAAAGAAGATCTGTGACAGTCAGGCATGACTGTTGAAGAACGCAAGAGTGTGGCACTGAATCAAGAGAGAAGGCGACAGTTAACACGATACCCCAAGCTCATGTAGAAAATGGGAAAAGGGGCTGATGATGATGACGACGATGATGATGAAAATGAATGAGTGCATTAAAGCCCTTGGCTTGATCTAATAAAAAAGCTTTAAGGGGAAGCAAGTAAATAAAAGAAAACTGAAAAAAAAATTAAAAGCTTTCCTCTAGCAAATAAATGTTCACAGTCCAACATGAGAAGCTTGCAGTAGAAGCAACCATGTATCTGGTTCTCATACTTATATGGAGACAAGTTGATAAAAGCAACAAAAGCAGTCAAAACATTCTTTCAATGACTATGACATAATGTTTTCTAAAAGCATTCAACTTTTTTCTACATCTGGGAGAGGAATAAAAATAAGACAAAGCAGACAGCATTTAGTGTATGTAGAAGCACAGGCTGTGCCGTGCATCTTAGCATTGATAACCTTCATTACAAATTAATTCAAGCCTATGAGTGTGGCTATCAGTCTGGGACAATTGTTCCTATTAGAAGGATTAAACTTCACTATTTGAGGATGTACATAATTGGTGTGTTTGTATTAGGTTAATAGGTTCTGGGAGTGTGTTTTTTGTTTGAGGGCTTTCATAAAACAAAAATTCTTGTAAGATGCAACATAGGTTCAAATGGACAAGACAAGAAACAACTGTAAAAAAGATCAATCTGGCAAATATTAATGCATGCAAGTAACATAAAAATTGAAACTAGGCATTTAAAAAAACTGTTATACATAACAGGTGGGAATAATAACTTCTCATCATGATGACTGCACTTTCCATATTATCTTTAAATGTGAATGATCTCACAGAGATATAAAAAAGGAACGAGTGGTGTGAACTATATTAAAAAAGTGGATTGCAAATAACTATGCTAAGGAGACACATTTGGAAAGAACTGAGCATGTGAATTTAATAAAGAAAGGATTTCAGGATTTATTTATTATTTTATTTATTTTACATTTGTTGACCTTGTTTGTCAGAATGAGTTGATAGCCCTTTTTCAGTGGAGGCCTGGGGAGAAAAGGTCCACAAGTTTACAATAAACTGTAATAAAAAATTTAAATACATTTTTTAAAAAATTAAAAAATAGTAATAATATTTCAATTGCAGCAATAAAAGCATAAACATTAATTACAGAGTTTAGTTTTCCATTAACATAAGTTAAGTGTAGAAACAAATGCACAGTTGATAGCTTAGTTAAGGAAGTTACAGTTAGTGAAGATAATACAGGTAATATATAAATAAGTATATATTTAAGACTGAATGACAAGTAATTACCTATATACGATGGCTAAGGCAGCTAACAGATAAACAGTAATGGAACCAAAGAGAGGAGGAGGCAGACTGTCCTAGGAAAGAAAGACAGATTATGGAGTGTGAGTACAGTGGCATGACCAGTGACTTTTAAGGTATTCTTTGGTGACTGATTTAAATTCTTTGGGTTTTGTGAGTGACCTAATTTCCAATGGCAGTTTGTTCCAAGATATGGTCAGATAGTAGCTGTACAGGTTGCAACCAATTTTGTTCTTGGGTTTATAGAAGATTTGTAGTAGGTCTTGTTCTGAACTTCAGAGAGTTCTTGAAGGAGTGTAGAAAGAGATTAAAAGAGATAGGTTGGGACAGTATGATGGCTGTTACAATATAGTGTGGATAATCTGAAGCTGAGAGAGGAGAAGCTGGTGTAATAATTCTAGCCAGTTTAAGTTTGTTAGTGAGTGACAGTGATGAGATCTATAGTTCTGGTTTGCCACAAATCTGGCCACTAGGTAGCAGGCAAGCATGGCAAAGGGATTCTTTTGCTTTCTTAGTGAGGAGTCTTTTATTTCTGTACAAGAGGCCTATTTCTTGAAGTTTTTTAATGCAATTATTTACATGCAAATCAAATTTCAGTTGGTCATCTATTATGACACCTAGAAGTTTTGCCACAGGTTCAATTACGATAGGTGTGTTATTTAGAGAAATTATAGAAAAAGTGGATCTAATGTGGTTTAGGCATTTGGGAAGAAATAGTAAGAGTTTAGTTTTTTAGGATTCAGAATAAGCTGGTTGTTAAGACAGCCAGGTTTCAAATGAATTAAAGGATGTCTGAGTAACAGAAATTAGGTCAGAGAACATGTCTGCAATGGTGATAACTGTAGAGTCAGCAGCATATTGGACAAGGGATGACTGAGGGCAGGAAGTATAGAGTAGATTAGTAAAGATATTGAAAAGTAATAGACCAAGAATAGATCCCTGGGGAACACCCATTTTAAAAGGGAGAGGGGGAGAGATCCAAGAGCCACTTTACTAATTGTAGTCAATCAGTAAGATAACTAGAAAACTAGGCAACTGGTGGAAAAGTTAAGGTTAGTCAGTTTGTTCAGAAGAAGGGAGTAGAAGAATGTATCAAATGCTTTAGAAAGATCTAGGAATAAGCATGAGACTAGTTTATTATCTCTGCCAGAGAAATCGTATTGATGAAGGATAGAAGGCAGTAGTGGTGCTATGTTTTGGGCAAAAGCCATGTTGTGTGGGGGTGAGCAGATTTTCTTGAAGTAAGTGTTGCATGACTTGCTTGTGTACACATTTTTCTAATATTTTTGAGAGAGGTGAGAGGATAGCTATAGGCCTGAAATTTGAGATTTTAGTGGAGTTACTTCCTTTATGCATAGATAAAGTACAGAATTCTTTCAAAATAGAGGGAACTTCTGATTCAGAGATAGAATGGTTTATCAGACTAGATACAGGAATAGCTACAGAGACTGCTGCTACCTGAAACAAGTAGGGAGGTATGTTATCGGTGGATGTTGAACGGGGTTTTAGTTTGCAGAGTAGAGATTTAATATAGCTGGTAGGTATGGGTTTAAAGGGAAAATGTGTTAGTAGAATTTAGGAGATGAGTCAAGGGGATTTAATGTGTTAGTAGTAGAGGAGTCAGAACTTAACATCTTCCTAATGGATTCGGTGAAGTAGGAATTGAAGATAGATGCTGTTTCTTGTGGTTTATTTGTTGGGCAGGGGTTAGAAGATGAAAGATGGCCAGAATGCAGTATTTGATTTACTGAGTGCCAAAATATTTCGGGATTTAATCTTTGTGCAGTAGATGGGTTATAATGGACATCTTTTTGTCTTTATTGATATGTTTTTTTAGTCAGGTTTATGAGTTTTATATTTTTGTAAGTGGATGAGAAGCTTAGTTTTCACCCATCTTTTCCACATCCTATCTCTTGCTTTCATCAATGTGCGGGTAGCATTATTTAACCAGGGGAGTATGTTTGATTTGATATGTACTGTGCAGAGGGGTACCAATGAGTTAAGAATATTTAGGAAGGTTGAGTTAAATGAGTGTACTGCTTCACCTAGAGAGAGTTGGGTCAGAAAGGACCAGTTAATTTTGGAGAGGAGTGTATTAAAAGTTTCCGGGTGGAAGTTTAATAGCTTTTGACATGTAATGTATCTTTGTGGTCTGGAGAAATGTGGAGAGAATCTTAAAACTTTTACTGGGAAGTGATCACTTTGGAAGTCAGGTACAGTTGCAGGGTTATGATATTTAAGTGGGTCTGAGACTAATATCCAGTCAATGTGAGCCAGAGTTATGAGATTTGTTAGCATGGGTGGGCATAGAGATAAGTTGTGTAAAGCCATGCAACTTGATACATAAGGTAGAGTTTGGTGAGTTGAGGGATAGTCAATTTATATTTAGATCCCCAAGGAGGATGATTCTGTTATGTATGTGTTGAGAAAGTAGGAGAGAAAATTTTTCAGTAAGGGAATGCTGTCTCCTGGGGATATATACATGGCTGCGACAGTGATTGTAATATAATTAGGTTTAAGGTTGGCAGTCAGGATTTCAGTAGTTAGAAAGGATGGGATTAGTTTATCTAGAGATGTAAGAGTAAGATGGCCGGAGAAGGCAATGGCTACTCCTCCCTCTTTTTTCTTTTGGTGGTCTAGTTGAAGTATATTGTATCCAGCAGGGTGAATGTCTCTATCAGCGTTTTGAGGTTTTAACCATGTTTCTGTAAGGGTGATAATATCTGGGGTGTCATTTGACATCCAGGCATGGAATTCACTGATTTTATTTAACACACTTATAATATTCACTGAGTACAATGATATATATTTTTTTGGAAGAGAAAGGTGTCCTGTGTCTGTAACAGTAGAACTGTTGACAGGTATGTTAGGCCTAGATTTGGATGAATATCACCTGATAGTAGCAAAGTTTTAGAGAGGAAGTAGACATTATAGAGACAGGGGTAGTAGATGAGGTACTTTATTTTACTTTTTATAGAGTTTGTGGGGGAAGGAAGAATTTTGATTTTGGGAAGGAGAGTATTAGTAGGAAAGATGGAACAGCAAATTATGAAAGAGTGATGACGATGTGGGAAGACATTTGGATGAGTGTATGTTAGCTGGATATTCAGGTGTTAGATGAATATTATAGGAGGTAAGATGGTAAAGTAGAAGTAAATGAGGCATGTAGAGGAAAGTTTGGATCATGTTGGTCATGTTAATGAGGTAGGTCAGTAGTCATAAGCAGGAGCAAAGAAGGCCTAGTTATTATGCAAGTGTGGGGGTGTAACTAGTTGGGACTGGGCCAGGAGACAGGAAGGAGTGGGGTTTGGAGACAGGAGAATAGGAGAGATTAGGTATAAAGGAAATTATATGGGGTGGGTGGGAATGGGGTTAGGGTAGGAGAGCGGAGTGAGCCTGACTATGGCGAGGCCGAATGGAGAGGGGCTACACCCTTGGTTGCGAGTTCTCACAAGAAACAATCAGTAAGCAGAATCACTTGAATGGCAGGTAATTCCAAGTAGGCAGAAAAAAAGAAGGTAGTCACAGACCTATTCAGGAGACAGGCAAGTAGTTAGCTGTAAGGCCAAATATCAACAACAGAGTAAGTGTAGAGTACAGTGTCAAAGGTTAAAAGTATTTAGAGGGATAATTATAGCAAAAAAGTGGCAGGAAGGAAACGAAGTTTGAAGCAGAACTTGTACGTTAGGCAGGTGGAGTTATACGTAGGAAAGCAATTACGTTAAAGGATATAGACTTCCAGAGAAAGTAGTACAGAAGGAAAAGAAGAGGGAGGGGAGGAGGCAGCTGGTTCTGGTGGCAAAGGCAGTAGCTGTGTTAAAAATACAGCATAGCGGCAACAATTAGTAGTGAGATTAAGGCAGAAGAATTAACACATACAGTGGTTAGCAGGCTGTTTTTTGATATACTTGTGGACGTCTAGTATTCAGGAAGGTGACTTTTACTGTGCTGTCTGCAGAGTTAATACAGTGGCTGTGCTGGGTTTTAAGTTGCACAACTAGTACTGCAGGCAGCAGGTCCTGAAAAAAAAGGGGAGATAATATTTGAAAGGACAAAGATAAACTAATTAACCAGCCTAGATATGGCTAGAGAAGACAGAAAAGGTAAGGAGGGGGTGAGGAAAATAAATAGCAACAGTGGTAGGTATATACAGTGGGAAGAGAGCTGAGATAGAATGGATAGTACAGGGGACCAAGTCTTAAGTGAACTAACACCCCAGTATATATCAGATAAGCCCAAGATTAGAAAACAAGCTACTGCATATAAAAAGACTCTTATCTGTGCACCAAAACAGTGAAGAACAAACTAGGTAACTAAGTTTAGTGAATATACATTCAACTGCGGTTCTTACTGTACACTCAATAATAAATGCAAATAATAGATAGGAAAAGTGGCTTCGGAATATATACTGTACACTACTTTAGAGTTTCACATCTATAAAATCGCAACTGCAACTAATGACTAATTATACAAATACACAGAGTTAAGTTCTGGGAAAAAGCACAGATTAAGCCTTGGTATGCGCTAGCTTCCTGATCAAATAGCACACTGTGCATTACGCAGTCAAATAATTCTCAGGTTTAAGCAATCACATCTGATAAGATATGTGAGCAAACAGGAACTTCCAGAAAACAGAAATAATGGAAGGTAATACCCACAAATTAATGTTATAGTCTTGAGATGACCACAGTGAAATAACACTCAAAAGAGTCTAATTAACAATGCTACACTCTACAGAACAGATGTAACTCAAACAAAATTTATATCAAGAGGTTGTACCTTCAAATGCATTGGCCAGATTACAGACATAAAACAATCACAGAGTGATGAGAAACAACAACATTGACTCATACCACCAGAAACCAAAGAGGAAAGGCTAGTGGAAAAGCAATGGCACCAAATGCCAGAATACAGCATTTAAATGCCGCAAGACAACATGGGAGGGAGGGGAATTCAATATTGGGGTAAGAAGTAGGATAGGATAGTTTTAGTCACACCCTTGGTCGCAGGTTCTCACAAGAAACAATCAGGTAGTAAAATCACTTGTACAGCAGGTAATTACAGGTAGGCAGAAAAAAGAAGTAGTCACAGATCTATTCAGGAGACAGGCAAGTGGTTAGCCGTAAGGCCAAATATCAACAGGACAGGAAGTGTTGAGAACAATGCTTAAAAGTGTTTAGAGGGATAATTATAGCAGAAACGCAGTAGGAAGGAAACAAAGTATGAAACATATCTTGTATAAGTTAGGCAGGTGGAGTTATACATAGGAAAGCAATTATGTTAAAGGATACAGACTTCCAGGATGGTTATTCAACGGAATATCTGGGACAAAGGAAAAGGGAAGTACTTACATTAATCGGGAGAAGAGCTGCAATAGTGACAGAAGAGGAAAAAAGATAATAATGGTAGATTTCTCGTAGTAAGGGATTACTGGATAGGGAGGAGGATTATGGTGGCATGTATTTACATTCCACCTAAAACTGCTACACTGGAGCTTAAGAACAGTCTGGGAGAAAAAAATCAGTTTTCAACAGGAAATATTACTTATAGGTGGGGACTTTAATTTTATTTGCAAGAGTGAGGATGTATCAGGAGACCTAGCAGGGAAATATAACAAAAGAGATCAGACTTCTGAAGAAATGTATGAAAATCTGTGGTATGGAAGATGTGAATTCAGTAGCAGGGGGTTTGGAGAGAATTTTTATATTATTAGCCCAAGGTACAAAAAACTGGGATAGGCTAGATAGAAATTATGTTCTGATGCAGTCCCTTCAGTAGGGAAGAAAGCACTCAACCGGTGTGTGGTACAATAAAGCTTTTTGGATTTTACCAGTTGCTGTGAAGGTTTTTTCAGAGGTAGATAGAAATTATATTTCACAAAACATGTACATTTAATTGAAAGTTTTTTTTAAACACCTTTACTGAATTATCACTAGTGATATAGGTACATTTACATTTACATACAAGTAATCAAACTGTATTAATAAGTTCACATTTACAAACATTATGCTTCACATATATTGCTATACGTCATATAACCTAAGCAACATTACATAAATTATTCAATTACTACCCTTTTTTAACAAGGGCCATCTTTATTAAACCATCACTTACAACACAGGCAATTATACATTTATAGAAATAAAAACAAACCACACCGACACAATCGTAGTTGCAAGCATTTTACATCACAAACCATACTGGCACACTCCCAGTTGCAAACATTATATATCACTTATAATCAATGCAGTCATTTTCAGCCAAATGTTACATAGCTCATTTTGCATTTAATTGAAAGTTTTTATATGCATCCAATAACTATTTCAGATCACGTGTCAATAATAACTAAAATAAAAATGCAGGGTAATGAAATAAAAATGAGACACTGATGTTTTCCCACCTTATCTGTTAAATAGAGAGAACTTTAAGGAATGGGTAGTGGAAATTGTTCAGGAGTTATTAGGGAAGAAAGAAATTTATTCTGAAAATATAGCAAGGGACTGGGATAAAATTAAAGTGGAGTTTAAAAATATGGTGGAAATAAAAGAAAAAGTTATGGTTAAGAAGTAACAAGAATTATTTAGAAGGACTGAAAAAGAAACTATTGCAGAATAGGGGAAACTCACAGAAGAAGAGGCACAATTGTAGAGTGCTAAACAGAAACTAAATTACTACCTCAATAATATGCAAGAGTTTAGAAAGACTGCTGCTAAGCAACTGTTTTCTGATAATAACTCCAGAGTACAAAAGCTTTTAGCACAAATGCTCAGGCAACAGAAAGTAGAAAGGACTGTTGCCAAGCTTAGGGAGCGTATAACTAAGAAAAATACCACAGATCCTGCAGAGGTATTAGAAATATTTCGGAAATTTTATGAAAATCTGTATAATGGAGAATAATGTCAAAATCTGGAAAAAGTATAAATGGAAATGTTTATGGTAGAATTAAATATGCCAAGGTTAGAGGTAGATGGGGCTCAATTACTAACAGGATAGCAGCAGATGAGATAAAATTGGTGCTGTATAACCAATCTACAGGAAAGTCTCCAGGAACAGATGGTATTCCTGTGGAAGACTGGTAGCTAGGAGAGAAGAAAGTGATAAAGATCTGGAAGGTATTTTAAAAGGAGGAGAAGCGCCAACAACCTGGAAGAAAGCATGGTGGCTGTAATACCAAAAGTTGGTAAACACCCATCAACTCCATCTTCATATAGACCCAATTTGATTCGAAACTATGATTATAAAGTGATTATATCTATAATGGCTAAAGGAATGATAAAGGTGATGCCAACATTAGTAGATATGGATCAATGTGATTTTCTGGAGGGGAGGCAAACATTTGATAACATTAACAGAACAATGATGATCCAGAGGGAATCAGAATATAAGAAAATACCACTGCTGTTGGTGGGCCTTGATGAAGAGAAAGCATTTAACATAGTAAGATGGGATTTTTGTGTATAGGGCAATGGAAGCATTTGCATTCTTTGATAAAATTATTAGGTTGACTGGGAGGATATATGAGGAATTGCAGGCAAAAATTAAAGTGCAGGGATTTTCTTTCTGATAAGTTCTGTTTGAACAGGGCTGTCCTCTTTCACCTTTGTTATTTGTGGTATATTTAGCAACACTGGCAACAAAAATAAGGAGACTCACAAATTCAAGCATATAACTGGTATGGCAATCAAGAAAAGTTGGCTTTATTTGCAGATGATATTATTTTATACCTGATAAACACAGAAAAGGACATTTCAGTGTTGTGAAACATTCTGAGACAGTTTGAACTCTCTTTGGGATACAAAATTAATTAAGACAAAACAAAGGCAATAGCTGTAAACTATGTACACACACATGAATTTGTTCATCAATACATATTTATAGGGACTTCATAAAATGAAGTACTTAAAAGTAGGGATTAAAAGGGATTATGTTATGGCAGAAAAGGTTTTATGGGATGACACTAAAAAAAGATAATACAAAAACTGAGAAATTGAAAGCTCTGTTTTATGGTTATGGATAGCAAGATACAAGCAGTGAAAATGTTTTTAGTCCCTATAGTTTTATACACAGGTCAGGCACATTTTTATCAACCAGAGAAGAAGTTATGGGTAGCAACTAATAAAGGGTTGAAGGGATTTTATCTGGGAGGGGAAAAGGGCAAGAGTCAAGTGTCTTAGGCTGATCCGTTCAACAGAAGAAAGTGTTTTGGGATTACATTATTTGAAGGGATATTTTCAAAGCTACACAGTTAAGGTTCCTACATATAACACAAGCAGAAAGCTATAATTCAAAATGGAAGGGGGTGATTATGAAACAGGAGGAAAGCTCAAGAAACAAGGAGAGACTGGAAATTTGGTTGCAGATCTTTAAGGAGGATAAGGATAACCATACAGAATATTATATTAATAAAGTAGCAGAAAGTATTCTAAGAACTAAGTCAACATAGGAAGGGAGAAAGAAGATTCTGCCAGTAGGGATGACTGCAATCAGGGGTACAGAGAATGGGCAAGATGTAGCTGGATTTTCCCAGCGAAAACTGGCAAAGGAACCAAGGTACTGGGAGCACATAATTAGAGAAGGAAAGGTAATAGAATGGGAAGCGGCCACAAATTAATTTGAACTGAAGGCTACAGATTGTCTTCCCTGTCAAGTATTGATATCAGAGTTTAGGAAAAGAGAAAGAAATACAGGCATCCTAAGTGAAAGACCAGCACTGATAGAGTTTTTAGTAGAATCTAGAACAGAAGCTGCTGTTAACAAAGGGATAATTAGTAGAGCATATAAAATATTGCATGATAACTATATAAATCAATCAGAGAAGATTAGAAAGGATTGGGAAGAGAGACTGGATAAACAATTCCCAAAGAAACAATGGGGGGTATATGTATGGCTCCCAAATATGCAACAGTCTAGAAGGCTCTTTGGTTGGAAGTGTTTGCATGGGTATTTCTATACCCCAAGCAGACTCCAAAGAATTTTTTGCAAATGTTGGAGGTGTGATGGGGAAGAAAGAGATAACTAGGAACATATTTTTTCAGTCTGCAATGAATTGGCAGATTCATTACTCGCCCAAAAAATATGGGAGTGTAATGAGGAGGCAGACTTTAAAAATTCCCTGCTGACTACTCTTTCAGAAATACTGGGTGGCAAATTGGTGTAACTAAGGAAATGATTTTTTGAGCCGTGACAGACAATTGGAATTGCCTAAACATAGTAAGGCCTTGCTGAGTTTAATTCTGGTAGCTGCCAAAAAAGCAATTACTAGAAAATGGAAATTAAAGTCTAAATCAACTGCACTAGAAGTAGTGACTACAGTAACAGAGATAAAAATGGAAGTGGGATCTTTAGAAAAGGGTATAACCAAATTATAAAAATGGAAAATGTAGGAAGAATACATACAGAAAAATGTTTTGGAGAAGGAATTAGGTTTAAGGGAAAACACAAATTGAATCAGCTATGTAATGACAATAACTGTATACAATATAAGTGTTGCATAATATCTGCAACTGAAAATATGCCAATATGGTTTGTTCTCAGTTACATAATTGTATGGCCTATGTCATAAGTGATAATTCAATAAAGATATTTCATCTTTAAAAAAAGATTTACCCTCAGACTTCTCTCACTCAGAATCCCTTCCCACAAACAAATGTGCATACACAAACTCATACTCCAAATCACAAAAGTGACACAGGTGTTATCTAATTTCTGACAAAATGTGGCCAAATGCTCAGTACTCTACTCTGAAAACATACATGGCTCCATAACTCTCACCATCTGAGCATTAAAAAACATAGCACTGACATTAAAAAAAATCATAGCAGAGGGTCAGAAAGAGGAGCATTCTCTTATTTTTTAACAACAAAAAAAAGTCTTCATATACACTAGAGATTGTATATCTAATGACAGAGAATCTTTATATAAGCTTGGTTTATTTAATAAACTAAGTACCCATAAACAGGTAAGATCTTATGAGGAAAATCTATAAATTTAAGATAAACAAGGCTAAATCTAAAGGCAAAAATAAAAGTGCTATGCCTAAGTCATACTAGTTGAAAGGTATGTGTGGCTCTTTGCCTAGTCAAGTTTTTCATACAGCACATACTTTTGTTTTCCTTCAATGTTTTCTAAACCTTTCCTCACCAACAATCTATGCTACCTCCTTTCCAATGACCCTTTCATTCCACTTCATCCATTTGATGTAGCACCCCAAACAAAAATGAAGGGACTTCACTCTCCTGGTGGAAATTAAGCCTTACCTTACATTATTTGCTATTACAAGTAAGTGGTCAGACAGTCATAATCCTAGTAGGGACTAGCTTGCCTTTCTGCCCACAGTTCACAGTGCATATAACAGTGACCTGGTAGGCACTCCTGCCCACTCTGGATCCACCTTTGAAGTTCTGCCATTGAAATGGGAACTCCAGGGTATTAGAGCATTTGCAGCAAACTGTCAATCATTGTCAGGGAAGTCTTCATAAATATTAGGGGGCCTGTAATCTCTCTATAGATAGGACTGCTGGCCACTTAATTCCATCTCCCTTATTTAGTCCTCCAGTGCCACACCCTTTTACTGAAACCCAAATCACCAGCACCTGGAAAATGCACCAATGAGCAAGCCATCTAATTCTTACGTGTTCTTAATTGACAGAACATAAATACAAAACAAAAAGCATTCCACTAAGAGCTGATGCCTTATTTGTCTATGCACATCTCGCATTCATTATTTACTAGTTTCTCTTCCACCAGCTGCTGACGACTTTGAAGCTAGTACTGAGGAATATATAATTTACTTTACTTGGCTATGCTGAGTAAATATGATGTTATTATATTCCATCCCTTCATCCTTATAAACTATTGGCTTTATGCTGCCATGACTAAATTCCTCTTTATTAACATACTAATTTATGAAAGAAATCAGGAACCCCATCAGACATGTTTACTGCTAGTCACAGGATACCCTCCTTCAGAAAATGAAAGTGATCACAAGAGATGGTTGCCAAAAGATGACAGTATAGGGTAACTGAGAGATGGGCAACAGCAATTCATGTCTTGTATACTAACATCCTGAACAGATACCATGGTCTGACAGGCCTGTTACTGATCACAGTTACAAAGATTTTATTTATTTGAGTCAGATAACCAGGGTAGAACACTGACCAGTGAGGACATATTTCAGATTCAGCCCAAGAGGAAGCAAATAAAAAATAAGAAAAGGGGAAGATTCATATACTAATACACAAATATTATCATATAAGCTGAGCACAATTTTGTCTGTACAATATATAATGGGAAAGCAATTAACCCTTCCATATTCAGAGAAAAACATGTAATTGAAGGCAACATGTTAATCATAGAAAAAAATAGCTTTGTGTCAGTACACACTGCAGTTACAGGTATTATGCATGTGAACACCTGGTTAGCAAGAGTATAGTAAATTATTTATAAGGCCCTGATATAGGCTGTATAGAATGAGGGGTATTAGGTAGAACAAGGTGACAGTGTGAGAGATGGAGAGGAGCTCAGTATAAGATATTACCAGGAGACAGACTAAGTGGGGAGAACAAGAAAACAGAATGAGTCTGTAATAATAAGAAGACGGCAGTTATTTACCTTACAATAAAAATTATTAACAATTTACAAGGGAGGTACAGTTCAGTTGTGAATACTGGAAGTGCAAATGTTCACTGAGCTCTGGACAAAACGTCTCAATGTATTTAATGTAAGCAGAGTAATATTAGTGTCAGTGCTTTTATGTTGTCTGCTATGAGTTATATTAAGTGTTTGTTGAGAAAAGCATTTACATCTGGCTATATTTTCTGGGGTGTGTTTACAGCTTAGATCTCAATTTGGTATAGGAATTTATATCTTTAGGGACAGATGAGATGGACTCCCAGATTTTAGGCTGTAATACTGAGAAGTTGTGGCTACGGCAGCTCTTCAGAGACTGTTGCTTTATTAGGCATAGAGAATTTTGGACTTGGTTAAAGAGTACGTACTTTCTCTGATATGATTTTTCCTGCTGGATATGAGAATGAATTTGAATTTAGAACTTTGTATACGAGGGAGCCCAGCAGAAGGTTTGGTCTTTGTTGGAATGAAAGCCAGTTGTCTTTTTTCAGACTGGAACAATGGTATTCATTTCTTAGGGATAAAGTAATGAATCATCAGATTCTGTCTGAGACTGTTTATAACAAGTTTAAATCTTTCACAGAGGTGGAGACAATGACAGTCAATATTCTAACTGAGGTTTTAGAATCCGTTTTCCAAAGGCAGTTCTGAATGTTAGAGACAGAGAGAGGGTGGGCACTTTTCTTAGACCAGAACAGTAGATGAACTGTAATCCAGGCTTGCTGAATATAGTACAAGAATGATAGTATATGGTCTAGCCCAGTGATGGCGACCCTATGACACACCTGTCAAACATGACACGCCACAACGTTTTGGGTGACACACTAGCATTCACCAACACTCGAGTTACCAAGGAAACTGAATGAATAAAAATAGAAGAAATATGTGACCCTGCACTTATCTATTAAAACTCAGCAACAAAAAAGTCATTAATTGATGTTAATCAAATCAAATGAAATGTGTTCCATATTTTACAGTTCAAATTTATTCGTGCATTATTTTAAGCTCAATTAATCAGTGTGCATATTGTTTTCTCTATTATAAATCACTGACTTTTATTTTACTTTTATAATATGTAGCAGCACACATGATTAGACTGTATTTTTTTAAAATAAATGAATATATAAAGAATTGTTTCTCTTTTGCTCCGGTGGTGGTGGGGGGTGGTATGACATGCCAGCAGAGTCACGATAGGCATTTACCAAATTTTTGGCATGCCAAGCCCAAAAGCTTCGCCATCACTGGTCTAGCCACATGTCAAGGTATTTAAAATTGCTAGCTGTTTCCAAGAAGATTTTAATGTGATCAGGGATAATCTAGTTGAAGGAAGCTTTGGCTTGCTTGTGAGCTGCACTGAAAAGCACAGCTTTGATTTCTAGAGAGCTGAAGATGATATTTTTAAGCTAAGTTAATCTGCTGCAGATGAGAGGTTATCTTCAGGGCAGGACTTTATGTCTCCTTGGGATTTAGAGGATCTATAGATAACCATGCCATCTGTGTACAATGGAATAGAGAGATGAGGAAGATCATTTCAAAGTTTATTAATGCAGAGTGAGAAGAGAAGTGAAGGGAGAGAACAGAATCTAGTATAACCCCTTTGAATAAGCATGCAATGCTACAGGTGGGCATTCCTGTACTCAGAGTAAGCATATGACAAGGTCCCATGAATGCTGATTTGGGGAGTCCTGTGGTGGTCTGAAGTCTCATAAACACTGGTAGAATTAGTGCAAGCTATGTGCATGGACCCAATGACTGAAGTAAAAACAGTGTTTGGTCTTACAGAAGGGGTCCATGTGGGAGAGTCATTCATGATGGGATGTTCAAACATGTCAAATGCTTTGATAACATCTATAAATACTGTCCATTAGCATTCCTTTATCTGTGTTAATCAGAATGTCATTAGTCAGTGTCCAAAGCACAGTTATGGGGCTTTAACCAGTCCAAAATCCATGTTCATTTCTGGATAGGAGTGAATGGGTTTTTCAGAAAGTCTACTGATTGCATGCCAGTTTTTCTAGAATGCTGTGTATGGAAGAGAGGATGGATATTTGTCTGAAATCAAATAAAGAGGTAGAATTAAATGCTTTAGGAATGAGCTTGATTACTGCCCCCCCCCCAAAAGTTACAGTGAAGGAGTTGAGGCATAGGAAAGTATTGTATGTGTGTTTAAGGAGCATGGCAGTGAATTTGCTGTAGGCGTTAAGAAACTACAAATGTTATCTTCAATAAGTATTTTATTACTAGGTTCAGTACCTCATCATGGATTCTAACCAGCCCTTATAAAGACTGACTTCATCATCATGCAAAATGTGATCATAACAGAGATTAAACATGCAAGCCACATGAAATTCAGATGGGTATGTATATTTTTGCTTTTCCATATCACCTTTGTTTATGATAAAAAAAGCAATGTCCCATGGCTTTCAAGAAAGATGTCACAGTGGGAGCATTTCATATTGTGATCTGGTGTTTTACACAAATGTATAGGGTACAGTGCATGCGGGTACAGTTTAGTAATAGGTATTAGTCATAAATTACAAAAAGCTGCTAAATTCTTATAGATATTTCACATTTGCTTTTGTGGTGTTATGTCTCTGTCTACCAAAACGATGCAACAGATCTTAATAATAAATCATCATCATCCCCCTTTTTCCCATTTTCTACATGGGATTGGGTTGTCGTGTCAACTGTCGCCATCTCTCTTTATTCAATGGCACTTCCCTGTCTTCTTTGACACTCGTGCCTGACTGTCAAAGGACTTCTCTCACACAATCCATCCAACTCTTTGCTGGACACCCTTGTTTCCTCTCTCCTTCCTGTCTGTCTGAAATATCCGTCACCAGACTGTCTTCTGCTTTGCTGCACATGTACCCGAACAACCATAATTTGTTTTCTTTCACATTTTCTGCAATTGGAGCTACTCTGGCTTCTGCTGTTACGTCCGCATTTCTTTGTCTGTCCCACAATGTGCATCCTTCTATCCATATCAGGCACTCCATCTCTATCACCTCTAGCTTACTTAAACTGTTCTGCCTTTACTGCCCAGGTTTCTGCACCATAAGGTAGTACTGGTCACAACACTATTTTGTACACCTTACTTTTCATCTTCTTTGGCATTCTTCTGTCATATACCATGTGACAATGTGAGATATTGCCAGCTATATCAGGAGAAGTAGGGCAGTGGATGTGTAACATATGCCAGCACAGCTAGCTGGAATTATGTAAAGAATTATATGTCATTACTATATCATATGTTTAGATGTTTGTGTTGAAAAGTGTATTTTTAAACCTACCTGTGTTAAAAATGTACCAACAGTGTGCCCTGCTGGGCAGAAAAAAAACATACATGCATTATTGCAACTGTTTGAATGTATATATTTTAACAGAGGATACTAGAAGAAAAGAGGTTAATCTCAAATTTTGAAAATAGTTTGAAATTAAATTATCTGGCTTAGGCCATAAAGATTACATTTTACAGTTCTCAATGTAGCCAGAGACAAAAAGTCTGTACTGGGAAGCTTCCTGCATTCTCTTTGGGGTGATATAATTGCTACTCTAGAAGGATAGAGGTTTGAAGTTGTTTTATGATGTCCAGGAGCTGCAGCAGATCTTAGCAAGGCTCTGTGTGTGTGTATTATTGACACATACGTGCTAAATCCTGACAGCTTCTAGCCAAGGGGGGGTGGCATGGGAACCAGAAGTCAGATGACCAGATGTATGTGACGTCATTCTGTAATCCATCACTAAAAATATTTTAATACAGGTGAGAATGAAGTCTCATAGTACTCTGTTTTTGTAACCTGACAAAGAAGGATCTTTCACCTACTTCATCTTGCCTTGCTCTAGTAAGTAACCAGGGAATAACAATTCTTTAGATCAGTCAGGAAAATATAGTGAGATTAGTTAAGTGTTGTTTTTATGTAACTGTGTGAACCTGTCCACCTGTGTTATTTTTAATATTTCCTGTGACTGAAACTCTCGTGTTTATTGTAAATAGATGTTTAGTATTTTCATGTTCTTTTCCTATTTATTATTAAATATATTTAAACTTTTCATTGTGGCTGGTCTTCTAGAGAATATTTTAATCTCTTAGAGTGCTTACATATATTTGGTGACTGCTCTGGCCACTCCTGAAACCTTGCTGTTGGTCAAACTATCATTTGTATTAATATTAATTTCACTCAGTATAATTGGGTACTCTTGCAAGAGCCTTAGAGTAGCTGGCTTTGGAGTGTCTAATGGTGGTGGTGTAACTACCTTATAGTCTGGGCAGAAGGAGGGCATAGCTAGTAAATCTGTGCCAGCATTTCCCAGGTGTGTGTGTATGTGAAAATCAAATCTCAAAGAGTGTGTGTGTGTCAGCTCCTTTGAGCAGGGACACAAAGCACTGGTTTTGCAGAGAGGCTGCTGATTTGGACACTCAGCTGAGGACCCAACCCTACAGCTGTGCCAGTGGGGAGTCTCATTAGGGATCTAGAGAGAGAGAGAGAGGACTCAACCACTGGACTGTGTTTCCTGTGTGCTCTTAAAAGATATTGTACTTGTTGCACAGAGCTGCATCTGGAAATACTGGGTGTATCCATTTTTGCTCCAAGTGAACGTCCCTCAGCAGTGCCAGTGGTGAGGATTCAGGCTCCTTGATAACTGGCCAGAGTAGGGACATCACATACCACATCAGACACTCTGTGCCAGTTGGCTGTAGCCCCTCTGATTTTTGCTGTGACCTTCTCATCCAGACTTCCCTCCTCCTCAACTACCCCTCCCAGATAACTGAAGCTGTCCATCTGTTCCACTGTTTTCCTTTCCATCTGAATTCTCAGCTTCTTCTGATTTCTTCCATTTGCCCCCATTACAACTGTCTTATTTGCACTCAGTTTCATCCCATGTGCCTTCAGTTTTCCATTGCATTCATCTATCCTTTGCCGAAATTCTTGCCTTGTTCTTCATTCTGTCTGTAATGCCACATCATCTGCATACAGCAACTTTGTTAATCTGTCCCCTCTAATCTGTTTGCAAATGTAGTCCATCACAAATATGAACAGCAGGGGGTTCATAGCTGAACCTTGATGTACACCCCACTCCCATTGGGAACCCTTCTGTGAGACTGAACATTGTTTGCACTTGAGGCATTAGGTCCTTATACATAGCCTGCACTAATGTTCCCAATGTTTTTGGGACTTCAAACCACCACAGGACTGCCCAAATCAGCTTTATTGGGACACTGTCATATGCCTTCATCAAATATAGGCATGCCTAGTTAGACTCCTTCCTCATCTCCAGCTTCTTCTCAAGTATCTGTCTCACTGGAAACCTCAGGTCAGTTATGCTGCATCCTGATCTGAATCTGAATTGCTCATCTCCCATCTTACTTTCTACTACTCTGCATATTTGCTTATCAATTACCCTATCCAGAACTTTCATGCAAAGTGACAGGAGTCTGATACCTCTGTACTGCCCACAGTTGTGAATGACCCCTTTGTTCTTGAACACTGGCACTAGTGTGCTTATTCTCCAGTCATATGGGATACACCTTTCTCTCCACACTGCTATGAGTACCCTCAAGAGCCATTTCTCCCTTATCTCATCCAGCATCTTTATCATATTTGCTGTGACCTCATCTGAGCCTGCTGCTTTCCCTGACTTTATTTTTCTCAGTGCTGTTCTTACTTCTTCAATGATCAGCTCATCCTCTTCTCTTATTGTAGACTGTCTGGGGCAGTACAGCTTCTGTGGGATTTTCTTCATACTCCTTCCATTTGCCTTTGATGTAGACTGGTGAGCAGGTTCTTGCTGGCATCCTTTATGAAGGGTGTATGACTATTCTTTATTTTTCTGTCTTTGCCTTGCCACCTGATATAGTTTCTTTGTGCCACCAACTGACTCACTTTCTTGAAACTGGTAGAGTGCTTCTAATGCCTTGTTCTTTGCTATTGCTACACATTTCTTAGCCTCTTTGTTAGCCAACCAGTATTCCTTCCTAGCCTAGTCTGTCTTTTCTATTTCCCACTTTTTTCTGCACTCCTCCTTTCTTTTGTTGACTTCCTGGACTTCTGCATTCCACCACCAGCTTTCCTTATGTACCTTATTTCCATAGCTGGATCAGCCACATATCTGTTCTACAGTCCTCACACATGCTGTTTTGAGGCACTGCCATTCATCTTCAATCCCCCCCCACACCATTTACACTTCTTGAGGTGCTACAGCCCTGGCTAATTCATTGAACTGTTCTGTCTCTCCAGTCAAGTTCCAGATTCTCAGCCTGGTCTCTGTTGACATTACAGCCTTCTCTGACCACTGCTTGCAGCTGACTGTGGCATTCAGTGGTTTATACTGTGGGTTGACTGTTTCACTGGGGATTACTTTGTAATCATTGATTCTACCCCAGTGCCCTTTTTGGTTACTAAGAGGAAGCCTACCTGAGTTGCATGTTGGCCACTATTGTATGTGATCTTGTGACTGTCTCTCTTTCTGAGCCATGTGTTGGCTACTGTTAAAGCCATTTGCCAGACAGAAGTCTAGAATGGCCTCTCCTTCTTTATTCCTGTTGCCCTACCCATGTGGTCCCAGGCAGTCCTCACATCCTGTTACGTCTGTCTCAATATATGTACATTCAGGTCCATCATTATCAACACCAATTAATTTTGTCCTGCTTTATTTAGTAGATCCTGCAACTGCTGTCTTAATGAACTCTTTTCCTCACTATCACAACCTCTTTGTGGGGCATAGGCTGAGATTATGAATACTGCCCTTTCATTAGGCTGGAGTTTAATTGCTATGAGCCCATCACTAATTCTGATTACATCCCTCACTGACTTCTGACGTCACTCATTTCTAGCCTGTCCTCCTACTGAGTAGTAGATCCTGGATCCCAAACCAAGTGTTCATCCATCTTGGACTTCCACCTTGTCTCCTGGATAAACAGGATGTCCAGCCTCCTCCTTACCATCATCTCATCTACTTTCAAGTTCTGTTCTGTAAAATGCGGCGTATTACAACGCTGAACGCCAATGAACCAAGGATTGAATCCGTACAACCTCCGGTAATAATCCTGCGTGTAATAAAGTCATCGAACTTCAGAGTCAATAAACTAAAAATTCTTTTATTCCACAATGTATCAATGTATCAGGTTAAAACTTTCACACACAAATGTGCTTCATCAGAACACAGAATAATCCTCTCAACCATGTTTAAATATACATTTTGGCGCCAACTGCCAATAAAAACTTTAAAGCTGCAGCACATCATACTTCATATAAGCGCTGTAAAATACGCTAAAACTAGCACCATATAAATTTCCTATTCTAAAGCCATCAAATTCTTCATTATTATAAATAAAAAATGTATATATGTGTGTAAATAAAAAAATGTATAAAAAATATGTGTGTATATATATATATATATATATATATATATATATATATATATATATATATACATTTTTTATTTATACATAATGAAGAATTTGATGGCTTTAGAATAGGAAATTTATATGGTGCTAGTTTTAGCGTATTTTACAGCGCTTATATGAAGTATGATGTGCTGCAGCTTTAAAGTTTTTATTGGCAGTTGGCGCCAAAATGTATATTTAAACATGGTTGAGAGGATTATTCTGTGTTCTGATGAAGCACACGATTTGTGTGTGAAAGCGCTTAACCTTGATACATTGATACATTGTGGAATAAAATAATTTTTAGTTTATTGATTCTGAAGTTCGATGACTTTATTACACGCAGGATTATTACCGGAGGTTGTACGGATTCAATCCTTGGTTCATTGGCGTTCAGCGTTGTAATACGCCGCATTTTACTTTCTTGGTATATACGCTGTTTTTTCAGTTGTGTTGTCATCATTTTGAACCAGGGAGATAATGAAACTTTCGTCCCTACTCAGGAGGATGAATTATCGGATGTACGATCCGAATTAGCATCGTTGAGGAGAGAGATATGCAAGCTTTATGAACTAGTCAACCGTCTGGTTTTACGGAGTGGGGAGATGTTAAATGGTGAAGTGGAGTTTCCTCTGGCTGGTCACAACAACTCCACTGGAACCGGTAACGGAGTAAATCGGGAGCCCATTAAAGTTTGGAAGCAAGTTCTAGGACAGGTCGGTGGTACTGAGGGGCGGAAGGAATTTCTTGTCACCTCGTCTCTGGAGATACCTAATGGGCAAACATCTAGACATAGTGGAGGTAATAACATTGACCTACCCAATGTCGTGGACTTAACTGAACAAGCTAACAGTAAGTTTTTGCCCACGGAATTTACGTTTGATTTTTCCTTTGGAAATATAGCGGAAGAAGCAAGGAGAACAGGGGCAAGACCTAAACATAGTCAAAATTTGAAGGCATATGCCAACGCCGCAACAAGTGAACGGGAATCAAAAGGTATTGTTACTTCCAATAAACTAAACAGAATGGGTAGTAACAAACAGCAATTAAGTAAAGAAATGTATTTAAAAGACTTTTTGGACAGAGACTGTGTGTTTGACAGATATAAAGACAATGATAACCAACGATTGCACAAGTTTAAAGGGTCATTAAAAGACCATATTTATGACTTTGGCAAGAAATTAAATCTCATTAACGCAGTTAAACTGGATATTGCGTATATTTCACATTGTACCAATTCAAATATTGTACCAATGGGGCTTCGTTTTTTCAAAACCCCTATGGGTATTGATTTAACGGATGAAGTTAGATCTGATTTTAATAAAATGTTTGACAGGTTTGGCATGGAATATATGGCAATGTTGACTAAATATTCTGATGCCAAACTATGCAAAGAAATGGATGAAATTGAACATTTAAATGACAGTATTTTAAATGATTTAATGTTCCAGCAGTGGGACAAGTTATATTTTAAGCAGTTTGAGCTATCTAAAAATAGGATTGACAAATTGTTTGACAGAAAACACAAAAAACTTATGAGGGATATTAAGCAATATAATACAGGAAGAGTTTATATTTGGAATGGTTCTTATCAGAAACAGTATAGGGAGTTAAGGGATGACAAAAACGATAGGGGTGACAACATTCATTATGATAATTTGGAAAATTTTCATCAGGATTACAACAGGAAGCAGTACAAAAAATGGACAAAAGGCAGGACATGGAGGTAAGAACACTGCAAGGTACAAATGTTTTGGTGAAAACTCCTACTGTTGTCGAGTTAAGTAATAATAAGGATCAGAATTCATATATTATATATGAAGGTCATATTAATAGGTTTAATAATTTTCAGATATTTAATTATACTGAAATGGAATTAAAAAAGGCCCATTTTGGGCTATTTTCTAAAGGTATGAAGTTCATACCGGTAAACAATTTTAAATTAGTTGACTGTGTGTGTGACATCAAAAAATATGTAAGGAAGTTAAACTTAGCTATAATGTTTAGGGATCAAACTTCTAATGTAGAAGAACATATTCACACAGATGTTGACATATTAAAGAAAAGAAGTAACTTTATGCCTATTATGAATAAGGAAGTAGGTAGATTTGAAAGATTGGTTACACATGAAATATATCATAGAAACAAGCAATTTAGAAAGTGTAATGTTCCAACCAATCTAACTACTGAAGAGAACAAAGTATTAGAAGAGTTAAGATCAAGTGCCAATATTAGAATCATGAAACCCGATAAAGGAGGAGGAGTCGTGGTATATGACAGTTTGGAATACAACAGTAGAATTCATGGTATACTTCACGATCAAGGTAACTATGAGGCCATTTCTATAACCGAGTTGAATATTGCAAATAAAAGGATAGATTTATACTTGGAAGAATATTTGATTGACAATAGAATCACTGAAGATTTATATAAATTTCTTAGGGTCGAACATCCCTTTCTAGCCACTATGGTGGGCATACCCAAAGTACATAAGGATGTGGATGATCCACCTTTTCGGCCCATTATATCAGGTAGCAAATCTAAAACATTTCCGTTAGGGGTTGCTATAGATTCCCTGTTAAAACATATTTACAATAAGGTGGAACATATGGTTAAAGATTCCTGGGAATTTCTGTCTAGATACCCTACATATTTAGGAAGTGATAATTTGCTATTTGCCTCTATAGACGTGATAGATCTATTTTCATGTATTCCTAAATATGAAGGTCTAGAGGCATTTAGTGACAGCATTATTCGACATAGTGACTTGGAATGGGACAGAATTCAGTTAATTAATGAGTTAATGTCCATAGTCCTAGACAATAATCACATTTTTTATGAGGGTGAAATATTTAGGCAGGTTAAAGGTGTGGCGATGGGGTCAGCATGCGCCCCCATATATGCCAACCTAGTAATACTAAATTGGGAAGAGAAGATCATATTTACCAGCAAATATCAAGAAAGAATAAAATATTATTCACGCTTCTTAGATGATATATATATCATCTGGGAAGGTGATCAGGATACCTTTGATGAGTTTTTCCAATATTTAAATACTAGCAGTGACTTCTTAAAGTTTACATCTGCTAGTAACAGGGTAGGAGTACCGTATTTGGACACTATTGTTACTAGAGAAGATGGGAAGTATAAATCTAAAATATATAGGAAAGAAACCTTCACGAATTCTTATCTTGATTTTGGAAGTTGTCACCCCATGAAGACTAAGATGAATATATATAAAGGACAGTGTATTAGGGCACTTAGGATGACATCTGAATATACAGACATGTTAAAGGAGATACAGTTTATCACTTCATTATTTGTTGATAGAGGATATAATGTGCAGATGATGCATAAAATAAGTTCTAAAGTGATTGAACAATGGGGGACTAGATATGTCACCCTATTGGGAACTAAATACTCAGTAACAAATTCTAATGAAATAAAAAACAAAGAGAAGGTTAACGTATATAGTAGATCTTGTGTTATAGAATATGGGCCACATAGCAACAGGATTAAGGAGATAATGACCAAACACTGGCACACTTTATTAGTCAATGATGAAATGATAAATATACTGGGGATGAAGCCCAGTTTTATTTATAGGATGGGGAGGAACCTAAAACACTTGTTGGAAAATGAAGCTAAGGGTAGAGAGACGCCCAATGCAGGTTATACTAAAAGATGTGGTAACTGCAATCAGTGTCGGTACAGATCAGATGTGAACAATATAGTTTTATCAAATTACAATAAGACTAGAGTATTCCCTAAGAGTGGAAACTGCAATACTAAATATATTGTTTATTTGGCTAAATGCATAATATGCTCTTCATATTACATTGGAAAGACGGAACAGCAGTTTAGAAGAAGGATTTATGCCCACACATACAGTATTAGAAAGAATGATGACAAAAATGCATTAGCTAGACATATTATGAATAAGGGAGAGGAACATGAGTTTAGATTTAGTATACTAGAAATTGTGAAGCCAAATCCCAGGGGGGGTAATATGAAAAGCCTGTTGGCATTCAGGGAATGCTATTGGCAGATCTTGACTGATGCAACTACACCCCCAGGATTAAATGAATTTATATCAGTTAAACCTATATTGGAAGCTTGACTCGATTGAGCTGAAGTTATACTAGTACTAGGATTCACATGTTCTTATGAAAAACATAATGTTGAGGAAATATCATTTGTGATGTACCTTTATTAATTCTTAGGTCTATTTGTATTAAGCATTTTTATATGAAGTTTTTGTGTTTATCTTATTGTGTCACATGAAAAGTTCATTTAATAATTGACACCTAATATTTAATGTTTATTAGTTGACATGTTTATATGTTATGACTATGTACTAAATATCTATGAATGCATGCTTATAGGGATATATAGCAATGCTTAACATTTTGTCAGATATAGCTCAAAAAGCATACATTATATATATATATTTTTTATATATTTTTTACACATATTTTTTATACATTTTTTTATTTACACACATATATACATTTTTTATTTATACATAATGAAGAATTTGATGGCTTTAGAATAGGAAATTTACATGGTGCTAGTTTTAGCGTATTTTACAGCGCTTATATGAAGTATGATGTGCTGCAGCTTTAAAGTTTTTATTGGCAGTTGGCGCCAAAATGTATATTTAAACATGGTTGAGAGGACTATTCTGTGTTCTGATGAAGCACACGATTTGTGTGTGAAAGCGCTTAACCTTGATACATTGATACTTTGTGGAATAAAAGAATTTTTAGTTTATTGACTCTGAAGTTCGATGACTTTATTACACGCAGGATTATTACCGGAGGTTGTACGGATTCAATCCTTGGTTCATTGGCGTTCAGCGTTGTAATACGCCGCATTTTACTTTCTTGGTATATACGCTGTTTTTTAAGTTCTGTTCTGTCAGTGAAGCTACACTGAGTGTAACAATTCTTAGTTCATGTTTGGCAGGTTGGTTGGTTCTATGTTCAAGCTTTCACTCAACAGAGCTATCCTAGGTAACGGATGACCAGCAGATTACTGACCCAGGGCTGCTGGGCTTTATATTCCCGATTTCAAAATTTGTACTTTGACTTTTTATACTTGTATAATTTTATAATGTGGAGTTTTTCTCTCTGGGTCACCGCTGAAAAGGGGCACTAGCTCAGATGGACTAACCTGGTCAGCAAATGTCCAATAAATAAATAAATAAATACATAAATAAATAAATAAATATTAGGAAACACTGGCCAATCGGGACCCATACACCTCTCCAACTATTAGCATGGGTCCTTGTTATAGGTCAGAGTTGGTCAGGTCCTGAACCCACTTATCACTGGCAAAATTCATGCAAATTTGGCAACATTAGTCAACATGACCAAATCACCATATTTTACACTGTCGAGTAGTTAACCTTGCCTTGGTGTGCAGTCTGTGATCCATGTTCTTTTATATGGTGAACACCACAGTAGATGCCCAATGCAGTGTCTGTGCTGCTGCACACAGCTCCATTCTTTGGTAAATTTGAGATGTAAACATTCAACATGTTTTTCAGAGGTGTGAAGAACCCCACAGAGGCACAGGGAGAACATGCAAACTCCAAACAGGTATTGGCTGAAGGTCAGGATCAAACTTTGTAGCTTGTGCATGGATGGGAAGACCTTCATCATTGTGCCAATTGGGGGTGTAGCAATAATAATAAACATTTAAATGGAAATAAGACAACCTCTGCTTTCTCAGTTCAGGTCACTGTGCACATGTAAGAGAATGTACGTGAATATACATCTAACACCACCTGCAGACTGTACCCTAGAATTCTGGACATAAACTTTCCTGGGAGGGAAGGCTGACTGCTCTTCAACCACCCGCCTCCTTATGGGCCACCATTTCTCTAATGGGACCAACACTGACATCTTTCAATCATCATACACGCCTCCACACAGATTACAGTTTTGCCAGTGTTTCTATCACATCTGCCAGCTCTCTGTTACTGGGAACAGGATAAAGTATCTGGAATCCATATTATATATTTGTGAAATTCCAGTTTTAATTCTTCCTTTCCTTAATTATTTCCCAAGAATCTCCACATCCATCAGTTACAGTCTGCTAACATATCTACCCATTTGTTTGCAAAAACCTGTGATAAGTGACTTGGTCTCTATGTCAGCCTCATGTCTCCCGTCTTACTCCTTGCAGCTCACCTACATACCACAAAATCAGTATGATTTGAACTTTTTTTATAGTCCCCTGTATACTGAAAATTTGGGTTCCGTTTGAAATTCCGGAAAGGAAATGTAATCCTCAAAACAGCAAATACTGCATGTGCAAAAAGGTGAAATATATACTGACTGAGGCTACAGTACTCTGGTGCATAACTAGTGAGAGTTTGGACCTGAAACCCCTACACAAATGTTGTAATGGTAGTACAGAGAGTTTGGCATTCACCGCATTTCAGCCACTCCTGTACTTTACAAAGTAGCAGGACTAACAGTTATGGGTCTCGCACCTCTGCTAGGCAGCTAAAAATTTGTATGTCTTTTTTAACTCTCACTGTCAATGTCTGTCACCCTACTGTGTGCCACCTTGTCTTCTTCAATAGCTCTCCCTTTACATTTCTTTAGTCATGTCGACTGCATTATCATTTTATAATTATACAAGGTTCCTTCTCACCCTGCCTCAGGGATTACAGAGCACACTGTTGCATAGTCATCCTTGCTTACCAGCTCTTTCCTTTCACCTTTTCCACTCTGACTATATTGGTGAGTATCAGATCAAGGACAGCAGCTTTTCTTGCTGAGATTTTTGTATTCTGCTTCAATCCATACCCCAGCCTTCTGAGCTCCTGCTCTCTCTCTCTCTCTCTAACCTCCCAGTTAACTGCTGAAACACCGATTTCCACCACTCTATATCTTTCACTGTACTGCCAACTGTATGTTCTGAATCTGGTGGTCTATACACTGCTACAAACCCCCAATGAGTCCCAAGCCAGCTTTCATGCAGACATCTACTCCCTCCTCTCGTTTTCTCTCTGTTCATGCTATTCCTTTGTACACTTCCCCTTCTAGGGCATACATCACCACTCTCCCAACTACTTTTCTTCCCCTTACAATGTATCAGGAATCTGGACATCAGTAGATTCCAGGCCCCGCAGTCTGTATCTCCATTATGGCTGCAGTGTTAAATGTTACATGAAGTTGAACTGTATTAACCCCTACACTTTTGGCTTATATCGCGCTAGCCCCACTTCTCTCCCTGACAGATGCTTCCGTTCTCCTTAAGAAGCTGTTCCCCACTTGCACATCTCCTTCCTCAAAGGGTGACAAGTTATATTCTAGCTTATTTTATATGTGTAAGGCACAAAGATGTTTATATGTGACATTAAACTCTTGTCTCAAATAGGAAGAAAAAAGGCTTCAGAACAATACACAGCACAGTAATGAATTTACTTTATCTCACCAAAAAGTGTTGCTGGCCTTACTATGTGAAAAAAAGGGAAATTTTATTTAACTAAAACCATCAAAAATGTTTTATTTTCTCTTGCAGTATCTAATACATTTTTATTTAACTAAAAACATCAAAAATGTTTTATTGTCTCTAGCAGTATCTAATACATTTTTAATAATGCTGTATAACAATACTGCAAATAACCTATTAATGGGACTGAAGTTCTTCATTTACTTTATTGCTGGGCCATAACATGACATTCACAAATGACTAAACATTATTTTTTGGAAAAAGAGGGCCATTATCTTACTTAATCAACCTTCTAAATGCCTCTCTTTTTAGGAGCATAAACCATCAGTTTAAATGGCCAACTCAAGTCTTCCATAGAGTCTTGTTACAGCTTTGATTAAAAGCTATACACCCAAGTTTGATCGCATAAAAGAATGCAAACAGTAAAGGGAAAGTTAATGACTATTCATTCATGCATTATGCTGTGAAGGTAAAAAATGTGTGTGATATAATTTTCAGGCTTTCTAATAAATCTGTTTCTACCAAGTCATAATTGTTTTTGCTTTACCTATATTAAAAGGAGAGTTCACACTAATCCTCAAAACAAATCAGTACTAATTTTAATGAATCAGCTTAACATGTCACAGATTGCCAAGTAAGGCAGGAGTTTGTGTACATGTATCACAACCAACCAAGCAGGAAGATAAAGCAACAAAAATATGTTTTAGTTTTCTGCAGGCAGAACATTGATTTACTGTGATTGTGTATCTCATGTGTGTCTCACACCAGGTCAGTAAGTAATCGCTTCCATTCTTTACTTGAAAGGCAGTGACGTGCTTGCTTCACTGCTGGCTATTCGGGTTCTAGAATAGATCTAGCTATTAGTAGGATGAACAGGGAAGTGAAATACTGAATAGCCATTTCAACTTCCCCATATGTCAAAGAATTTAGAGTCTAGTACTCAGTAATATAGTACAACAGGTTGGGCGTGCTGAATATCATTTTGTTTCACCACAGTTTGGTGGTGCTTGCTAAGCATGTGTCTAAACCCAGGAAAATGTTAACCTTGAGTAGCATCCTGCCTTAACCAAAAATGACACCACATTTCAAAGATAAAATAATTAGCATTAACAACTGGATGAGTAGTTGATGTAATTTTAGGAGGATCCAGCATGTGTCAGCATGAGTGGAGATGTTGACATGTCTTCCTGCTTTACCATGGAGAGCATGTACCTCTCTCAGCATAGCTTTCACATACTGGTAAAACTTCTTCAGCTCCTGTAGTGCCTTTTTAGGCACATCCATTTTCTGGATGGTCATCCAAAATATAAATCTTGTTTTCAAAAATTAAGTTCTGATTTACTTGTGTTTGAAAGGGAACTTAAGGATAGAAAGATCCGTAAGTTTACAGGGACTTAAGAGACTATAGTCAAGGTAGACCATCTGAACAGTTTAAAAGTGTTACATTTTTGAAGCAGGCATTTAACAACACTGGACAATCGACCAGTGATACCTTGGGGGAAGATTCCTCCTTATTTAGAGATACCAAAACTGAGTACCAACAGGGGTCACAGCTCACAAACGATCCAATTCCTGTAATACTTTGGGCCAGGACAGGAACAACTGTCCCAACCATTTAGGCCTAAAAGAAGGGACGGTAGGAAGCACAGGTCAGGATGTCACATTAGAAACCTTATTACACCTTCTGAGGCCTCAAAAGTCAACCTAAATAATTTACACACTATTTCCTCTGTAATTCTGTCTGAAGTTGCACTCCAGCTATTGAATAAAGGGTTACATTTTATTCCTGGTTATGTGGTGTCTGAGGATACTTTTGTGGATGATTTAGTTTCACTCTGCAGATTGCTAAATCTGAGACTGTATTTTGAATGCACTGAAAAGACATCTTCATTTCAACAGATGTTCAGATTTCAAAGATCTGCTTTTGTTCCTCCGATGAATAAACATTTTGATATCTTCCAAAAATGTGTTTTCAAAGATTTACATTTTGGCTCAGAACCATGTAGATCATTTGTTTCTAATAATTTGACAACACTGGAAAGGAAAGTTTTATAGAATTTAAGGAAGAACAAAAATATAGCCATTATTGCTGCAGACAAGGGTGGGGCAATAGTGGTCATGGATTGGTCTATGTATTTGGCTGAGAGACCATTGAAAGATGGTCAGTTTTATATTGTTATATCAATTGATCCAACACCTAGATTTAAATGTGAGATCAACGATTTTTTACGGCAGTGAGTGAAGGTATTATTAGCCAAATAATTTCCCATCACTTGACTGTCAATGACCCTTTACCACAATATCTGTATTTGCTCCCCAAAATTCATAAGAACCCTACACAAATGCCTGGCAGGCCCATATTATCTGGTAATGGCTCACTAACAGAACCTCCAAGAAAAAAACGACCAGCAAACTGTGGAAGCTGTACATATGTATATTAAACATTCATAACATCTGCTTTCTATGTAGGACAAACATCAAGAGCAGTGAAACATAGAATATCAGAACACTTCAGTGAAATCAAGAATAAAAGAAACACAAATGCTTTATTTAAACATATTGAATCGCACAAAACAGCATCTTTTCATTTTATTATTATTGATAGAATTTTGGGAACTAAATATAATAAATTTGGATGGCATGAATTAGTTAATGCTAAAGAGAAAAAATGGATTATTAAATTGGGAGGGCTGTTTGCCCCAGGGCTAAATGAACACCTCTAATTGGTCTTTTGGCTTTTGACCCAGTATATAACTGGTTGATTTCTATTTGTATTTTTACACTGATGAAGGCTTAGAGAAGTATAAACCGAAACCTGTCTGTTTATATTATATAATGATGTTATGAATGTTTAATATACATATGTACAGCTTCCATAGTCTGCTTGTGTTTTTTCTTGGAGTGTCTAGGTATTTTGAGACCTTGCAAACGCCTTACTTGCAGGGATCCATTTTGGACTCACTAACAGCACCACTATCATCATTTTTGACAATGTATTTGCAGCCATTATTAAAATGGGTTAGGGCTCGTATCCAGGACATTACTGAATTTCTCAATATTGTGTTGGATACACAATTGTAACCTGGATGGATTATGTAAACCTTATATGTCACGTCTTTATATACAAATATTCCTCATTGGGCAGGTTTGGCCACTTTGGAATACTGGTTGGAGAAGATTCTCTTATACAGTACTGCTTTCAATACCTTCCTCCTTTGTTTAACTGAACATGTTCTAACAAAGAATGTTTTCTATTTTAATGGCAGTTGTGTTTTACAACTCTAGGGTATGGCTTTGGGTTCATTGTTTGCCCCCAATTTATGCCGACCTGTTTATGGGGTACCTTGAACAAGAAATCATTTATGATGCTAGCCATAATTTGTTTCTGGGTGAAACTGATATTTGGCGGAGATTTCTGGATAACTGCTGGATGGTTTGGAAGTCTGATGTTGAATATTTACAAGAATTTGTGCAGTACTTAAATGAAAACAAGTGGGGCATCCAATTCATAATACATGACGACATGACAGTATTTCGTTTTTGGATGTCCTGTTGAAACGACAACAGTATGGTACATTGCAAACTTCCGTTTTTCAAAAAACATTCAACTCAAAATACTTTACTCCATGCCACCAGCTGTCATCCGAAACACATTATTCAAAGTATTCCTAAGTCACAGTTCATGAGGGTTCACCAGATTTGTTCTAATGATGAAGAGTTTTCATCTCAACAGCAAGAATTAATAGGTAGATTTGGTGAACTTGGTTACAGTAAGTCTCATATCCTTCAGACCAGTAGGGAGGTACAGTCTTTAGATAGAGAGGATTTACTGAAATATAAATCCAAGAAAAGTAAAACAAATAACATTATCAGACTGGCTACCAGTTATGGGCGTAATAGTTTTCATTTTATGGCTCTTATACAACAACATTGGAATATCTTATTAGCTGATGAGTGGCTTAGTAGCCTTTTCGGGTCCAGATGTTGTTTTTCCCTTCAGGAGAAGCAAAACTTTAGGAGGATATTTGAACCATTATAAACATAGGACACATATCTATCTATGAATACCATTCAGGGTACTTTGGATGGTGGAATATTGGTTGGATGTTTTCCATGTAGTCATTCTTCATTTTGTAGGCATATGTGCAAAACTAAGGAATTCACAAGTAAAAATACGTCTCACATATTTAACATTACTATATTTTTCAAATGTAGTACAAACTGGGTGGTTTATTTAGCTATGTGCACGTGTTCAGCATTTTATGTTGGTCAGACTTCTAGACCTATCAGATTACGTATTTCTGAACACTTTAGCAACATTAGAATTAAATGTTCATACAATGCTCTATATAAACATATTATAAAACACTCAACTGCACAATTTAAATTTGTGGTTGTAGATAAAGTGGTTGGCAACAACAGATTTAAAGCAGGATGGCACAACATTTTGAATAAAAAAGAAAATCGTGGACTGTTAGACTTGGGGGTCTTTTTTCCCCTGGGATGAATGAACACTTGTAATTGATTGGGTAGTTTGAACCTGTTTTTCAGCATTTTTTCTATATAATTGTGATTAGTTTACATTTTAGTATTTTGCATTGAAATAGGCTTATGGCTGAACCAGTTTGTGGATATTCTTTTGGACTTAATTAAAGTCTGTGTTTACTTCTCACTCGAGTGCCTGCCTTTTTTGGATTTGCTAGACATTTCAACACTGTACAGTCTAAATCAGATTTAGATTATATCAAGGTGGCTTTAGTCAATGCTAGACGTATAAATAAAAAGATACTTAATTCACTGCCCTCCTATGACTTGAGAATATCCTTAGTACAGGTTACAATGAACAGTAGAAAGAAGAAATTACTGTGATGTTAAAAACATTTTTTTTTGTTTAAAGAAAGTGCACATACTTTAAAATACTGCACCCTTAGACATCATGGTCTAAATGGTGATATTAACTGGAGATGCTTGCTGTAATTTCATTCTGAGTGTTTATCATTCTGAGTGTTTTACTGCTCTATGGTCTAACTGCTTTATTTTTATGCTCTGGTCATATGTAATTTCATGTAATCTTTTGTCATTGTTACTATAACTGGAGCTTCCCCGGGCCACCGCTGAAAAAGGACTTGTGTCCAGTTGGACTTTCCAGGTTACCAAATGCAAAATAAAATAAATAAATTTGTGTTGTTTTGCTGTTGGTTGATTAGTTGTGGAAGTCTTCTGTATTAATTGCATTTAATTATTTTTCTTACTCTGCATCAGACGTGATACTGTTTAAAGGCATTACTTCTGAGGTGCTACAGAATTTACTATTTGAATTAAGCCTGATTTGTGGTTTGAAGTCACTGATGCTTGTTTGTTACCTGAAGTAATTTACTTTCTAGACTTTGCTGATACCACTTAAACAAACCATGTCAGTCTTCTTACTAGATATCCCAATATCCTCAAAACTATCCTTGTAAACATGACTTCTGCTTCCACCTCAGTGCTGCTGCCTCTTCTTCTCTAGTTAAATATGATCACAAATCCATATTATTTAAATTCAGTAGAACCCACACTGCTAATACCAGTCTTTAGAGAGTTCTCCAATGCAAACCTGTTACAACTCAAAAATGACCAAAATAAATTAAATACATTTCAAAGTAACCCTCCACAGGAAGGTGACATTTGCTCAACAGCTCTTCCTTCTAGTCCAGATACTATGTGTGGCAAATTCAAGAAAAGCTGTTGTCAGTGAGCCTGGTGTTTGCCCTTTTCTCCACTGTAGTCCACCCCCCCACACACACACACAAAATGAGTATGCAAAAAAAAAAAATTCTTAGCCTTCTTTCAGGTTGACTGAAACTGGCTTTCAGACAACATTGAGACTCTAATGAAATATCATTCATACAGTTATCAACAACCCCTTCCATATACTGAATCCATTGCCAAACTTGCCACCTACACCTCAAATTTCTATATACACCTTAATAGCTTCATGGAGAAGTATGTCCCTAACCATTCCAATGTAGTGGGAGATTCAAGAATAAAGGGTTTATATTAAAATTGCAAACAGGCTTAACATTGAATGCCTCTTCACTGACACATAAACACCGAACGCACTAAACCGCGAACAGTCAAAACAGCGATTTCTTTCCCTAGGAAAAAAATCACTAGTACCAAACACACACACACACACACACACACACACACACACACACACACACACACACACACACACACACACACACACACACTATTTAAAACATAACTAAGTGGGGGGCTTCGCCACTCACACCCCCCCAATGTGGGGGGCTGTGCCCCCCATACCAACCCTAACTAAATATACCAACTCCGAGATTGCACTGCAGTGGGGTAAAGGGCAATGTTATGGCTCAGGCCAAGCGACTTTTTTCCCTGGGAAAAAAAACGCTGGCCTGAGCCTTCGCTATTTTCAGCCTTTGCTCTTTATGTGTCGCTGAAGAGGTGTTTGATGCAACGCCTCTTTGCAATTTTAATATAAACCCAAAAATAAATCCTTATGGTAGAATATTAACATCAATGAATTACACAATAAGAGAAAGAAAACAATCAATTAATACAATAACTCTCTCTCTCTCTCACCACATCAGTTACCTCAATGTAGCCACTAGTACTAAAAGTAATTATGAATCCGTCTTCAACTACATCAGGAAGCTTCCATGCAACCATGCCCTGAGCTTGCCTACAGTACTAGCGCCCAGTAGCCCTGATAAAATTATAAGGTTGATTAGGAGGATATATAAGGTATCAGAGGTGAAACTTTAAGTGGGTGGGGGTCCTCTCTGATAATTTCTGCATGAGCACAGGAACCAGGCAGGGGTGTCCTCTCTTCCCTTTGTTATTTGCATTATATTTGGAACCATTGGCAAAGAAAATAAGGAACTCAGAAATTTAAGGATATAATTTGATTGGTAGTCAACAAAAGCTGATTCTATTTGCAGATGACATTATTTTATACCTGACAAAACCAAAGAGGGACATTACAGTGTTGTGAAACATTTTGAGACTTCCAAGTCTTTCTGGATACAAAATTAATGAAGATAAAACAAAGACAATAGCGGTAAATTATGTACCCTACACACAAATTGGTTCAGCAATATCCATATTTATGGGGACATGACAAAATGAAGTATTTAGGAGTATGGATTAAAATTTATTCTGGTGTGGCAGCTAAGGATACGTGGGAAGGGACTAAACAAAAGATAATACAAAAACTGAGAAAATGGAAGCTCTGTTATATGGATATCGATAGTAAGATTCAAGTAGTTAAAATGTATGTATTCCCTTTAGTCTTATCCACAGGTCTGGCATATTTTTTATCAACTAGAGGAAAAGTTGTGGATAGCAATTAATAAAGACCTGAAGGATTTTATCTGGGAGGGGAAGATGGCAGCGTTAAGTGAGATAAGCTGATTTTTCCAAAAGAACAAGGCAGATTGGGATTACCCGATTTGAAGGTCATTTCAGAGCAACACAGTTAAGGATCCTGTACATAGCATAAGAAGAAAACTACAATTGAAAGTGGAACGGGATGATGATGAAATGGGGGGAAGCTCAAAAAACAAGGAAAGACTGAGATTTTAGATGCAGGCCTTTAAGGAGAATAACACTCATACAGAATATTATATTCATAATGTAGCAGAAAGTATGCTAAGAACAAAGTCAAAGTGGGAAGGGAGAAAGGAGGTTCTGTCAGTAGGGATGACTGCAGTTAGGGGTACAGAGAATAGGCAAGAAGGGGCTGGAATTTATTGGAGAAAACTGGCAAAGGAACCAAGGTATTGGGAGCAAATAACTAAAGAGGGAAAGGTAAATGGCTTGAGAAGGTGGCAAGAATTTATTTGGACTGCAGGTTAGAGAATGTTTTCCCTATCAAAGATTGATATCAGAGGAGTATAGGCAAAGAGAAAGAAATAGGGGGATCCTAAATGAAAGACCAGAACTGGTAGAGTTTTTAGTAGAATCTAGAACAGAAGCTGTGGTTAAGAATGGAGTAATTATTACAGCATATAAAATATTGCATGATAACTATAAGAATTAATCACAGGAGGTTAGAAAGAATTGAGAAGAGAGACTGGATAAGCAATTCATAAAGAAACAATGGGGGATATATGTATGTCTCCCAAATATGAAACAAAGTCTGGAAGATTTAGGATCTTTGCGTAAGTGTTTACATAGGTATTTTTATACACCAAGTAGACTCCAAAGAATTTTTCCTCAGGTAGACAGCAAATGTTGGAGGTGTGATGGGGAAGAAAGGGGTAACTAGGAACATATTTTCTGGGAGTGTAGTGAGCTGGCAGACTTTAACGATTCCCTGCAGACTGCTCTGTCAGAGATAATGGGTGAGGAAATTGGCGTAATTAAGAAAATTATTATTTTTTTTGCTATGATACAAAATTGGAATTTCCTAGACATAATAAGGCCTTGCTGAATCTAATTATGGTAGCTGCCAAAAAAGTAATTACTTGAAAAGGGAAATCAAAGTCTAAACCAACTTTACTAAAAGAATCAAATACTGTAGTGGAGTTAAAACAACTGGAATTGGGAACTTTAGAAAAGGGTAGGAGCAAATTACATAAGAAAAAATGGGAATTCTAGGAACAAAACATGCAGAGGAGGAATGAAGTTTAAAAGAAGGCAGGATTTGAATGAGCTATGTAATGTTTGACTGACAATGACTGGATAGATTATAAGTGATGTATAACGTTTTCAAATAGTCCATAAATGTGAGTCAATGCAATGTAGCGGTTACTAACTCAGACCAAATGGCACAAAACCTAAAAATAATAAAAAACAATGAGCCAGGATTTACTTCAAACGTTAGCGCTTTTGCAGTAAGATTACTGCTTCCTCGGCATCCAAGTGAAAGTAACCAATAATAAAATACTTTAAATCAGGCACTTAAAAGCATCTATTCATGGCACCAAATAATAACATGAACCTAGGTAACTTGAAACACAATATACAAATAACATCTTTATAAAAAAACCTATATAAGTAAAAATTAAACAATAAAATTAAAACATATTCATCTATGCAATGATCTTGCCTTAAGAAGTGGCTTCAACGGCCTCAGCCAGTATCAGCCCTGAGTCTGATTATCCATCTACTGTCAGTGGTTTCAGTCCAGTTCTCAGGATCTCCATCACGTTCATTTAATGCCACTTTCTGTATAACTAAAATTTTAAAACTATGTACTAAACTATATTCATTAACATGTTTAGCTAGTGTATTTTATGAGATCCATTTCTAATACTATACATATATGCTCCTTAATTCTATCTTTTAGATGTCTATTAGTCTTTCCTACATACAAAGATGTACATTCTTGACAGATAGCTAAATAAATCACATTTGAGGAGCACCAATCTGCATTCACTCTAAACATAAACACCCTTCCCATATCAGGGTGCTCAAAATATCCTGAAGAATCAATGTAACTACAAAAATTACAACTAGTACAAGGGGAGGTAGCAAAAATTATATTCCTCGACATATTGTTTACAAATTTAGGGCAACAGAGCATATGTTTTAAAGATTTTTTATTTTTAAAGGAAACACTTGGTTGGTCCCCTACAACACTCTTAATTTCTGAATTGCTGGTTAGAATAGGCCAATATTTCTTGACCACATCAGTGGCTAAGTTAACATTGCTGGCAAAATATAAAGGCACAAGTAGTGTACTAGTCACAGTATTTTGGACTTGGATAGGGTCCAATTGTACATCTGCGGAAGAAAAATAGGGTTTAGCTATAGTAGACCATGAGTGCTGCACTTGTAGAGTGATCTCAACTTCTCGTTCCTTATAACCCCTTTCCTTAAATATGGATTTCAAATCATCCAGATCAGCTTTAAATCTATCATCATCAGGATTCAACCTAGACATCCTGAAGCCCTGCCCTTTAACTATATTCGTAAAGACATGTCCTGGATGCATACTTCTTCTATGTATCAAACTATTCCTAGTACACTCTTTCTTAAAAACAGTGGTACTGAAGGATCCATGAGAGTTTCTAAATACCCTAATACTCAAAAAATTCATCTCCTTATGTGACACATGCAAATCAAACTTGAGAAATGAAGTTCTGGTATTAAGGCAATCAAAAAACAAAATAAGCTCTCTCTCTCTGTACCATCCCAGAGCAAAAAAAGATTGTCAACAAAGCGTCTATAAAAGACAACTTGTTGCCAAATTGGTGTTCTTAGGACTAATTCATTTTCCCACTGAGCCATCACTATATTGGCATAGCTGTTATATATCATTGAAAACAATATTTTGTTGTTCAATCAGCAGATTTATCTGCAGAGGGAAGGAGTAGCCATGGGCACATCAACCGCTAACAACTATGCCAATATAGTGATGGCTCATTGGGAAAATGAATTATTCCTAAGAACACCAAGATGGCAACAAGTTGTCTTTTATAGATGCTTTGCTGACAATCTTTTTTTATTCTGGGATGGTACAGAGAGAGAGAGAGAGAGAGAGAGAGAGAGAGATTATTTTGTTTTTTGATTGCCTTAATACCAGCACTTCATTTCTCAAGTTTGATTTGAATGTGTCATGTAAGGAGGTGAATTTTTTGGATATTAGGGTATTTCGAAACTCTCATGGATCCTTCAGTACCACTGCTTAAGAAAGAGTGTACTAGGAATAGTTTGCTATATAGACATGTCTTTAGGAATATAGTTAAAGGACAGGGCCTCGGGATGTCTAGGTTGAATCCTGATGATGATAGATTTAAAGCTGATCTGGATGATTTGAAATCCAGATTGAAGGAAAGGGGTTATAAGGAACGAGAAGTTGAGATCACAGTACAAGGTGTACAACACTCACGGTCTACTATAGCTAAACCCTATTTTTCTTCCATAGATGAACAACTGAACACTGTCCAAGCCCAAAATATTGCCACTAGCACACAAATTGTGCCTTTATATTTTGGCAGCAATGTTAACTTAGCAACTGATGTGGTCAAGAAATATTGTTTTATTCTAACCAGCAATTCAGAAATTAAAAGTGTTGCAGGGGACCAACCAAGTTTTTCCTTTAAAAATAAATATTTAAAACATATGCTCTGTTACACTAAATTTGGAAACAATATGTCGAGGGATATAAGTTTTGCTACCTCCCCTAGAACTAGTTGTAATTATTGTAGCTACATTGATTCTTCACGGTCTTTTGAGAACCCTGATATGGGAAGGGTGTTTATGTTTAGAGTGAATGCAGACTGTTGTTCCTTGAATGTGATTTATTTAGCTATCTGTCAGGAATATACATCTTTTTATGTAGGAAAGAGTAACAGACGTCTAAAGGATAGAATTAAGGAGCATATATATATAGTATTAGAAATGGATCTCATAACAATGCACTAGCTAAGCATGTTAATGAATATAGTTTAGTACATGGTTTTAAATTTTTAGTTATACAGAAAGTGGCATTAAGTGAACGTGGTGGAGATCTTGAGAAATGGACTGAAGCCACTGAGACTAGATGGATAATTAAACTCAGGGCTGATACAGGCCAAGCCTTAATAATAAAGTACCACTGAAGTCACTTCTTAAGGCAATATCATAGTACAGATGAATATATTTTATTTTTGTTTTATTTTTACTTATATACAATTTTTTATAAAGATGTTATTTGTATATTGTGTTTAAAGTTACCTAGGTTTATGTTATTTGTTGCCATTAACAGATGCTTATAAATGCTTAATTGAAATTATTTTCACTTGGATGCTGTGTATAAGTGTCTTGATTGGACTATTAATATGTAATGTCTGAGGAAGAAGTAATCTTAGTGTGAAAGTGCTAATGTTTGAAATAAATCCTGGCTTGTTGTTTTTTATTATTTTTAAGTTTTGTGCCGTTTGTTCTGAGTTAGTATCCGCTACATTGCTTTGACTCACTCTTATGGACTATTAGAGTACTTTTGATTTGAAAAGTGAGGCATTTACTATCCTTGCTGCAGTGTTTGTGATTTGATGTATAATGTTTGCAACTACAATTGTGTCAACATGGTTTGTAATGTATAATGTTTGCAACTGTAATTGGGTTGGTATGGTTTGTTTTCATTTATATAAATATAAGATTGCCTATGTCATACGTAATAATTTAACAAAGATGTTTCTTGTTTAAAAAAATATTATCACCCAGTAGGATCCCAAGGAAATAGCCAATAACCAATTAGATACATGTAGCACTAACTTTACCACACCCACCCGGTCAGTCACTCCCTATAACCCCAAACCTCCACACAACAGAACAAGTTATACTAGCCTTTATCTAAAGTGAAAAACACCATTTCCAAGTGCCCCGATAATGTTTCATGTTGCCTTCTTTTTAGCAATAAATACAGGTTGGCCAAATCTCTTTTTAACCTTTGTAATCTCGGTCTCTTCACATTTTACATATCTGATATTTGTCACTGTGATCCACTACACAAGAGTGGTCTTGCAACTAATGAAGGCAGTTTTAGAATCTCATATCTGATATTATTAATACAAACAGAAGTAACCTCCTGGTCCTTAATCTAAATCAAGTCGGCTTTGGCTTTGTCAAGAGAAGATCCTCTCTTTTGTCTCCTAAAGCTTGCAACCTTAGTGAAAAAGAGTCAATGAAATCATAGACAATGGTAACTCTGTACACACTGCCTATCCTGATCTTGCAAAATCCTTTTCATAAAGTCCCCCAAGCAGTTATTACTGATAGCTTATTAAACATATTTCTATGTATTCTGTTGACAGTTACGTGGTAGACTGACAAAACCCATGTAGAGAATGTTGCAGCAACTTCCTCTAAATGTGAAAATGTTACCAGCAGTTAGTCACAGAGCTCAGTACTGGGTTTCTTCCTTTTTGTCATCCATTCCTCTGATATCTGACCTAATGTTGAAGGTCTGTGGTTATTTAAGTTTACTGATTACTGTAACTGGAGTTTTTAGGTCATGTTCTGACCGAAAGCTACTTCAGCAACGGCTTGACTATGTCAGCTGCTGGTGTTTGAACAATGGCCTTAAGGTAAAAGCTAACAAATGTAGTGTTTGGTAAACAAAATTATACCCCATCAAAACAAGATGTCTTCAGGGACTGGGGCATCTATTTTGAAACTCACTATCATTTGACCATCATGTCTCCACAACTGATTAGAAATCCTTCTGCCTGGCCTAACTAGTTTCCAACGGCATCATCTCCAGAGCTAAAGTTGTCTTCCCTCTGCTGTACTCATCCCTCATAAGCCTTTATAATGCTCCTTTCAGCGCATACTTTTCCAGATATACTGCTCATCTTGACAGGCCTCAGAGATTCTTAACTAAAAAGATCACTGGTATGAAGTCCCATAATTGCCAGGACAGACTGGCAGCTGCCTCCTTGTAGTCAGACTCATACCAATTCATTTGTGGTGATCTTTGCCTTGCTTTTCAAGCCATAAGACACTCTGCTTCCTCGACCTCTTGCACATGTGTAGAACCAACAGCTCCTCACTCACCCATACCAAGAATCTCAATATACACAAACAAACAAATAAAACTCCTTGGTGGAATATGCACCTAACCCAACACATTATATTCCTGTGGAACAAGCTCTTTCTACAGGTCAAACAAAGTAGTACTCTGGGTGCTTTCAAATTAAATCTCAACAGCTAGATAGGCAGCCATAAATTCTTCTATGGTTTATCATTCATACCTTTCATAACAAAGAGGCTGAACATTAATTAATTCCATAATAATTCAAGGGGATTATTTGGCTCGGTTCCTAATGGTCCTAATGGCTGCTTATCTAGTAACAAGCTATGATCCTAAGGGATGGGAGGCATGGTGGACATGTAATGTCAATTCTTACTGAACTCTTAGGGTTAAATATAATAAGATGGGAAGTCAATATATTCAGAAAGATCTGTTTCAGCCATGCAGACTGCCCATATGAACATTGTTTCTAACAGTCATTGCTAACAATTATTCCACATAAACCTGTAACCAGGCAGCAGATTTGGGTGGATTCCTCTATGGTATGGCCTAGTAAGGCCATGCTACTTGGACTTTTCAGTCAAGTGTACATAACCAAAGTTTTCAGGTTTCTGCACAGGAAGAGAAAGGGCTTAAATGCATTCAGTGTTACAGTCTGAGGTCAAACAGTTGTCACATATAACCTAGAAACAAGTCATACACTGACTGGGTCCAAAATCTGGTAAATGTCTTGCTTAGTATTCATTCCTGTTTCAGCAGGTTGAAAGCAATAGTTCTTAGCTGCTGTGTGCAGCATGCATGCATGCTTGGTCCATCTAAGATAATGCAGGTAGGCCTGAAGCAATATCTGATGCATGTCTTGCACAGTGTAGAGCATTGGTTTACCAGAGACATTATTTAAGTCTGAAGCTTTGCCTGGTTCTCATCCTACAATAGTACGTAGCCCTGGTACACCTGAGACACTAAATAGGGCTGAGACAATGTCTGTTGGATGTCCTACAAGGCATATAACCTTAGGTTAGTTGAGACACTTGCTGGGACTGTTTCAGTGCTTTTTCTAGATCCTATTTGATGCATAGTCTAACCGTAGCTCAGACAGAGGCTGAGTAATAAGCCAAACCCACTGCAGATCCCACATTCGTCCTTTCAGTCAAAAATATACAGGAATTGCAAAACAAATGCTGAGAGTCTGTTTTAAACCACAGAAGCACAGATGATGGAATCATCTATATTAACTAATTTTTAACTACATATTTGTCAGTCTTAAAGCCACAAAGCATTACTGGGTGGCATTAAGAAACACTCATTTCAGGCACCTAAACTGGGTTCATAGGTGTGTACTAGGCTAATGGCCCTGGAGCCTTCACAACCCTACCCCAAAGAAGTGCCTTGGCATCTTGCTGCCCGACGTTACTTCCCAGTACCTCTATCAAGTACAGCAACTGGAGTTATCCCCGGGGTGAACTTTCTATTACCCATCCACTCATCAAGATTTCTCTTGAAGAGGCACAGCGAGGTGCTCTGCTTGACATGTATGGGAAGTCTATTCCAGAGCATTGGCAGTCTCTGGGTGAGGAACCTGTCCCTCCAGCATGTTCTGTTGACTGTGGTAATGAGGTTGAGTTCTCTGGAGTGTGTGGTGCAGAGGGATTGGGATTTCTTGAGATGTAGCATTTCTAACAGAGGTGGGTCAGACATGGCTTTCTAAGTCAAACAGAGATTGCCTCTAAGTAGGTGATATGAGAAAGAATAGCTGGAGTCTTTTGAGTCTGTCCATGCAGGACATGTGTTTAACGCCTAGGATCCTCTTTATGAGGTACTTCTCTGGCCTCTCCAGCTGTTGCAGGCGCATGCCAAATGGGGCATTATACTTGATGACTGGTATAATGAGGGAAGAGTAGAAAGAGATGATGACCTCTTTCTTCCTGGATGCAATACCCTTGGTAATGAGATGTGCCACATAGAAGAACTTTCTAACCACAGTGGCAATTTGGTGGTTGAAGGAGAGGTTGCTCTCAACCTGCACCCCCAGATCTCTTATAATGCCTTCAGTGTTCAGTGGGCTCCCACTGATGTGGTAATTAGTGGGAACTGAGTTTTTACCAAAGGGGATGATGACACACTTTTTGGCATTAAGTTTAAGGCCATGGTTAAACACCAGTCATTGGTCTCAGTGATGCCTTTTTGTAGGATGTCTGCATCGCTTGGGGAGTTAATAATGGCTCCCAGTTTGCAGTCATCTGCGAACATGGTCAACCAGAATCCCTTTGTGTTGGCCTGGACTTCTGAGAAGTAGATGCTGAACAGGAGAGGACCCAGGACTGATCCCTGTGGGACTCCACTCGTGACTGGTCAGCAGTCTGACTTGGAGTCCACTACTTTCACACTGTGTGTTCTATCTGTGAGCCAATTTGCAACCCACCTAGTGATATAGGGGTTGATGCCTAGTTTGGTGAGTTTATCAATAATTCTTGAGTGAGGAATGGTATCAAAGGCCTTGGCCAGATTGAGGTAGGCTGTATGCACTGCCTTACCTTCATCCACAGCCCTGGTGACTGACTCAAATAAGTCAACTAGGTTGAGCAGGCATGATCTCCCTTTCACAAAGCCACATTGTGTGGGGTCTAGAGTTTGAAGATTTCCTATATCTTTGTTAATCAGGTCCATGATGATGTGCTCCATAGCTTTATATATTAGACTCGTCAGGCTAATGGTGCGATAATTCACAGGGTCTGTAGTCACACCCCCTGTATGGATAGGGATGACTGTAGCAGTGTGCCATTCCATAGGGAGAAAGCCTGATGTGACGCTGTGACTGAACACTGCACACAGATGGGTACCAGTTCACTTTGTAGTTCATGTAGAACACAGCCAGGGATATTATCCGGTCCCATCGAAGCTGTATTCTTGGCCTTGGACAATTTAGCTTTAACCTACGCTGCAGTAATGCTGGGTGCCTGGCTTTCTCCCGGTATTGTGATTGGTCCTATGGGGGGAGAGAGGGGTAAAGTTGGCACTGAATATGTTGGTCAGTATACTGGCAATATCTGCTGGCTCAGTATAGGAAGTACCACTGTGCAGTAACTCAGAGCAAAGCTGGGTATTGCTGTGTTGGTTCTTGATATAGCTACAGATGACTTTGTGATTGTTTTTAGGGTCTGCTGCAATTCTGCCTTCATAGCTGGCTTTAGAGGATTTGATGCAGGATCTCAAAGTTTTTTGAGGCTAATAAGAGAGGTTTTCCAGTCTTGGGACTTCACCTTTTTCTGCAACAGTTTCTTCCTTCTGTTGTAGAGTTTATTAATGGCAGGGGACCACCAGATTGGCTTCCTTTTTTTGGAGGAAACCATCTTGGTTCTGTTGGGAATGGCTAGCTCCATGCATTTATGTACATGTTCATAGAGTGCATTGGTGTATGATTCAGCAGTCATGCAGCTATTTTCCACTGGCATGGGTGCTGTGAAGTTAGCCACCGCTGTTTTTCAAGGTGGTTGCCTTTGCGGGGGGTCTGGGTGAGATGTGTATTTCCATGGTGATTAGTTTATGGTGGGATCTGAGCAGGGAGGGATTGACTATTGTTGTAGAGCAACGGTCACCCATGTTAGTAATAGCCAGGTCAAGAATGTTGCTTCCTCCAGTGGGGGTCAGAATGAGTTGGTCCAGAGCACTGGAAATGATGAATTGCAGGAAGCATTGGGCCAGTATATTGGTACTTGAGTAGTTTTCCCAGCTGATGGAGTTGATGTCTCCTAGTAAGAGAGTCTTGGGTTGGACCTTGATAGATTCTAGGGTGCTTAGGAACATGGAGTGAGGGTCTAGGGAAATGGCTGGGGACCTATAGCAGGCTATGACCTGGATCGCTGTCTTACCCAATGTTAGTTGTACCTGAAGTATCTCAGATGCGTTATGCTGGGCTACTAGTCTGAAGCTGTGCATATCCTTTATGAATATGGAGAAACCACCACCTTTGGAGCTTCAACCCATGTTTCGGGGCCAAAAGGTGTGGAATGAGTTATAGTCTGGTGCCGGAGGGGTGCTTTCTGCTGCTTTAAACCAGGTCTCAGTTACAGCACAAATGTTGATGTTCTCCATTTTGAGGAGTGCTTCGAGCGAGTGCATCTTGAGATTTACACTTCTAGCATTGAGCAGCATGACCCTCAGACTGATTTATTTACAGCTGTTATGGTGGTAATTTAGTCTTTGCAACACTGCCTAAAATGGCACTATAGGGGTGGCAAGAGCCTTAGCCAGTAACCGGAAACCCAGGGGTGACAGATGCAATCCATCTCTGGCAAAGCATTGATGTCTGTCAATCATGTCATCCCAAGCAGACAGATACTGGGTCCCCTTAGAATGACACACGAAACTTAGTCAATTGTTGAAGTAAATAATTTTTTGTCTGTACTGCAGTATCATTCTGGGTGACAGTAGGATACTGCTCAGGGCTAGTGTCATACCTGCCTGGGCCACATAAGCCGAAAACTCCACCATGTCTCTTTTCATGTAGTTCAGGGAAGTGCATCTCAGGCCATTCACACCCACATGGACAATGACAGAGTCATACTTGTATTTGTTGTGGAGTGACCTGAGTGCATGTGTTATGTGTCGGATTCTGGCACCTGACAGACAGCTGACTGTTACTTTCTCTTTATTCAACCTAGTGAGTGGGACATCTGTGTGCCTCACTATTGAGCCACCTATGACTAGTGTACTGGGCAAAATGTTCAGCGTTAGGGGCTTAGGTTGAGGGGCACACTGTGGAGGTGAACTATGTGTCTGTGCTGTGTTGTGGTGGTTCAGTGCATTTCTGTCTTGGAGGTCTCTGCTGTTTGAGTAAATTTCTATTGACAGCCTCCGTGAAGGTGGGTGTGTGGTTTGTGTTTTTATGTGACAGCTGTGATAGTGGGTGTTCTGGAGGGTTATATGTTCCATGTGGTGTGGTGCAGGTGATGACCTTCTCCTCTTGACCAGCTAGTCCGGTCTTGGCTGGAGAGTGTAAAGCTTCCAATTTGGTGATATAAGTGCATCTCTCACAAGCCTGAGTGTTGGGAGGTAAGACGAGAGGGTTGTCTGTGTACATGAGGCAGTTGCTACACTGCCTCAGAATGCCCACATGCACCAGATTTATAGGAGAAAGCGCAGGGAACTGCTTTTTAATCATGCCAGGAGGGGTGGTCATAACTACTAAGTACTGGAGCTATTTCCATGAAGAATGACTAGTGCTGATGGCCCTCAGGTGTGCTACAATAATAGCTACAAAAACCTGTTTAAGTGCGAAGCGATTATGCTATTTGAAGTGCAAGAGAGAAAGAACTAGCAAGATCTAAGGGAAAAACTGAAGAGCAGACTTTCTGGCACCAGTAATAGTTTACCTTACCTTGGCGCCACTGCACAGAGCTTAAACAAGCGCAAACCCGCTCAAAAGCAGATTCTCTGGCTATTCCTTATTTTCATTTTATGATTAGTTAGCTCTTAATCTAAAATAAAGCAAGCCTCTACTCTATGTCCAATCTTTCTACACAGTGGTATCAGATTTTTATGTCTGACACTCTACCATTTATCATTGTGTTTCCTTTAAAAAAATTTTAAGGGATCAAAAAGTCTTCAGTCCTGCTCCAAACTCTATCTTGAGATGGACAAGACATTGAGATGCCTCTAGCTAGATAAACTTTGCCATTCAGGAAGCACAAGAGAACAAAGGAAGAGTAAAAAATAAACTTCATCAATTAAAACCGAAAAAAGCAGAGAAGTCCGTGGATTGCACAACAAAAGCAAATGTCACAGTAAGGAAACAAGAGTTCATTCAAGAAGGAAAATTAAATATTTCACAAAGTACAGTGGGGGCAGGGTAACAGTGAAAGATAAGAAGAAAGGGGTTGCACTAAAAATCAATAAGCAAAAGTACCTGTTACTAACACTTCAGCTACAAGAACAGTTCACTTCAATTGAGCATGCATAGAATTCTGATGGTACAATGATAGTCCATTCATCTTGCACTGAGGAAACTTGCAGTATTATCAAGCATGGCATGTATGTCAGACTTCTTTGTCCCCAGTAACAATTTTCTAGTCATCCTGGGGGACTTCTAGCATTCTCAGAGAAGCTGAGAGGTTTAAAACCTACAACATGCTGTGGGTCTGTCAAGGACATTTTCCTAGTAGGATATATCTGGAACACTGTTGGAGGCACTCACAGATCATCCTCACAAAGTGATAATTCCATATGAACTAACTCTTCACAATCCAGGAGAGTAGTGACTGTACCCAAAGACCTTCCTGGACTGCTAAATTACTGAGCTTCTCACTCTGTCACAGAAAGTGAGCCCAGCAACCCTGAAAAGGAATCTCATTTCTGCTACTTGTATTTAGAATTTCATTCTTTCAGCAAGTACCCAAAGCTCATGACAGAAGGTGCACAGGAACCCAGACAGACTGACTGACGAACTAGGACCTTAATCCACTGACTCGGTTCTCATTTTATTTCCAGAATATGGTACAATGCCTGCCGTACTGTTACTGGTGTACCCATCCTCTGGTCAGTCTCTCAATCTTCTCTACCTTTACTTACGGATGTGGCTCCAAGACACTTAGTCTTCCACCTGAGGCAGCTGATCTCTCACATTCAGATAGCAATCAAGTTTCCAGGACAGAACTATGACCTCTGATCTGGAGTTGTCAGTTTTCACTATGAAGGTTTTACACTCGATGACAAATGACTCAAGTGCATGCCAGAGATTACAAATACTTGAGGCTAAGATGGTATCATCATCTGCATACAGCAAAGATGCAACCCTTACATCCCTAAACGGTATACTCTCCACACCTTGAATACACCTTGACATACTGTTCATAACAATTATAAACAGGAGGAAAGACCAGATGAAATTTGTACAAGGTATCTCTTTTTGTGACTATGACCTCTGATCTGGAGTTGTCAGATTTCACTATGAAGGTTTTATACTCGATGACAAATGACTCAAGTGCATGCTAGACATTACAAATACTTGAGGCTAAGATGGTATCATCATCTGCATACAGCAAAGATGCAACCCTTACATCCCTAAACTGTATACTCTCCACACCTTGAATATACCTTGACATACTGTTCATAACATTTATAAACAGGAGGAAAGACCAGATGAAGTTTGTACAAGGTATCTCTTTTTGTGACTAGTTTATATTAACTTTTGTGTACAACTGTTAGTTGTAATTGTTACATTTTTGTTGTAACCTGGGCTGAGGCAACAATTTCCAGGGCTGTGATCAATGTTCTAACCTGATAGCCAAAATGCAAATCACAAATGAAATAAAAAATAAAATAAAATGCACCTTTGGAGTTTTATGCTGAGCTTTGACATATTTCTCCTAATACTGACACCGTGGACATGATTTTCACTCTTCAAATACAGGGACAAAATGGTACATAGCACCAGTCCTGGGATCACATCCTCCTGCAACACCTCCTACAAGACATTTTAGGGTGCACAGTCACACTGAGCATCTAAGTGCTCTGGATTATGCGGAATGCTCCACATTTAGCAACCAGTGAAGCCACTGTTCCACACTGAACAGCTGTGGCTCCGCTACACAGATTCTGACTGGTTTGTGTACCACGATTACTGCCAATCGACATCGCGGTATACAAACCAATGCATAGTAGTTCTGCAGCCCTAACTATATAAACAAGGGCAGAACTATAGTTAGAGATTTAAAGCACATCTTCATTGTAGTTTTTGTTTTATATTCAAAGATACAGTTGCTATAGCCAAGGCCTCTGAACAAATGTAATGAGACAAATAGTGAAATGTCACTCCCCTGATAGGATGTTTCCACATCTGGCATACAATTGGAGGGGGGGTCCTAACTGCATCAGGGTAAGTAGAACTGGCAGTGATGAAGGGTTAGACATTGTAACAAGCTGTCATTTCCTTGACTATAAATGAGTAGCCATTGCTCAAGTGAAGCCATATAGGCATTCAGAAGTCAGTAAGACACAGTAAGATTATGCAGGTAAACTGAGAGCCGGAAATTTACTTATGTCAGCAGGAAATGCTTTTTTGTTTTTGTTTTTTTTTGCAGTAGCATTTGTCTCACATTAACACTGCATAGAACTAAGATTATATATGAAAGTGCTGCATTCTTTTGCTGTGTACATATATACTACAGTATGTCATAAAGGATATTATGTGCAGTGTCTCATAGCCAGAACAAAGATTTTTTTCGGTTCTCATTTATGCCTATAGTGCTTAACTTCTTTGCTCAAGAATCGGAGACAAAGCCAAAAATAATGGGGGGAAAAGGCCAAAAAATCAAGGACAATTTTTATTACTCTAATCCACCTAAAACGTTTTGCATTAATATGCATGTAAGAAGTATGACACACTAATATCTGGCATCAAGGACTGATTGTAATCCCCAGAATTTACCAGAAAATCTAAAATTTTTCAATGGGCAATGCAAAAAATATGAGGCAAAATCAGGGATGTTCTGAAAAATCAGTAAGTGGAGAGGTATGCGTATAGTTGTGTTTTTTCTTTTTTTTTTGTGTACTACAAGTAGCATGTACCAGACAATTTTTATTTACTAATATCTCTGACTATCATTTTGCATCTCTTCAGATTATTTCATAGTTTCATAGATTAGTACTAAGCTAACTGCCCTTGTGAGCCATTTTAAGCCTGACCAATTCTCCCTTGTGAGACTCAAACCCTGCACCTTGAGTTTGTAAAGCAAACACCTTAACCATTAGGCCACCCTCCCAATCCCAATAAATGATTATCTTTTCTGGAATGTGTATTATACACAAGTCAATGCCCTCTATGCAAATTACCCTTTAAAGATATCAGGTGTTTCAGCTAAATGGCAATTCTGAATGTTCATGACTTTTTCTTTTACTTTTAAGTCTATTTATGGACAATTTTGGGCCAATAAAGTCAAACCATATTCTTGGTTATGGTATTGCAGATTATAAAATAAAGGTTTTGGATCTGAAAAATGAGTCTTATTGAATTTTACTGATGTTCTACCATGCTCCATGGCAATGAGACCTAAGCAGTCACTTGCTTTCACAAAGTACACAAAAACACAAGTAGGCAGTAATGGGAACTCCCAAAAACCCACCAATATCTGTGCAAGGACAAAATGTGTATCCAGTGTTTCACTGTATGGACAGAATCCTCACTGTTCTTTATGAATCAGTAAATTCAGTACTGTATGAAGATTAATTATCAGCACCCTAGTATATAATTCTCAGAGAGGACTAAGAATCTGGTCAATTTTCAAGGAGACTGTTATTGGCAGGTTCAAGGAACGGCTATGAGGCATCTTTTGCCCCCATATGTGCTGATCTGTTTATGGGTTACTTGGAGAAGTTGCTTGTTTATGACAATGCACATAATATTTTTTTGCCTGAAATAGATATCTGAAGAAGATATCTTGATGATTGTTGGTTAATATGGCGTGGGGATGAGACATATTTATTGGAGTTCATTCAGTACCTGAACGAAAACAAGTGGGGAATTGAATTTACTCTCAATATGGATTTACATCAGCTACATTTTTTGGATGTATGTGACAGTCGTTAGAAATAATGACAATACATTGTCATCTAAGATATTTCATAAATATCCACAATATAATAATTTGTTGTATGCCAACAGTCTTTATCCACGCCATGTCATCAAGAATATACCGAAGTCACAATTTTTATGGGTTAAAAGAGTTTGTTCTACAGCAGAAAGTTATGAGCATTTTGAGGATGATCTTACACAGAGATTTCTTATTAGGGGATATCAACACAGTAATATTATGTCAGCTAGAAAGTGAGTGACAGGTCAGGATAGGTCTGAAATGTTGAAATATCATGGAAAAAGGTGTAGTGATGAGAATACTGTTAGGTTTGTCACCACCTATGGGAGGAATATTAACATCATTAAGGACACTATCAATCAAAATTGAAATATTTTGTTGGCTAATGAAGAACTTTCAAATCTCCTCACAGAAAAATGTCAATTCTCATATCGGAGAGGGCGGACGTTGGGCTTTTACTTTAACCATTATAAATGGGGTAATAAGGGCCGGAGTACAGAACAACAGCTCACTTTGACTGGAGAGAAAGTGATTGGATCATTTCCATGTGGACATTGTTCCTTATGTAGACATATGTTAAAGACAAAACAATTCTCTAGTAAAAATACAAGTAGAGTTTATGATATTGGGTTTTTTTGCAAACTGTGGATCAGATTGATTGATATATTTAGCCACATGTTCATGTTCTGCCTTCTATGTAGGGCAGACCTCGAGATCTTTGTGTATTCGTATGTCTGAACATCTAAGTGACATTCGGAATAAACGTACATCAAACGCTTTATATAAACACACTCTTAAACACAGTAATGCCAGTTTCATTTCATGATTATTGATAAAATCTGGGGGGACAGGACAAATAAATCAGGGTGGCATGTAATGTTAAATAAAAATGAGAAAGGTTGGATCATTTGGCTTGGGGCTTTATTTTCTCCTGGGCTCAATGACCATCTATAAAGTGTGTTAAAATACAGCCCTGATTTTAATGGTTGCTGTTGCTTTAAATGTCAGTTTATCAGGGTATAAATTATAGCAATTTGTGCTTCTGTTTGTATTACTGAAGAAGGCAAAGGTGCCGAAACTGGTCTGATTTTGTATGGTGTTGCCACAATATAGAAGGTTTTCCTTACTCATATGGTGCTGGCTTTTGTTTTTGCGTAATACTGAGGAGTTTTGGCCTTTGCACCAGCCTTACTTGCGTGGGTGTGTTCTTAGATTCAATATACACATGGAACCTACTCTTACATCCCCCTTTTTGAAAAAAGAAATAGGGTTTCTACAAGTAGAGCTCACACTTCTATCCTACTTTTTGAAAAATGTGCAATAGAGCTACTACCTCATTTTACCAAAACTGATACTGTTCCAGACTTTCACACAACAGTGAAAAGACATGTTGAACACAATACTCATAGCCCAACAATGTTCAGCTCCTTCAGCATTTCTAGCTAGATCTCACCCATGCCTGCAGCTCAGTCACAGTGAAATGGTTTAATCACTACAGAGCAGTCATCTACAGAAACTGATCCAGGTCTGTCATTTTGTCATAGCACTACTTCCTCAAAGGAGGGCAAGGTCACTGGATTAACTTTCTTAAAATGTTCCTTTTACCTCTCAGAAATGCCTTGAGAAAAGATCAGCATTTCTCTGCCACGTTTAAGAATAGTTTGGGAAAGATCCTACCTCCCTTTCCTGAGTTGGAAAATGGTTTACTAGACTAACTTTGCAAAAGTCATTCTGCATGGTCTTGCCAAACCCCTCTCACATTCATGCACTGGCTTCATTTCTGCTGCTTTCCTGTCATGTTGGCATATAATAGTCATATCCAAAGGCCTTCCTAAAAGCACTGTAAGGAAGGCCTCCTTCTTCACCTGATAACTTCCCTCGCAACTGGTGTACACTGAGTGGTCTTTGGGTGACCACAATAACAAATGTCAAACAACATTTAGCCACATCTCATCACTACTTCATCAGCTACTGAGCTCTTGAAAAGAGCCCATTCACACTCCACATTCCCCAAACATTTTCACAGGATAAGCTCTGCAGGAATCAGGAGATGAACTCAGCTGGAACTAAAGCATCAGCTAAGCAATCCCAGGATACCTTCAATACATTATTGAATTTCTGAGCCTCTCTAACTTCTAAATTGATGGTCATATTCAACTCACCACCAAATAGTGATTAGTTGACAAGTCAGCACCCTGCCTGAGCCAGGTGACCAGAAGATGTGGCCTCATGTTTGATGATCTGACCACAAACATGGAATTTAGGCCCAAGGTGCTCCAATACCAAGTACAACTATCAACATTATTGCATACAAATATGGTGTTTTGTGATGAACAATCCATGACTAGCACAAAAATCCAAAAAAACTATTCACCACTCAGTTTCATAGGATCGTGGGGGTATACTAAGCTAACAGGCCCAGAGGCCTTTTTAAACCTAGCCACTTCCCAACTATAACTGATAAGTTCTGGTGCCCTAAAGATATTTTGAGGAGTATATATAAACTAGTAAAAAACAGTAAAGTAATGCTCACTAAACTCTACAAACCTGAGAATAACAGTAGTAAGGAGCAAAACAAAAATCAGGCGTAGTAGGCGGTGGGTGTCTCACAATATGATTATACCACTTCAATCGCGCTGAATGAACAGCGCACTACACAAACGAAATAGAGCTGTATTGTTGGAGCTACTCTGCTTCCAAATCCTCGATTCAATTAAAAACGCTTAATCACAGTTAAATGTTCCTTTGTACAAGTACATCCACTGAACAATAGCTTGTAATAGTGACACGCAAAACAGCATGTAAAATAAATCCAAGCGTCCAGTTGGAAACCACATTTATTAGAATAAACAACACAGGGCTAGCGCTTTCAACTAAGTCTTCATCAGGCCACTAAAAAACACACAGAATATCGTTCTTTAAATACGTATAACTTGACTGGACTCTGATGTCACATCCTGCTAAATATTCAAATGTTCTAAAAATATATATACACACAAAAAAATATAATAAACAAAGAAGGAAACAGTACAAACCATAATTAGTCCCTCTTATGACTAATAATACCCACATATATACTCTAAAATCACATAAATGCACACAGACCCTAGCAGCATGTGATTACATAAAAATACATAAAAATACATCTTGAATGTCATTCGACTAAAAGCATATATTAACTCTACTATCTATGTAGTGCAGTATAAACTATAATTGATCCCTCTTATGATTTATAATACTCACATACATATTCTAAATCACATAAGACCCTAGCAGCATGTAGTTATATAAAAAATATACATAAAAATGCATAAAATACACGTCCTAGACACATTGAATGTCAAATACCTAAAGCATGTATTCTACTATCTATGTGGTGTTAACAAAAACGAAAATTTACTGCTAACCCCATTTAGACCAACTATATAGTATACACATATATATATATATATATATATATATATATATATATATATATATATATAAACATACATATATACACATATATATACATACACATATACACATATTTATAAAAACATACAAATATAAATGGTACATATAAAGATAGTAGACATCATATATCATATATATATCTCTACACAATATCTCTACACAATATGGTACAAGCAATATATGCATGGCCCCTATTATACTACAAAGGCTTAAAAACATAAAACATAAAACATAAAAAATATATATAATATATATAAAAAAATATATAATATATAATACATATAATATATAAAAAATATATAGGGTATGTGTATATGGAAGGTGTATATGCATGTATATAAATAAAACAGGGGTAAGTAAAACCAGTGAAAAACAATTGAAAAATTATAACATCAATGGAGTTTCCTAGCTTTAAGCATGGGTTTAATGGACACTCTGTCATTAAGGCCTGGCTTTAGATCAGCCCTAAGTCTAATAATCCATTTTACTTCTATCTGTTCCGTGTTATTAAAAACATCCCCTCTTCTATGTGATGGGGTATTATTTTGAATAACTTGAAATACAAAGTTGTGCTGTGTGGATGTACTAGACACATGTTTAGATAATGCATTAGACGGACAAGAGACCTTGATTCTATAAAGATGTTCTCTAATTCTGTCTTTTAACTTTCTATCTGTTTTTCCTACATAAAATGCAGGACAGCATGTACAGGTAGCAAGATAGACCACGTGGTTAGTTTCACAGGTAGCAGAAGCTGTGAACCGAAATTCCTGTCCTGTGATGGGATGATTGAATTTATTAGATTCTTTTATATGCTTACAATAATTACATTTATTACACTTTTTGGTTATTTCATTAATATGTGATGTTTTCATGTCAATTCTATTCGAACCACATAGCATTCTATGCAAATTTAATTTATTTTTGTATGTAAATCTTGGTTCGTCATCCAACACCTCAGAAATGACTGGATCTGTTAAAAGAATGTTCCAATACTTCTGATATATACATTTAATACTATATACATCCTGTGTAAAGTGTATTGGTATCCTAAAGGTATCACTAGCAGAACTTATAATGTTAATGTCATCTCGTACTCTAGAAAAATAAGGTTGAGCCTTATCTTCTCTCAATTCACCTATTGTACTGAAGATGGCATCAACCTCTTCTTCTGTATACGACCTATCTATGAATTTGGTCCTCTTTTTTTTCTATTTTTGGTAATATTGTTAAAAGTCAAGCCATGCGGATTTCTAGGTTGTATTCGGATAATTCTTGTTTCACTTCTGGCATGAAGGATTTGAGGACCAAATTCATAGATAGGTCGTATACAGAAGAAGAGGTTGATGCCATCTTCAGTACAATAGGTGAATTGAGAGAAGATAAGGCTCAACCTTATTTTTCTAGAGTACGAGATGACATTAACATTATAAGTTCTGCTAGTGATACCTTTAGGATACCAATACACTTTACACAGGATGTATATAGTATTAAATGCATATATCGGAAGTATTGGAACATTCTTTTAACAGATCCAGTCATTTCTGAGGTGTTGGATGACGAACCAAGATTTACATACAAAAATAAATTAAATTTGCATAGAATGCTATGTGGTTCGAATAGAATTGACATGAAAACATCACATATTAATGGAATAACCAAAAAGTGTAATAAATGTAATTATTGTAAGCATATAAAAGAATCTAATAAATTCAATCATCCCATCACAGGACAGGAATTTCGGTTCACAGCTTCTGCTACCTGTGAAACTAACCACGTGGTCTATCTTGCTACCTGTACATGCTGTCCTGCATTTTATGTAGGAAAAACAGATAGAAAGTTAAAAGACAGAATTAGAGAACATCTTTATAGAATCAAGGTCTCTTGTCCGTCTAATGCATTATCTAAACATGTGTCTAGTACATCCACACAGCACAACTTTGTATTTCAAGTTATTCAAAATAATACCCCATCACATAGAAGAGGGGATGTTTTTAATAACACGGAACAGATAGAAGTAAAATGGATTATTAGACTTAGGGCTGATCTAAAGCCAGGCCTTAATGACAGAGTGTCCATTAAACCCATGCTTAAAGCTAGGAAACTCCATTGATGTTATAATTTTTCAATTGTTTTTCACTGGTTTTACTTACCCCTGTTTTATTTATATACATGCATATACACCTTCCATATACACATACCCTATATATTTTTTATATATTATATGTATTATATATTATATATTTTTTTATATATATTATATATATTATATATATTTTTTATGTTTTATGTTTTTAAGCCTTTGTAGTATAATAGGGGCCATGCATATATTGCTTGTACCATATTGTGTAGAGATATTGTGTAGAGATATATATATGATATATGATGTCTACTATCTTTATATGTACCATTTATATTTGTATGTTTTTATAAATATGTGTATATGTGTATGTATATATATGTGTATATATGTATGTTTATATATATGTATACTATATAGTTGGTCTAAATGGGGTTAGCAGTAAATTTTCGTTTTTGTTAACACCACATAGATAGTAGAATACATGCTTTAGGTATTTGACATTCAATGTGTCTAGGATGTGTATTTTATGCATTTTTATGTATATTTTTTATATAACTACATGCTGCTAGGGTCTTATGTGATTTAGAATATGTATGTGAGTATTATAAATCATAAGAGGGATCAATTATAGTTTATACTGCACTACATAGATAGTAGAGTTAATATATGCTTTTAGTCGAATGACATTCAAGATGTATTTTTATGTATTTTTATGTAATCACATGCTGCTAGGGTCTGTGTGCATTTATGTGATTTTAGAGTATATATGTGGGTATTATTAGTCATAAGAGGGACTAATTATGGTTTGTACTGTTTCCTTCTTTGTTTATTATATTTTTTTGTGTGTATATATATTTTTAGAACATTTGAATATTTAGCAGGATGTGACATCAGAGTCCAGTCAAGTTATACGTATTTAAAGAACGATATTCTGTGTGTTTTTTAGTGGCCTGATGAAGACTTAGTTGAAAGCGCTAGCCCTGTGTTGTTTATTCTAATAAATGTGGTTTCCAACTGGACGCTTGGATTTATTTTACATGCTGTTTTGCGTGTCACTATTACAAGCTATTGTTCAGTGGATGTACTTGTACAAAGGAACATTTAACTGTGATTAAGCGTTTTTAATTGAATCGAGGATTTGGAAGCAGAGTAGCTCCAACAATACAGCTCTATTTTGTTTGTGTAGAGCGCTGTTCATTCAGCGCGATTGATGTGGTATAATCATATTGTGAGACACCCACCGCCTACTACGCCTGATTTTTGTTTTGCTCTATATATAAACTAGGGCTTGGGTGGTCAAGCATTTACAGGCTGCCTTAGTCTATTAGAGACATAGATGTCAGAAGACGGGAAAATTTCCATTTCCCCATCCATTGGTCCAAGTTATGCTTGAAATGGTTAAAGGAAGAACTCTGCTTCCCATGAATGAAAAGTCTATTCCAGAAAAGGGGCAGTCTCTGAGAAACAAATGCCGGTCCCTTCAAAGTGTCTTATTTATGTTGCAGATTAAATTTATGTCCTTAGATCCAATAATTCTGATGAAATTTGTTTTGAAGATATTTAGTAAGTCCATCAGAGCAGGATCTGAGGATGTCTTATGTCAGGCATAGACTGACTCTCAACACTCTGTGAGAGAGAGGGTACATGGATAGGGTTTTGAGGCAATACTTGTATAAAATGTTGTTTATGCCCTGTATTCTTTTTGTGAGGAACCTCTGTGGACATTCCAGTGGTTGCATGTGCCTGATCGGGTACATACAAAAGGGGGAATTGTACTCGATGATTGTTCAAATGAGGGCTGAGTACAGAGGAATAATGACATCCTTGGACTTAGATGTTACACCCTTGCTTAAAAGTTGTGCAACATAAAATGATTTTCTTACTACCACAGACACAATACTGGTCAAAGGCCAAGTTACTGTCTACGTGTTCCCAAATTCCTGACATCTGAGTCTACTCTTAGGGGTGTCAGTTTTCCAGGGGTAGCAGACTTCCCAAAAGATACTATTATGAACTCCTTGGCATTCAGTTTTAGACTACGGCTCTGGCACTAGTAGTTATTTGTCTGTGTCAGGCCTTCTTGGAGAGTATTTGTGTCTTGGGGGATTCTGTAACTGCACCCAGTTTGCAATCATCTGCAAACATGGTCAGCCAGAGGCCTTTGACACTGTCCTTGACTTCAGGGAAGTAGATTTCAAAAAGAAGCAGACTCAGCTCAGAGTACTGAGGGACTCTGTTAGTGTCTGCTGTCTTCATGGAGGTGAATTCCCCTGTCCTAACCTTTTGAGTCCTATCTGTGAGACAGTTGGCTATCCAACAGGTGACATATGGGTTTATACCTAATTTTGTGAATTTGTCTACAAAGCTCAAATGGAGTATTGTGCTGAATACCTTGGCCAGGTTAAGGGACATAGTATGCACTGTTTTAACCTCTTCAATTGCTTTGGTGACCTTCTCAAGGAAGTCCACTAGGCTGAGTATTCATGACCTGCCCTTGACAAAACCAAACTAGGTTGGATCCAGTGTCCTACAGACTGCTGAGAGTCAATCTATGCCTGACATATATCAATGTTTATCATTTCCAGGATAATTTTTTTCATGGCTTTCCATATGGGATTATTTATGGTTCTGTAGATACCAGGGTCCGCAGGTGGCCTGCCCTTGTGCAGAAGGATGAAAGTTGCAGTCCTCCATTTGCTTGGCATAAGGTATGTCTGGAGGCAACAGTTAATAGTGACTCTATTTAGGAGGCATCCTGGGATATTTTCAAGAGCCCTTGAAGCAGTTTTGTTGACCTTGCAGAATGGATTGAGGACCTGCTCCCTAGTGATAGTTGGGACATTTTTGTTCATTGGTGTTTCCTGAGGGGGTGTCTGTTGGGGGAGAGGGAGGTAAAACTGGAGATAAATTTCTCAGCCGGTACATTTGCTATTCCTTTTGTCTCAGCGCAGGTGGTTCCATTTACAACTACTGTGGCACATTTTGTGTACTGCCTTTGAGGTTACAGACATAGCTGAAGAAAGCCTTGTAATTGCCCTTGCCCTGGGACACTATTTATACCTCAAGTTTTGCTGTGGTAGACTTGATTAAGCCTCTGAGTTGCTTGTTTAAATTGATGAAGGCATTTTTATTTTGCTGGGCATTATACTTCCTGATTTTTTGCCAAGATTGTCTTCCTTTTTTATACGCCTCATTGATTTTGAGATTCCACTGAGATGGCTTGTTTTTTCAGTTTGTCCTGTGTTTACTCCCAGTAGGTACAGTTATTTCTATGCAGCTATTAACATGATTGTACAGGGTTTATGTGAACAATTCCACATATGCTTTGGTATTCTCAGGGTTGGGGAGGGGCTTGAAATTTTGCCAGGGTGTCACTTAATACTAGGAAGTTTGCCTCAAAATAGCTCCTGAAAGATCCAAGATTAGCTAGGGGGGTCTCATGTTTTATAGTTATTTCAAACGACAGTTTTATGATCGGACATTACTAGGGAGTACATCACAATAGGAGGGGTGCAGTGTTCTCTCTAGTTTGTGATAAGCAGATCAAGGATGTTAGTGTCCCTAGTGGGCATAAATTACAGACTTGCTGGTCCAGGGTGTTTGTGTTTACAAAATCCTGGAATCTCTAGACTTGCATGTTTGGGCCTGTGTGTAATTCTCAGTTTATAGTGAGGTAGTTACAACTGTCCATGAATACAGTATTGAGTTGAATGGGGAGTATCTCCAGTACATTTAAGTATGTGTTATGGGTTTCCCCGGTCATAAAGGGGAACCTGTAGCTTGCAAATGTTTATCAGGCAATCTATTCATCCTAATGATGTAGTTGTGCTTCTCTTCATAATTACCCATATAAGAGCTGAATTCTGCAGTAGATTACAGAACCAGGAGGTGGTGTTCTGCTGGGCACTGCAGCCACAGTTTCTAAAACAACTAAACATTTTGAATGGTTGCTAGGTGCATATGCAAAAACAAAACACAAAGTAGAGTCTTCTTTTCCATATTTTGCATTCACACTTAGGTAGCCTTCTCATCTAATGGCACAAACTATGAATGAATATTAGTGTGAGTAACCTCATATTTGCATAGGACTTCTTTTGAGGGTCAGTTCAAATAACAAGAGAAATATGCAGAGAAAGAGGCAGAGAGACCATCTCAATCGGGAAGTCTCTCACTGGAACCAATGTTGTGTTGAGGTAATATGTAATAAATCTAGAAGATATTTTCAACCTCCAACAAAATTTCTGCTACCTTCCCCAGCAGTAAGGTGACAGGCTGTGTTCTAAGAGTCAGTGTCTAGTGCCTTGGTCAGTACATTGTAATCCACCTTGCCTGTGACAGTCACTTGACATCAGTACATCGTAATGCACCTTGCTTTTGCCAGTCACTTGACTGGCATCAAGTACTAAGATAATTTAATGAAACCAGAAACTACATAAGAATGGAGAGGTATAACTGGACTATAACAGGACAAATATGACTGAAAATTCACATCAGTAAGACTAACAGAAACAAGAACTTCAAATGTGTTAGAATTCAGCAGCAAGGTGAACTGTGGAATCTTTCTAAAAGACATGGTAACTTGTTTTTTAAGACCATCAGAACACAACAGCTCAAATAGTGAAGGATCCCACAAGAAAATGAATGACAGAAAAGCCCATATGACAGCACAACAAAGGTAGACAGGAAGAAGATAGACCATTCATGGACAGTAGCAACTAATTTAACACAGTCCCCCTCACACAAGCAGTCATTCGCCATTTTAAAAAGCCTTACAGTAGTCCTAGAATAGTCACTGCTAATAAAACATGACTAGAAAACATAACTCAAAATGTAATAGCATATGCATCATATTGCAAATAAAAGGTACTGACAGGGTTTGCTTTTATTTATTTAAACTTAGGGCAGTTAAGCAAGTATGATGGTCTATAAATGGACTACTTTCTAGACACACCCCAAGGAAGAGTACAGAAACATACAGTATAAAATGCAATAGCAATAATTAGGTATTTACAAACAAATTTAATAGTGTCAGAAGAGAGAAGCTGATCATTATTGTTCATATAACGCAATACTGAGTCTATTGTGAGCTTTGTTTGAGAAAAAGGTGTTTATTCCATATACTTTTCAAAACTACCTGAAAGCTACTACAAATGAGACATGACAGTGTTGACGTCATCAATTTACATTGTTTGAAGTAAAAGGTTTAGTCACATTGTTAAGTGAGGCCCAAGTAAGCAGTACACAACAGCAGTATATATAGTGATCCTTAAGGAAAGTGAATCATGGAGATGGGGAGGGGCTTTAGAAGACATGCCAGGAAAAGCAGAAGAAAGTACTGTTTGAGATGGCATATAAAAAGTTATGGTCACTGTGTTTTCAGAGTGTAATAGGCAGGTCACTCCTTTATGTCTAGCACATCAGGTTCTGTACCACCAGTGACCAATCTTAACTTCATTACAGCTAACACAGTAGACAGGCTTACAGGAAATGTGTTGTTCAGCTACAAAATAATTTCATAGGACATATGAAAAAGCTACAAGAAAGAAACCACTGATCTTGCCACTGTTTTAGTCAGTTTTAGCATGTTATTTCTTTGTTTACATCTATATTTACCTTCAGTGTCCAAAGCAACCACTTCATTAGCAAATATATAATAGGAACATATACTGCAGAACTAGTACTTCCTTAGAAAGTTCCAGGTATCCAGTGGGTGAGTTTGACAGTAGACATGCCTTGTTCAAGGTGACACAAAGATCTGCAATTTGGATACATTTTAAAGGATGTGGCATGGAAAACTGGCATAGGATCTAGCAATACTATGGGGGTTATCCAATACCCAAAAAATAAAGCAGCTGTACTGTTTATCTGTTCTCCGGGTGCCTTATATTAACTTGATCAATACAGAGTGAAATCAATGGTGCACTCAGCAGCAGAGCTGATGATCTGTCACAAATCTGAGTCATCTTTGCAGAGTAAAGGAAGGTTTCAGTGGGACCATAAATATAAAACCCACTGAATAAAAACAAACAGAACTATGCGGTTTCCTTTTTGTTGATATTTTCCCTGCAGACATAAATGATAACGTTTACCTATTGATTAATTTTTTATCATTACAGAAAGTTGCAGTCTCTTACTTGAAAATCCTTCATTAACACTGCCCTGTTTATCCATCAGGTCCTTTCTGCATTTTGATAACCCAGCCTCTGACAACAGAATGTCCTTTGTTGACAAAGTGTTCAGAGAGCACTGGCAAAAAGTCACTCAAACTCACAAGAATATTTCCTGGAAACCATTACACAAAAAATATAATGCATGTTGAAACAAGGTTAAACAGACTTAACTGAAGCAAAATACAATGAGGACAAAGTGGCACATATTATCTTGTAAACAGAAGCTAAAGCTGAGAATACAATTTCTTAGATACTCATCCAAAAATAGCCCTAAAAAATCTAAACATTTACTTCAAGAAGCAATGGAAAAGCTTCCCAAAATAGTAAGATATACAATTAGCAAAGACTGGCATTTCTTTCTTTATAGCACAGTTATGCCATTATAACTGAAAAGCACACATCAAATGTCAGTACTTCAGCAATCTAACTGCACCACATTCTGTATCTCTATAAACACAATAGGAAACTGGCTTAAACATTCTGCAAATGCAAAATGGCGGTTTCTGTAGGGCTCAAAGCTGTTGCATTTCAACCTGTACTTACCATCTGATTAAACATATAATCAACTACACAGTTGCATAAACACTGTGCATTTGCAACTGTCTGTGAACAATTGACCTTATTTCTCTTATTCTCTGATGTTTATTCCAATTACTTTTCCTGACTTAAGTAAAAGTACCAGTCCTACATCTGAGACACGTTACTGTCTCATTCTCCACCCCATGTTCTGTGCCTCCTTCATACTTTTACACCTGTTTTCCTAGTTCTGAACTTATTCCTCCAATACCTTTGCTGCTTCGCAGTCTGTGTGCTGTGAACTGTTCCTTACTCATATATTCCCATAACCTCCTGTCACTCACCTCCTTTCCCAGTCATGTCATGTATCTTTTAACCATTATCTGTAGCCGTATAGTACTGATAGTGTTGCCCCCTTCAGATTTTAAATACGTTTAGCATATGTTATTGTGAGGGATATAGTTTTGAAAGGGACATTAAATGTTCTTTAGACTGGTTTAAAATACTAGCAAACAATCTTTTGGAGAAACTGAGAAAAGAGTTTCTTCTTACCAAAGGCCAATGGGTGACCCATTCTGATTTGAAATAATTCTGGGGTGGTGCAGCGGTAGCATAGTTGCCTCACAGCAAGAGGTTCTCCCATTTGATTCTCGGCTGGAGTGCGGGGAGTGCCTTCTGTGTGGAGTCTGCATGTCCTCCCCACAGTTGGGTGGGCGTGCGAAAGACATGCATAAATGGGTGTGCCTTCGTTGAAGGTTAAACGTCGAGCTGGCACCTCGGTGTTCGTGAAAATCTGTAACACATACTGGAGTCACCATAGTAGCCAGTACAACACAGGGTGATAAATCCCACTGCAGGAAATGGGCTGAGCGACATGTGTGTCCATAAGACCCACACATGCCAGTCAGGAAGGTTCACATACCCAACAGTCTCAGCCAGCAGGACAGCTGCAGACAAACCCAAACAGAGCCTGTGCCATGGCCCCAGAATGATGGCTATGGTTAACCTCCCCCCAGGCCTACACAGACAGACCACAGCAGGGCAGGCACTGGGATGTTAGTTCTGAAGGGTAGGAAGTCAAAACAATAATATGTAGGGCAACCAAAGCCACATTCTGTAGTACAGTGGTATGCCTCTAGTCAGCATGATAGTTAGCAATACGGAATGAAATGGAGTATCTGACATACCAGTACAGTCATAGCAAATGTGTACAAGTATCACGTGTGCCCCCACATCCAACATAGTAATGTAATAACAGTCAGGTGTGCCCCTCCAACCCTGTGTAGAAATATAGAAATAGTCAGGTGTGCCCCCCCATCCTACATAATAATGTAACAACAGTCAGGTGTGCCTCTACCACTCATGTGTAGAAATGCAGACAAAGTCAAGTGTGCCCCCCCCCCCCGCTATGCAGAAATGTAGTAACAGTCAAAGCCAAATGATCGATGGATACCCTGCAGAGACAGCATGCTACCTGTCGGTGTACAACACAAAGGTCAGCACTGCAGCACAAACAACCTGGACACAATCCACACATTTAATACAAACGGCCATACTGGGCATGCTCACACACTTAGAGAAATGAAGGCAATGTCAGTCAACAACATACTGAAAGGTTATACTAAATGAAGGCAATGTCAGTCAACAACATACTGAAAGGTTATACTGGCCATGCTCACACACTTAAACACATGAAGGCCATGACTGCAAACACCAATGGACCAGTCATATCTGGTAGTTGCAGTTGTTAGTGCGGACACTCGTCAGTATGCACCACTCATGCCTTGCACACACAGTGGATAGAAATACAGACATATATGTCAGGACAACACATTATAAAAAGCCAAAGATAGATGTACATAGATGTGTAGAAGAGGGTGACTGTGACAAGGAGCCATCCAGGCCTGTCCGACCCAGTACACAGCCAGAGGGCCCCAAACACATGAGGTGCAGATGTCACTCACTGCAGATACTAGCCACCAGTATCTGTCAGCATTACTGACTATGTGGTGCACGTGCCAGCTGTGTAACATGACTGTACAAGGAAGTAGTCATCTAGCAGCTGTATACACGTACCTGTGACATATGACCACGTGTGTGCCCGCATGTGGCATGTCAACCGCATGGCAACCGCTAGATGAATGGGTTATGGCCCATGCACACACCACCCTCCCCATAGCCCTACTATGACAAGCCTGCTGAGGTCATCCAGTGTGAAATACACCTTTGGGAGAGTAGTAGCCCAGTAATCTCTGTAGCATGTCCTGTAACTGCGTACTGCTGTAGTGTGATGAAGTACTTAGATAGGAGTTCTAACCCCAGACCTGGCAACTGTAAGTGTGTGTGTTTGTGTGCGTGTCTGTCTGTCTCTGAATGTGTAGACAGCAATGTGTTTTAGGGTACTCACACTCCTTACAATTCATATACTCAACTCTACCAATGCTGCTGATGTCACCAACCAACTGGGAATTTCTAACCCCAGACTTGGCAACTGTGAGTGTGTGTGTTTGTGTGCGTGTCTGACTGTGTAGACAGCAATGCTTTTTAAGGTACTTACACACCTTACAATACACATACTGAACTTTGGCAAGGCTGCTGATGTCATCCAATGTGATATACACCTTTGGGGAAGAAGTACACCAGTAATCTCCGTGGCGCATGCTATAACAGAGTAGTGCTGTAGTGTAATAAACTAGTTAGGTGGGAGTTCTATCCCCAGACATTGTAAGTGTGAATGTTTGTGTGTGTTCCTTTGTCAGAGTAGTGAGCAATGTTTTTGAGGCCATTCTCAGGCACTGCAGCCTCCATTGCTCTACTTTGACATGTCTGCTGACATCATCAACTGTGAAATACACCTTTGGGGTAGAAATATCCCCCTAATCTATGTGGCATGTGCTATAACTGCTGTAGTGTGATAAAATAGGTAGGTTTTCTAACTCCAGACATGGCAAGTGTGTGTGTGTGTGTGTGTCTCTGACTGTGTAGAGAGCAATGTTTTTTAGGGTATTCACACTCCTTACAAGTCATATACTCAACATTGCCAAGGCTGCTGATGTCACCAACCTAGAAATACACCTCTGGGAAGGTTATAGCCCAGTAATACCTGTAGCATGCCTGGTAACTGAGTACTGCTGGAGTTTGGCAGTTCTGGATGTTTTGTGTGTGTGTTCCAATGTCTGTGTACGGAGCAATGCAGTATAGGCTAGTCACACACAGTACATATGAAATGCCCTACTTTTAAATTTTATTTATTTATTTTTTTATTTTTATTTTACATTTGTTGACCGGGCTAGTCTAACTGGAATTAAATCCATTTTCAGTAGAGGCCCGGGGAGAAAAGCTCCAAACACAGTTAATATTATACAGTAATAAAAAAAAAAAAATAATAAGTTCAGAGTAGTAAATTAGCTCTAAGCAGTTACAGCCATATACAGACACACTATATGACTGTAATAATTGTCTCAAATTCAAAGAATTATAATGATAATTAAAAAGGGTCTAAACAGGTTACAGAGATACAGATTAGGTACAGTTGTCATTACAAGCATACCTAGCTCATGCTGAGGTGATATGGAATGCAATAGAAATAAAAAGATAAATTAGTAGTTTTCAAGTGGAAACAGGATAACAAAGAGTATATACTGTTGATAAATTATACAAATGTATCATATGATACAGTGAGATGAAGATATATAGGAAGCAGCAAGAGTATGTAAGTAGGTGGAATATACTATTGTTAGGAGCAGAGAAGACATTTAGTCAGGGTTAGTACAAGGACAAAGCCAGTGAGAACTGAGAAATTGTTTTATTTTTAGTTTAAAGAGCCTAGTGGAGGTCAGTGATAGGAGTTCAGAGGGAAGTATGTTCCAGTGTTTGCCTACAGAGTTAGAAAACAAAGAATCTCCAGCTGTGTTGTTGGATTTGTTGATAGTAATAAGTGGCTTATTAGAGGAGCGTAGGTTCTTAAGATTGTTGTAGGGGGTAATGAGGGTAGTCAGTATAGGTGTATAGGTGGGGTAGTACAAGTTCTTATGGATAATAGTGAGTTGCTGAGATAGTATCTGGTTATGAAACTCTAGCCATCCTAGTTGTTTTAGGTTGTTGCAGTGATGTGTTTTGAAAGGAGATCCTGTGGCAAATCTAGCAATGGAGTGATAGGCAGTAGCAAGTTTGTTTAGATTGTTTTTTGAGAGATTGGTGTATATAGGTGAGGCATAGAGTAAGGTAGTGATTAAATGAGTTCTAGCTATAGCAATTTTGGTTGAAGGAGTAAGGAAGGGTTTGATTCTGTAAAGGGATCCCAGTTTATTATTTACTGTTTTTATAGTGATGTTAGTATGTGTGTCGAAGTTTAGATTATTATCTATGGTTATTCCAAGAAGTTTGGTGGTTGTGTCAGGAGATATGAGAGTCCCATTGTTGGATGTAAGAGTAAAGTGAAGAGGGGCAGACCTACGAGTAGGAGTAAAAAGTAGGAGTTTGGTTTTTTTAGGGTTAAGTAGAAGGCAACGGTTTAAAAACCATTGTTCCACTGTATTAAATGCATTTTGTGTAAGGGAATGTAGCTCGGTAGCGGTATTAGCTGAGCAAATAATAGTGGAGTCATCTGCATATTGGATGCAGGTGGCATGTGGGATTGCTAGGTGGAGGTCATTAATGAAAATGGAAAATAACAATGGGCCTAAAATGGAGCCCTGGGGGACACCAAGGGAAATAGGGAGGTGAGAAGATAGGTTACCTTCCCATAATACTGCTTGTTGTCTATTTTCTAAGTAGGATTTGAACCATTGTAAAGCTAGAGTATCAAGAGAAAGAGATTTAAGTATTTCAATAAGGAGCTGGTGATTAACCATATCAAAAGCCTTAGATAAATCAATGAAGACAGAAGAGGAAAGGGTTTTGTTATTACGGTTAGAATTTATACAGTCTGTAAAGGAGAGAAGGGCTGTGGTAGTGCTGTGGTTAGGTCTAAATCCATGTTGACAGTTGGCAAGTAAGTTATTATCAATTAGATGGGTGAGTACTTGCTTATGGACACATTTTTCCATTATTTTTGCCAGTGGAGAGAGTAAGGCTATTGGTCTATAGTTTGAGATGTCAATGGAGTTACCACCTTTATGTAGGGGGATGATGTGTGAGATTTTCCAGATAGTTGGGATATTTCCTTCGGTTATAGTTCTGTTTATGAGTATGGAAATTGGGAGGGCTATGGCTTTGGCACCTTTTTGCAGGTATTCAGCAGGTAGATGGTCAGCAGAGGGGTAGTAGGTTTCAGTTTTTCTAGAAGAGAGCAAATGAAGGATGTAGGAACAGTTTTTAGCTGAAATAATGGAATAGTGTAAGTTGAGGAGGTGGTTAGATTAGGGGAAGTTGGAGATAATTGCTTAGCTAGTGTTTGAATGGTATCTGTAAAGAAAGAATTAAAGGCATTGGCAGTATGTGTTGGGTTATCTTGGTTAGAGCCTTGTGGTATAGGTGTAATAGTTTGGCCTGGGTGTAGGAGTTTGTTGATGCTGGACCAAAATTTTTGTGGATTTCTTTGGTTAGTTTGTTGTAGTTGGATATAAAAGTTTTTTTTGTCTAGCAGGATAGCTTTTTTAGTAGTATTTCTCAGTTGTCTAAAGGTTTGGTGGTCTGTTGAATTCCTGGAAGTGCGCCGTTTTGCCCAAGATTTGTTTCTGAGGAGAATATTCTGTCTAGTTGCTTTGGTGAGCCATGGGGCAGGTTTAGTGTTACTTCTAATAGAGCGCATGCAGGGCATGTTGGTCAAGGATGGATAAGAATGTGGAATTAAAGTAGTCAACTGCGTTATCTAGGGGGAGTGTTTTTAGTGGTGACCAATCACAGTGTTTAAGTTCTAGCTGGAAAAGTTCGGGGTTGAAGAATTTTTTAGTCCGGATTGTACGATATGTAGTAGGGTTAGGTATGTTAATTTTGTGTCTGATGATATAAGTGAGTAAGTGATCACTTAGGTCATCAGGGAGGGTTCCTGTTTTGTATGTGAGATGTGGAGAGTTTGTAAGAATCCAATCTAGTATACTTTCTTTGTTGTTGGTTTTATTAATTCTTGTAGGGGAGGTAATAACTTGAGAGAAGCCATAAAGATTAATGTGGGTGGTGGGCTGAGGGTTACTGCAGGACTTCCAATCAATGTTAAAGTCCCCAAGTATTAAGGTTTCTTGTGGAAGATTGATAGATATCCAGTTAAGAATGCTTTCAAGGGTATTAATGTTATTACCAGGGGGAAGGTAAATACAAGCGATGTTAATGGATTTGAATTTGTTGATCTGCTGATGTCATCCATTGTGAAATACACCTTTGGGGAAGGAATACTCCAGTAATGTCGGTGATGTGTACTATAACTGTGTAGTGCTGTAGTGTAATAAACTAGTTAGGTAGGGGTTCTACTCCAAGACATGACAGGTGTGTGTGTGTGTGTGTGTGTGTGTGTGTGTGTGTGTGTGTGTGTGTGTGTGTGTGTGTGTGTGTGTGTGTGTTTGTAACTCATATCCTGTGTAGAGGTGGTTGTGAGTGTATGACACCTGTGGCCAATATGAAGTGGGTTTTGCATATTTCTTATATGGTGGCCCTACTATATATTACAATGTCAACCATACTGGGATAACAGATGTAAAATAGCTGAGAGGCTGACGTGCAAAGCCCTACCCATACATGTGGCATCAAGGCCAAGCAATGACAGTTAGCAACCCCAGTACTACCCAGATCAAACTCTCTACCCATTTGTCATACACACACATGCCTAGGCAACAGCCAATATGTGGGTAGTACACTGCATATTGGCCACCAATAGTGACTATGGAGTGATAGCAGTGGGCTACAGAGGCCATGTCACCTTGCCCATCTGTCCAATATGCACGTACATGCAGATAGTGCACCTCCCCAGTGGACACCTGCACTACCTGTGGTGCCTTCACATGTGACCCACAATAGACATACCATGCCTGACAATATGCCCTGTATGGACAGATGCCACTGACACCAGGGAATGCTGTTAGCATGCTATCAATGTAGGTGCAGGGTAAACCTGCTGCCCATTACCAGTTCCTGCCACAGGTGAACAGGACTGGCACATCTGATGATAATCCGTGTTCACAACATGGGCCAGACACCCCAGGTACAGTTCCACATGCCAATGTACATGCATGTGGGAGGTGTGCACATCCTAGACACCATCCATGTCATAGACTAAGGAACACATACATGGCAGGCGATGCAGAGCATTGGCCACACACAATAGTCACCCAGGTGAATGGATGGGGGATACAATACCCACCTGTGTGGGCAAACGCAGAAACGACAGCCATGAACCACAACGCAGACCATTGTCATGTGACCTGATGCCAAGGTATACCCATCACCTACCCTTGTATAGCCTGCTGGCACAGTTGACCACCACACACACCCGTGCAGACATGCACCCATGCATGTCAGTACTGGCACCCAGTGTGTATGTGTGTGTGTTGCATGGTGCGTATGGCCACATCCACACTCACTACAACCCCCATGGGCATACTGAAGCATGCTGTCCATTCTCTGACACATCCTCATACTCTTTGCCCTTACTACCTCTGTATGACCCGTGTGGTGCATGTCATACCTGCACAGTGATGTGTTGTGGCAATCCCACTACTGATGAGTTGTACTCCTGGCCCTGCCAAGTGTGTCAATGTGTGTGCGTTCCTGTGAGACTGTGGCTGTGTTGACGCTGGCACCTGTTCATGCAGACAGGCATGTGTACATCACCTACCTCATATGTACTGTATCCCTGTTGCAGATGTCACTCACCATCACATATATGTCCTGAATGCTCCACAACAGGTAACCCATGTGGTGCATCCAATAACTGCATCTAACTGTGATAGCACTACATAGTTGTTGGGGGTTTGATACCCTGTGCTGGTAGGTGTGTAACACAAACATACTACAGTTTTACTCTCCCACCCCTTCCTGACAGGTCCTCTGTCTGCCTCTCCCACCCCTCTCTGGTGGATGTGGAGACCCACACCTGCTATGCTTAGGCAGCAGCATGTGTATTTTAAGTGATGCTCATGATCAGCTGATGGCCTCTGCACGAATTGCAGCCCTCCCCTAGCTGATTGCATATGGGACAGCTGTGGTAACATTCCCATAGCCAATTGCATGGAAACACACCCAAATATCTAGGAACATCATGGTGGTGTTGGCACTTTTCATTCACTGTGAGCAGGAACTAGATCTGTTGTTTGGCAAACAGCATTTCAGAAGGATTGGGGATTTACCTCTAACAACATATACCGTGGAAACAGGGCAACAAACAGGAGGGGGATGTGCCTGACCTGACTACAGACTGTAAAGTGCTGCTATACTGCATTTGGAGCAATGTTGGTTTAACAGTGTTTGTCTGGATATGGATGTCATACATGTTGCAATACCTGCCATGTCAGTTCCATGTTTATGAGGAATCCCCATCTGCAGGGTCATCTGCAGACTGGCCAGTGTTGTGCCTTTGGTTTCATGTGTTAGCCACGGAGAATCTATCTGTGGACTTCAGAAGGTAGTGTGAGGACTGCAGTCTGTAGATGGTGAAGGCCGTGACAGTTACTGACTTCCTAACCCTCATAGGACATATGTTGCAACAAACCCTGTTACAACAGTAAATGTATGAGGGTATCACAGCAACATGTCAATATTGGCCCTGTGTATGCGCTTCCAGCCACACCTCTGTCAACCTTTGTACATATGTCGTGCATGAAGTGGTGCATATGTGCCATACACCATAATTAGTGTCATCATATCTGATAACAAGTCAGTGATATATCAGACTGCTAGACATGTTATGTACAGTAGGGGTTATATTTCATGACATAACCTGGACATTCTGTGGATGATTGTACAGTACTGAGTCTGTGTACTTATGATGAATGTCGGCAGTGTGTGTATTGTTACTATGTACTTTAGTCTGTGTACAGACTGTGGTAGATGTTATTGTTTTAGCTCCCCTCCTATCTGATATCAGTTACATGGTGCCCCACTGCACGGTACCGCATTGGCGTACATGTTCATATGACCATACACACACATGTCTATATATAAATATACATGCCAGATATAGATATGTTGTATCTGTTTTCAGATTAATATATTTCCACACATACATCTAGATGATGGTATACATTCTCTGTACTGTTGCATTAATGGACTGGATGATATGTTTGTGAAAACATCAGGATTATGCATATCTGCCATGGCTTAGTGGTGAATCACTTTGTGTATGGTTTGCAGGGTCCTTGGTTTGAACCTTGCAGGAGTTGTTTGTTTTGTTGCTGGGCAGAATACGACCCATTAGATACAGACAGCTTTAGGCAATTTCTAGCAGTTGTAAGCGGGTCTGCGTGGTGGTAAGCACTGCCTACACAGGTTAAGCAATATAGAAGCTAACTGACTGTAAGTTACTGTAACCGGATGTTGGCTGTGCTTAGCTCCATGCAAACCCGCTTACAACTGCTTTAAAGTGTCTTAATCACTCTGTATCCAATGGCCCACGTTTTGCCCAACAACAAAATGAACAGCTCCTGTAAGGCTCAAAAGCAGGACCCTGTACACCATACACAAAGTGATTTACCACTAAGCCATGGCAGATATGCAAAACCATGATGTTTTCACAAACATATCATCCAGCCTAGCTATTCAACACTACAGGGAATGTATTCCACCATGTAGATGTATGTGTGTGTGTATATATATTTATATTTAAATGGATATAACATATCTATATATGTACATATAGATATAGGAATATATACATATATGTATGCCAATATATACATATATACATAGATATGCATACATATATATATATATATATATATATATATATATATATATGTGTGTGTGTGAATATATATATATATATATATATATATATACATCCATATGTCCACATATATACAGCAATAAATATATATATATCTATATATATATCTATATATATATATATATATATATATATATATATATATATATATATATATCTGTAAGCATATATATGGCTCACCTTTCAAAGGGAAAAAAAAAATTTCTCCGAAAGTTGGAAGGTCGAAAGTAGGTTTTCAACATTGCACAATCTTGGAATAGATGCACTGAATATGCTCAATGCAGAGCTGGCATTTTGTGTGCGGATTGCACTATAGTGGGGATCGGGAAACTGTCCCTTTCCCCACTGTAGTGCGATCTTGGAGGAATATTAATGTTGGGGGGGGTGCAGCCCCCCAGATGGGGGGGTGCAGGGGGGCTTGCCCCTCTGCATTACGATATGTATTCCAACTTGTAGTTCGGATATCAGCGATTCTGCTTTTCAATTTGCTGAGTTTTGAACTTCGGTGCAATTCAAAATTACAGATTTGTCCTTTCGGTTCGCAGAAAGGGCCGTGTGGAGAAATTATTGTCTCCCTTTCAAAGGTAAACCCATATATATCTATATAGGTATATATGGACATACATCAGTAGATGAAATTGGGAACATAACCAAAACATATATGTCCACATGCACCATTAATAGGTTTGAGAGACCCAAACAACATACGTCTGGCACGGATAGTTATTCCTCCCCCACAGCCAAACACATCTGGCCTGCAATACACTACCAACCTTAGCAGATCCCATAACCAGGACCCTACACGACAAGGGCAGTACATGTTAACAGTACTCCATCCCACCTGTGGGATGTAACGCTGGCATTACTAACATATCATGCAGTACAGTCAAGTGAAGTGTCATGCTTGGGGGAACCCCCTGGGCAGGCACAGTAAGTAGCTGGGATCCCTCATACGATCCAACAGGCCTACACCTGACAATGGATTCACCAATGTTGGCAAGCACAACCACAATTCCACCATGTCAGCTAGGAACTACCACCCAGTAGCCTGATGAGCCTGGTCTGCAGGGACATGGAACATATCAACAATGAATCCATGGCCAATGTCACTGGGAATCTTTAAACCCTGGACCCCGCCAATGTTGGACTTGTCAAAGGCAGAGAATACAACCTGAACCTGGTATACCTCCTTGATGCAATCATGACAGGTGTAGATGAGGGTTAGGAGGTGCACACAGCCTATGTAGATCATAGCAGGCTTTTGTACACCATCCCACATGTAGAAATGTGTGTAGATGTTTAGGGATCTACCTCCATTCACAGAATATGTTTCCCCCAGGACTGCTTGACAATTCCCAACATTCCACAGGTGCCATCCCGTGGACATAAAGTCCTTCACAGGTCATAGATGTGTTAATGCCCACCTCCACACTGTAGAGGTGTGCAGTAATACTGGAGTTGCCATAACTCACTGGGTGTGGCTGTTGTGGATACATCCACCATCATTGCAGTTACTGTTGCGTCTATCCCCACACATAGCAGTCTGTAATACTGTACAGTGTATGTTATCAGGTTGGTTAGTTGTTATTTACACCATTCACAGTAGTAGAGTGCCTCACACCCTCCTAAGGGTAGGGCTATGCCACCAGCATTGGCACACCCATGTTACTGAGGTGAGGAATGCAGTAGAGTGGGGAAAGGAACATACACCCTGGTGTTGGCGTGTTCAATGTCATTCAAATAGCGGATTGCATATATACCAATATGTAGTTGTGCCTATCCTGTCTTGGTGGGATCTTATGGGCAACAGACGTGGTACCTGCACGGGGACATACATCCATCTGTACAGTCTTGTATCTGTACTGCATCCAAACCAAAGGCTCTGTGTGTTGTACCCAGCCATGTCATGTGTACCACCCACTACACTTACTGGTGTCCACTGTAGAAGGGCTGCTGAAACCACTACACCCATCAGCCACGTGGCACATGGACAACCCCAACACAATCAGAATAGATAATGGTGAAAACAATACAACATTGTTAATTACAGCTATAATGCATCATGGCTGCACAGCTACACCTTCCAGGATGCTAGCATTTCACTTTACAGCTGACAACATGCTACACATCATTCCATTGCTACACTGTTGTACAGTCACCCTGTGCATCAGCACCATGTTGGCCTGTGTGTGTGTGTGTGTGGGGGGGGGGGGGCTGAGTAGTGTTATGGGCCAATGGTGATGTTGTGTGTAGCTCTCAATTGTGGGCATATCCACATGATAGCCACAGGATTGGCTGTTAGGTTTTGTCTGTGCACCACACAGGTATTGTCCCAGATATATCAGTGGGATTATGTCTGTTGAGTGCTATCAGTGCATGGTTACATCCATTTGTATTTCGATGTCATATTCCTGCATAAGGGTATGTTGCAACAAATCCTGTAACACCAGCAATTTCCAGGGTGTGTAAAAGCAATAATGCAAATATGGCCTTATGTTCCTGCCTCTGTCCTCCACATATATGCCAGTCTTTGTCCTGTTGTGATACAGACAGGGGTTGTTAGGCAATGGCCTATCATTATTTACTGCTAACATTACTGCTATCATCCTAGTCATGTCATGGACTCCCACACAAACTGTTGGGCAAAGTCTATATATATATGGGGGCAACAGATGGACAACTCATATGTGCCCTTGTACATTCCAGAGGTCAGTGTGTGGTACACAGTAATCCTTGCCCTTGTACAGCCATTTATGGGGGGGTTCAATGCCATTAACCTAGGCTGTGACACCTTTTCAGTGATATAAGTGTTAAGACAAGGGTCATTCCGCGTCATAGTGAGATGTTAGGTTAAGCAATGTTACGTACGAGATGCTGTGACATTGCCACAAGTGCTACATTTCCGCCTAGGGCTTGACTACAGGGTGTAATTGGAGGCTGTTGAACTACATCTGTAATTATTGATAGTTACTTATCTTGAAGGCAAATCCTGTGTCTACTGCTGTATTAATTGAAGGCCTTGGCCTGGACAGCATAGTATGGTATATATCCACATTGCTTGCATCTACTGTTTTGTGTGGGGCTTGCATTCATCATTGATTACTTATTTCAGAATTTATGTGGTGTAAGTACTGGCATACATTATTGTATAGTACACAAATAAAGGCTTCCTGTGTATGCATACCTGGGTGTCGTGTTATGTCCTTTGAATTGTGGGTGGGTATAAGTTTAATGTAAGTATTCTCATTTGTGGGAATGGTTGCCACACTACACATTTCACAGGTGTCAGTTACAAGGCTTGTGGCTGAGGGATATATTTTGCACCCAGTACTTCCACACTACTTCTACATATGTATGGCTACTAATACCTTTTGTCTGTGTATATGTGTATGTACCTATATATATCTCATACAGCTATATCTATATATATATATATATATATACACACACACACACACACACACACACACACACACACACACACACACACACACACACACACGAACATATTTATCTATCTATATACAATTGATGTTATATGATTATTTGAGTCATACATATATATATATATCTATATATATATATATATATATATATATATATATATATATATACAGCTGTCTATCTGTCTACATTTACAGATATATATCTGTCCATATGTCCATGCATGTTCGGCTCATATTCTAGCCTGTACCTCATTCTCTTGGCAACTGACATGGATGATCGCAGCATTGAAGTCAGTAACTAGTGCCAGCACTTTTGTATTTCAGACTTCATCTCCTTCTACATGAGTTCTAATACATACAACTGTGTAACTAGCAACATTTTAAGTGTATTAGAACAGTAGTTGACATATATCCCTATTTGTCCCCACATTGTGGCACACTTTGTCCAGACTTCTTGCATTGACAGGTTGTGTGGTATGATATTACTATCTTTCCTGTACTGTTGACTGATTGTGCTGGATGATATGTTTGTGAAAACATCAGGGTTATGTATATCTGCTATGGTTTAGTGGTAAATCACTTTGTGTATGGAGTGCAGGGTCCTGAGTTTGAGCCTTGCAGAGGCAGTTTATTTTGTTGCTGGCCAGAACATGTGATTCATAAGTGATTCATGTGTACATACACTGTATGTGGTCCTGGGGACTTCTACACTTTACTACAATAACACCTCAGATCTATGCTTACTGCAGTACTCCAGTTCACATATATATTTTCTGTGGCAGGTTATACAACATCACACTGTACATAGATTCAGTTCACATGTTTGGTTTGATTTTCCTGTGGTGAGGATTAGTTTGCTAATACCTCACTTGTATGTATTGCTATGATGGCTTAGTGGTTAACTACTGTGACTGTGGTGTACAGGGTCCTGAGTTCGAGCCTTGCAGAAGCTGTTTATTTTGTTGCTGGGCAGAACACCAGCTGTTGGATACAGTGTGATTAAGGGACATTTGAGCAGTTGTATGCGGGTGTGCGCGTGTTTGCGCAGAGCTAAGCAACGTTAACCACCGGGTACGTTTTCTTACACTCAGTTAGCTTCTACTTTGCTTAATCTCTGTAGGCAATGATTACCCCCGTGCAAACACATGTACACACGCTTACAACTGCTTATTGATGCTTACTATTGCTTATTTGCGCTTACACCTGCTTACTAGTGCCTTAGTCATTATGACACTGACACTTCACATGTGCATTTAATACAGTACTCCTGTTCAAATAAAAATGTTATTTAGTAGGTTATACAGCAAAATGATGTTGATATACAGATTTCCCAAGGAAAATGGAATGTGCTGCAGTGGGACTCAAACTGGGAATGCCTGCTCGTTAGGCGGATACTCTGCCCACTACACTACTGCTGTTCTGCTTCATTTGCATATGTTTACCTTAATGTCATACCCATGCTCACTTTCCCCAGCCCCTGAGCTCTGCGTACACAGCATCCATCCATTATCCAGTTGCTAGCCCTGTCATACCACACTTCCACATATTTCCCTCTCTGCACGTCTCGGTATGCCTCCATTATACTGTCTCGACGCAACCTTCTGCAGGCTCTTCATCCGGTTAGTCCATGTATGTTCAAGACTCCCCTTGATCCTCCTCCGATACTGGTGGACACATCTTTGTGTCCCACAAGGTCTGGTTCGTCCCACCTGTTGTTGTGTCACGAGTAGACTTTGCTGGTCTACACTGGTTCTCCCACTGGCAGCATCCTGCCAGGGGTTTGAGATGGGGCGGTGTGCTCACTCACCAGACCAGCCTCATCTCCCAGTTGCGCGGATATAGCATGCCCCCACGGCGTGCCCCATTTTTCATTCCTCTCATCAGTATTATGCAAGACTTACTGTTCTCACAGTTTGGTTGGACAGGCAGTGTTCATTGATACTCATAGACTGCTCAGAATACTGTGATTGAGCAATGTGAACATATTTGCTGGTATTAATCTGCTTATTTACATACATTTCCTATACTGTTAAGTGCCTGTGCTGGATGTTATGTTGGTGATAACAGCAGCTGACTGTCTATCTGCGATGCCATCGTGGTAACTCACTTGGACTATAGTGTGCAGGGTGGGGGGACCTGGGAGTGCTGATCATTTTGTTACTGGGCACGATGAGAGCTGTTGCTTAAAGAGTGCGTAAGGCACTGTGGGGGAAGAGTCGGCGGGTATGCGTTGGTGTGCTCGAGGCTTAGACTTGGTGACCTCCGGTTACAGCGTCTTACACTGGGTTGGCTTCCACATTGCTTAACCAGTATGGCCATTGCTTACCACTGCCCAAACAGGTGTAATCCCACTTGCTGCTGCATACCCCCACGCTACTTCATTTACTCCTCCTAAACTGCTGCTTCCGTGCAGCACTAGACTAGTCCTGCACGGAAAATTAGTAAATCCGGGGGAATGTCAAAATATCAATATATAGTAAACTGCCAGAAAAGCATATATTTTTCAAAACATATACATAGATCCTAGATTGAAGAACAATAAACAACCTAATCAAAGCTGACTGACTGACAATTCACTTTAGCAGCAAGAAAGAAGTAACCAGGTTGTGTAGATACCTTTACTTTATAGCATGGATCTTGCTGACAGTGAGGGCAAGAGAATGCAGTTGTGTGTCCCTAGAAATGTTTCCCTCTTGGAAAGGATCTGGCCACGGATCACTGATGTTCACCTCCATCTCCATCCTATGATATAATAAATTCCTGCAGCAATGTCCCTTATGATGAATATCAACATCAGTTCAGCAATGAGTCACCAAAGTAATAAACATAAACTTAACTTAGTCATTCAACTACTGCACAACTGAACAATAATTAACAAAATTATGCTTACACTTAAGAGACTAACTACTCTGTCATACTAAACCCCTTACTTGGAATAGTCAAAACTCTTACAAAATGATAAAATACACAGGACAACATAAGCTTAAATAGTAGAAAACTTATTATTAAAACAATAAACAGTATATACAGAGCTATATACACTCATTATTAGGGTATCTGGGTATCTGCCTATTTTTGGAAGCTGTCTTATTGATAGCCAGTTTGTCAAGTCCAGCTTGTTGAAGTGACACTTGTCGAACACTGACATTGTGCTTGTTTATACAGCATCAATGTGGCAATCGCATTTCTTTCTTACACAGTTAAGTGTGTAGTTAAAGTGATCTCTGCCACATAAGAGAAATGCTGGGTGTACCAAAACAAGGTGTGTGTGTGTGTGTGTGTGTGTGTGTGTGTGTGTGTGTGTGTGTGTGTGTGTGTGTGTGTGTGTGTGTGTGTGCATACACAGGTTTGTGTTAATGAATTTTTCCAATGTTTGGTTTGGGCCTTGTGTGATAAGCATTGTGCACGAAAGGTTTAAAATCTGGGGTAGTACACATGTTGTGGCTCATCTTGTGTTAGCTGATGTAACTGGGTGGATGAAACAGTGCAATGTTTTGAATGAATTGGGCAACATTATGGTATTTTGTGGGTACTAGACGCTGGTGTGAAAAGGAAAAGACAGGGAGGTCAAAGTATAAAGAAAGCAATAGAAGGTAAAGCATAGGGGAAGAACAAGTTATACAAGAATGTAAAGGAAACAATGTGCAGCAACCCGCTGTCAGGAGTATTTAATGCAATTTAGTGTTCACTGTTGTACAACATATGAGAAGGAGAAGTAAATCCACACCTGGTGCAGGAGTAGTTGCACTCAAACATAGCTCTGAAAACAGTTCTGAACTGTGGTATCTGACTGATGGTGAATACCACTAGGGTATGCCTTATCATTTTATAGGAAGGTTAATCCTCAAATCCTTGTCTCATATTTAGTAGTTATTTAAGCGGAAATGTATCAGATATGAAAAACATGACCAAAGTGATCTGGAAGGAATATGCAAGGTTAGTTACTTGACCATATCTTGCAGCCATGGTGGTGCAGTGGTTAGCATTGCCGCCTAACAGCAAGAGGTTCTCCGGTTTGATCCACGGCTGGGGTGCCCTCTGTGAGGAGTCTGCATGTCCTCCCTCTGGTCGCGTGGGTTTCCTCCGGGTGCTCTGGACTCTTCCCACAGCCCAAAGACATGCTGTAGGTGGATTGGACACACTAAATTGGCCCTAGGCATGAGTGCGTGCATGTGTGTGTCTTCTGTGGAAGGTTGGGCGCCGGGCTGCAACTCGACACCGTAAAACTCCACTGCCAATCATGAATGGACATTAATCCACTGTGGCGACCCCTAACCGGGAAAAGCCAGAAGAAGAAGAAGTTACTTGACCATATCAGGAAGATCCGTAACAACACAGAAAGTCATTATTTACTTTATGGTACTTGCTTACAATTCACATGTAATTTACATGTGACCATCATTAGTATTTTAGAAGAGTACTATTTTCAGAAAATTACTTTTATATATTTAATTTTATGAGTAATATAATTCTAATACTATGTTTACATTTTCCGTTACTGTCTGTCTAGATTCATAGTAAAGCAGTCAAGATATATTGTGTTCAGGACCAATGACAAAACAAAACAGGTAACACTTTAAAACTGAGAAGAAGTAAAAAATAAAATAATCATTTTAAAGGAGGCAAATCCCCACACTCCTCAAATGGTGAGTTTTGTCCAATACTCCCTTAGATAAATATACTAATGAAAGTTGCACACAAAGGGGAAATTTCATATACCGTATACAATTAAAAATGTTCTTATATGCCTCACATCAAGATTTTGGCACTTGTACCTATTTACAATGTACGTTATCCATCAATACCAAAAAATATAAACATACAACATTAAACCATTCCTTACGCTTACTCAGTCACAAAAAGAACTGCACTAAAATCTGACATATACAGGTTATATATTAATCAGAAACATCAAATGCATACATGCTGTAAAACAAGGAATACAAGTACAAATTTACTACATACCCCACTTAATATACCGCTTTAGCTGTTAATGACAGTGAAATACATAGGCATAAACAAATAACGTCTCCATATACTTATGTACTTCAGAGGTATAAAAATTCAGCATTCCCCTAGTTACTCAAAATTAAATAAATACAATTATGTTCAAGGTCTATCCAGTAATTGTGTATATGTATTAATTCTTTATATTTGGTCAATGGGGGGACAATAAATGTGTGCTTACTTTCAAAGAAGAGACAGAAAAGTACAAAAATAAAATTACAGAATAACATTGACAGTGACTGTGGACATGTGCTGTGGAAGATTAAAGTGAAACCCCAGCAGTTTTATAAAAATAATGTAATTTATTATATCTAAAGTAAAAGAAGCTTTGTTCTTACAAGAAAAACAATGCTTTGTAATTTAATGCTGGGAACAGTCTCTCTTGGCAGCAGTGTCTCTGAACTCCTCTGGCAAAAAAAAAATTCTAGATTATTCTGCCAGATCTTACTTTACTGTGGTTGACCTCTGACAGAGCTACTACTTTGGGTACCAAGTGCAAATACTCCCTGACAGGGCTCCTCAGACCTCTTTTTTATTACATTCAATAGCTCATTAAATGATCCTGCTCTCACCAATACAGCTATGAATCTTTCTGCTCTTAAAGAAACTGGTACAAATTAACAGCAGCACTTGCTTCATTTAAAGAAGCAGCAGCACTTTAGTTACAATGGACTCTTTTTAAGCATAATTCATACAACTAATTTACACATTTATGTGTCTTATGTATTCTTCCAAGCACAAAGAAAACCATGCTATACTACAATTGACTTTCCCAATTTGAAACAATTGGTTTTGTGCCTATTAGATGGGGTGTATGCCTAAATCAGGCTATCAAGCACATTGGTGAGTTCAGCTTGAACTACATTTGACTTTGAACATAAATGGTTAAAAAGAAAGGGCCCTCCAACAGAGATTTATGTTCCTATAATATTGTCGATATAGCCATACTAAAGGAGCATGGTCCATTACTTGACTGACATCTCAACATAACAGATACTGCTTTAAGGAACCAAGTGCACAACTGTAATTGCTATGCATTCTCTTTTGACTGCAGAATACCTGTCTCTACTTTGTTTAGTTTTTGACTGAGGAAACAGGTCAGATGATAGTCTCTATTAAAAGATTGTGAGGGCAAGCACTGCTCCCACTCCCACCTCTAATGCAAATGTATAGAATACAGACAGTTTAGTAAAGTCAGGTGAGGCCAACACAGGCAGTGTCTGCTTTTACTGTCTACTTTATTTTGAAGGGCATATTCCCCTTGGTCAGGTCTCTGAGGAGGCATACAGTCATTGCAATGTGTGACACACACACACACACACACACACTTCTAGAAACTTATACCAATGTCTTTATTAAATCTATTAAGCGCTTTCATCTCCTTCCTACTGAAGGGGTGACGTATCAAAAGAACTACCTTCTTCCCATTGCCCCTAATACTCTTTAATGTGGTGAAATTCTTTCCTTATTATCATGACATGAGTTAAAGGGGGAACAGCAGCAACTGGATGGACCACCATTCCAAACCTATTTGCATGTCTGTCTGACTTATAGATACTGTTTCTTATCACCATGAAAAGATATGACTTCAACTGCTTTGTCAGCAATAGCTTTCCCCTCATATACATACTGTCTTTTTATAACTGTTACCATATTGCCTGAGTCTAAAAGTCATTGCAGTTCTCTGTCATCAATTAACATTGCACTTATCTCACTTGTATATTGCACAGTAACAGAATGCATTCTCAACCATTTTCAAAACATATTTTTCATATTTGAAGCAGTATACCTCTCAACTGTACAGAATTTTGCCACATATTTTCGGTTATTTTTTCATAAAAGTGTGGTGTTCTGGCAAATTAGTGGCAAATCATTAAAGACTGAAGCTAGAAAATAATGACAGACATTTGAGTTTCCGACTTCATACCCTTCAAAAAAATTCATGCTAATGCAAAACCTGTTATGCTGTCAACTTTCCAAATTTGTAAGAGCTATAATTAAAAATTGTCTCCATTTTGGGCCTTTGTCCCACTTTTATTTATGGCATTGTCCAGATTTCTTGCTCTAACAGGTTGAGGTATGAGCAGTACAACATCACTAGCTGCATGACTTCAGAGAATACAGTTTTCCCCTGTTTAGCGCTTATTATTACTATTATTATTATGAAATCTAGCTGTGTGACCTTTTTTCACATTTAAAACAAAGTATGTCTACAGTTGCAGATTTTAGTTACCAATATTTAACACAGGTTTTACTACAGGCCTGGTCTGCTCAGATTTATACATCTTTTCAAGACATAACAGATTTTTTACAAACTGAACACAACTTTCCAAGTCTTTAGGATCAGTTTGACACACCCCGAGGAGGTGGGTTTGCCATAATAGTTAAGGTTTTTGCCTCATAGAGTTGAGAGTTTGATTTTGACCTTGGGTTATTGGCTAGGCTTAAAATGGACCTTCAGGGCAGTTAGCTTAGTATTCACCTTTGATCACCAGCTTTCTTAAATCACCAAGCAAAAACATTTTTAATTTGTCAAATACTATAAGTTCTATCATATTTTTCTTATTATGTTGACACTTTGGCTCTAGCCATACATCAGTTATATGCTTTAACATACATAATTGTGACCATACCATTTTGTTAATAAAATATCAAACTATGAAACTTTTGATCTTGTCTCTCGGAAGTAAATCAAGCTCTGATAAGTAATATCTTTTTGACATTATCATAGTCCTGGTAATCAGTCCCCTCAATGTCCATGAAGGCTCTAAATAGTTCTCCAATTAATAGATCTGAAATGATTCCACTGGGCATACTGCTCAAAGGTAGTATGATACACTTTGAGGTTTTCCTCCTGAATAATTTATTTTAATGGTGCCATTCTCCTTGGGGCAGCCATTCATTTAACTGCTGTGACTCTTATAGTCTGTAGTGACTGCTTTACCACGGTCAATTTGACATACATATCACATACCTGCATGTAAATTAAAGCACTTTAAAATGGCTTCCAAGAGATAATTAAGAGATTCTGGGGTAAGTAGGGGAAACTGAGGGAAATAAACTTTCCACTTGAACTGGATGTGATGCCCGTGCCCCGGCCCAGCAATCAAGGAGCCTCAATCCTCACGATTAACACCAGTGAGGGGCATCTCATATAGGAGGAAAGGAGAACAAATACACACAGTAAAGTGCAATTTCCCTTAAGAGCACACAGAGATCACGGTCAGTCCGGGGATGGTCTCTCCCTTGCTCTCCAGGTCCTCAATAAGACTCCCTACTGGTAGAGCTATAGGGTCCAGATCTCAGCCTAGTAGGCAAGCTAAAACCTCCAGCACCTTCTCTGTCCAACCAGTGCTTCGTGTCCCTGCCCAAGTAGCTGACACACACACACACACACACACACACACACACACACACACACACACACACACACACACAAACACACACTTTGAGAAGAGTTTATACAACCACACAAACACTCCTGGGGAAGGCTGGCACAGGTTCTCCAGCTGTGCCCCATTTTCCCAGACTATACGGTAGTATCAGCTGCCACCATCCACTAATATTTATCAGTTACTCAAAGGCTCTTAAAAGGGTGTCTAATTATTACTGTGCAATATTATTATCCAATTGGTAGTATAGCCCAGGGCTAAAGCTATTTAAGTGGCTTTGTACAATTTTACCAAAGGCATGCAAGTACTCTAAAGAGCTTAAATTATCTCTACAAAAACAGCCACAGTTGAAAGGGTTTAAAAATATTTAGTAACAAATAGTCCACACAATACTTTTTACTACACAGTGCTAGTCAAGAGTTCAGAGATCACAGAGAAATACTTAAAATAATTAAGTAATACAGTTCTGACATCACAGAAAAACACAGTCTAATCTTTCTAGTTTCTAGCTATTTCTAAGAGAAAACACAAGTCTAAGATAAACTTACACATAGAGCAAGACAGTGCTGATGAGTTGGATGGTCAAGACAAAAATGCTTAATGCTCTCTGATTCTCTCTGATTTTAAAATCACATTCCTGGTTCAGATTACATCATTCTTCACACTTCCCTCGGTTACATTACATCATTCTTCACACTTCCCTGTGTCCCAGGCTAAGATAAACTACATTTGCATTCTTCACCTCTGGGCGGAAACCAGAGCAATAAAGGACATTTATGCATGCACATTCTGGCCATTAACTCTGGTCTTAAAACAATAGGCAGGATGCCCCACTCTAGACTCACTGGCTCCGAGTCCTAATATCAAAGGGTCACGACAAGCTTTACTTGGTCAGTAGAGTGCACTATTACATTTTTTTCCAGTTCCACATGTGACACTATTTTTACCATTTAAGACAACAAGCCTTAGGTTTACATTAATATTTACAGATGACAGAATTATTTCCAAAATTCTATTTGGTTTGGCTGACAGCCTTCACCTATTTTCACCCAATCTTCACATATCTCCCTCCACTCCCGGAGAACTCAAGCTAGTTTTTCAAGTGACCCTTGAGAAATGCTACTTGAGGGAGTTAGGTCTATCTGAGTGTACCTTACCCCATTCCCTGTCTTGAGACCCCATCTGCATTGGCATTGCTAACCCCACTGTGGTGCTGCATGGACATATCACATGCTTGCAATGCCAGGCTCCATCTTAGCAACTTGGTGTTTTGCTGGCTGGCTCTGTTTAACCATATTAGGGGGTTGTGATCTGTCATAACAGTGAATTTCCTTCCATACAGATAAGGCTGACGTTTCTGCAGTGCCCACACTATAGCTAGACATTCCTATTATAGAGCTGCATAGCATTCCTCCATGGGTTGGACCCTACAACTGAGATAAACCACTGGGTGCTCTTCCCCCTCTGAAGAAATCTGGCTAAGTACAGCCCCCACCCCATGGTTCAAAGCATCCACCTGCACAACAAATTCTTTGCTGTAATCTGGACTGGCTAACATAGGGAGTCCTCACAAAGCTTCTTTAAGCTCCTGGAATTCCTGCTCACACTACCTTATCTGGCCTATTCTTCCTTGTCAGGTCTGTGAGGGGAGCAGTTATAGTACTATAACTGGGGATGAACTTTCTGTAGTATCCTGCTGTCCCTAAAAATGCCCTCACCAGCTTTTGGGTAACAGGTGCAGGCCATGCCTGAATGACTTCCACTTTGACAGGTTCTAGCCTTATCTTACCACTCCCCACTCTATGTCCTAGGTAGGAGACCTCTGCCATACCCACCTGACACTTGCTCATCTTAATGGTCAATCCTGCCCTCTGTACTATGCCCGCACCTGCCTGACATGCTGAAGTTGCTCTGGCTAAGAATGGCTGTAGATGGCAATATCATCTATGTAAGCAAGGGTAAATCCTCCTGCTCCTGCTAGGATATGATCTACCAGCCTCTGGAAAGTTGCTGGGGCATTCTTCATCCCAAAGGGCATCTTTGTGAACTCATACAAGCCAAAATGAGTCACAAAGGCTGACTTCTCTCTAGCACTGGGAGTCAAAGGCACCTGCCAGTAACCCATGGTAAGATCAATGGTTGTAAGATACATAGCCCCACCCAGCTGCTCTAGGGCCTTATCTGTCCTTGGCATGGGGTAAGCATCTGACTCTGTGTGACTATTTAATTTCTTGTAGTCCACAGAGAACCTAATGCCATCCTTCTTTGGCACCAGCACCACTGGGGAGGCCCAGGGACTGTTGGACTCTTGAATCACCCCTAGTTCCAACATCTCCTGTACCTCCTCCCTCAGAGTCTGTTTGACTCTCAGGCACTCTATAAGGGGCCTGTCTAATAGGCCTTTGGGGTCCTGTATCCACCTGGTGCTGCCCCAGGTGGGTGCACCCTGGTTTCTCAGTGAACATGTACCCAAATGCCTGCAACACTGCTCAGATTTCTTGAAGCTGGGTAGGAGATAGCTGCTGGGACATTGCTACCCCTTCCACTGAGGTGTCAGCCCGAGCCACACTGAGGAGATCAGTCCCCAGATCTCCCTCAGACTCCTCCTGCAATCCACTGCAAATGCTCAGCACAAGGGCCTCCCTATCATGGTAAGGTTTCATCATGTTAATATGGTACACTTTGTGCCCCTGCCTTCTGCCTAGCAGTTCCACCATGCAGTTAACATCACTTACCTTTCTTACCACCTTGTAGGTCCCTCCCAAGCTGCTTGGAGCTGGCTGTGTCTGACAGGATTGAGAACCATTACCTGCTGCCCCACAGCATACTCTGTAGCTCGAGCATTCCTGTCATACCACACCTTTTTCTGTTGTTGGGCTTCTGCCAGGTTCTCCTGGGCCAAGCCCATGAGTTCCCTGAGCCTTGTCATGAGGTTTAGGATGTATGCCACAACTGACTCCTTGTGAGACTCGCACTCACCTTCCCACTCATCTCGAATTAAATCTAGAGGTCCCCCTCACCCTATGCCCATACAGCAACTCAAAGGGTGAAAAACCTGTGGATTCCTGGGGAGCCTCTCTGTAAGCAAACAACAGATGGGGCAAATATTTGTCCCACTACCTCTTAAACTGATCTGCAAATGCCCGTACCATGGACTTGATTCTAGAGTTTAACCTCTCAACAAGAACATTAGTCTGGGGATGGTAGGCGGTGGTCTTCATGTGCTTCACCCCACAGGACTTCCACAGACAAGCCAGCAGGTCTGACATGAAATTGGCACCTCTGTCAATCAGCATTTCTTTTGGGAAACCTACCCTGCTGAAAATCTCTAACAACGCATTTGCCACCTTCTCTGCCTCAATGAAGGACAAAGCCACTGCTTTAGGGTATCGTGTAGCATAATCCTTTACCAGTAGGATATACTTTTTCCCTGTGGAACTTGGGGTATTCAGAGGACCCACAATATCTATAGCTACCCTTTGAAATGGCTCCTCAATCACAGGCAAAGGCATCAAAGGAGCTCTCACCTTATCTCCTGCCTAACCTACCTTTTGGCACTGCTCACAGGTCCTGCAGTACCCTGTTACATCCCTGGAAATTCCAGGCCGATAGAGGTTCTGCATAATACACCTCTTTGTATGTTTTATGTCCATATGACCTACAAAGGGAATATCATGGGTTATGGCTAGAAGTGCCAGACAGTAGGCTCTAGGCACTACCAACTGCTGTACTCTCTCATGTTCTAGCCCTCCCTAAGGGGTCCACTCTCTGTATAGTAACCCTTTGTCCCAGTACACAGATTCCCCCTTTCCTTGAAAATGAGGTGCCTCCCTAGCTACTTGCCTCAGGCCTTGCAATGTAGGGTCTGAGAGCTGAGCCTGTCTCACCTCTCTCCTGGTAACCCTTCCCAGCTCCCCTTCCACAGGAAGTCTGGCATCCTCTGACAGTGGTGCCTCACTGTCAGCCTGGGTACTACTACTCACCTATACATTTGCAGTCACTCTTTCCAAGGGACCATCAGTACCCCCAAGCAGCTGTGGCTCACCTTCAGTCTCACTGATACAGGGTAGTTCCCTCCCTGAAGTAACTACCTCATCAGTCCTGTCTGCAAGTATGCAGTCTGTCTGCATCTCCCCAGGCTACCAGACCCACATGCTTGTCTCCTAGTCTGACTGCGTGTAATTGCACAAACACAAGGTACTGCCTCATCCAAATCCTTCCCTATCAGGACATCTGCAGGATGGCAGTTTGGTATCCTTGCTGTCTCAAGACAACCTACTATTAGCATTTTGTCTTTCCCACTTACTGGCTCCCTCACCTTTTGTTCCCCACCTTGCCTCCGTGGACACCTGTATGCCACATGGCCCCACTGGTTGCATTCAAAACATTTAACCCTAGCTCCTGGACATGTACCTGGACTAGTGGCTTCCCCTGCTACTAGCAGATTCTGTCAGGGCAGTCTGTGCTGCCCACCATGGGTTCCTTTAGACACATGAGCAGTACTGGGGGTCCCTTTCCTGTGCAGGGCTGCCCTGCTTACCAGGTATAGGTCTCCCTTCTTCCCCAACTCATCTGAAGTAGCACATTGTCTATCAGCTAACCAGATCCCATGTCCTCAGGCAAAGTGCTAAGGGCTTGTTCCCTCACCAAAAGGTCTGCCAGCCCTTCAAAAGTGGTGACCTGACATCCACTCACCCACCTATGGAAATAAGTGCTCAGTTCAGCAACATATTCACACACACTTTCATCTGCCTTGCGTCTATGCTCACAAAACTTTTTCCTATACATTTCAGGTGTTAGCTTAAACAATTCTAACAAGTGATTTTTAACAGCAGTATAATCAAAACATGCAACGTCAGATATTTTTGACAAAACAGTTACAGCTTTACCATGGAGTAAGGGGGTCAGGAACTGTACCCAGAGCCTTTGGTCAATACCATACTGTTTGCATACCCTCTCAAACATATGAATGAAACTATCAAAATTATCTCACTCTTTAAACTCCGGAAGAAATTTACTGACCTTTTGTGCTTCTGGGGTCCAGTTACTCCCTTCCCCATTACCTCCATGACTCTAGTCAGCATTTCCCTCTCATGCTTCTTCTGCCGCTCCTTTTCCTTGGCTTCCAGGCATAGCAGTTTCTCATTCTTCTCAGCCTGTAGACTCCTCAGTCTCTCAGCTGCTTCTATTTCGAAATGCCTGGCCTCCAACTCAAGTCTCTTTAGCTCCAGATGGATTTTTAAGTTCTCTGCAGAAAGGTTGAGCTGTCCATTCTCCGAGGATATTATATCTCCACTGCCAGTCTGATTGTCCTCCTGGTTGTTGTTTTCTAATGAAGCTGCAACCAAGGCTGCAATCAGGTCTGCCTTAGTCATGTTTCCATGGACCAGTCCCCTAGCCTGGCACATCTCCGCCAGCTGGCTCCTTGTCAGCTTTCCATACTCCTCTGCTGACATGCTGTCTGCTCACCCTGACTAAGCTAACAAAAGAAATAAAACAATTATGATCTGAACTCTGAGTATTCACTGCGTGTCTGATTTAGAGTACAAAACACCTTCAGAGCTCACTGTACACAAGCTACAGGAATTCACTCTACCCACACCACTACAAGCCAATTAGTATTTGCCAGCCAATTAATATGTGCTGTGGATATCCCACCACTGCCAAACAATTAATATGTGATGCCCGAGCCCTGGCCCAGCAATCAAGGAGCCTCAATCCTCACCACTAACACTAGTGAGGGGCATCTCATATAGGAAGAAAGGATAACAAATACACACAGTAAAGTGCAATTTCCCTTAAGAGCACACAGAGATCACAGTCAGTCTGGGGTTGGTTGCTCCCTTGCTCTCCAGGTCCCTAATAAGACTCCCCACTGGCAGAGCTATAGGGTCCAGATCTCAGCCTAGTAGGCAAGCTAAAACCTCCAGCACCCTCTCTGTCCAACCAGTGCTTCGTGTCCCTGCCCAAGTAGCTCACACACACACACACACACACACACACACACACACACACACACACACACACACACACACACTTTGAGAAGAGTTTATACAACCACACAGACACTCCTGGGGAAGGCTGGCACAGGTTCTCCAACTGTGCCCCTTTTTCCCAGACTATATGGTAGTACCAACTGCCACCACCCACTAATATTTATCAGCTACTCAAAGGCCTTTAAAAGGGTGTCTAATTATTACTGTGCAATATTATTATCCAATTGATAGTATAGCCCAGGGCTAAAGCTATTGAAGTGGCTTTGTACAATTTTACCAAAGGCATGCAAGTACTTTAAAGAGCTTAAATTATCTCTACAAAAACAGCCACAGTTGAAAGGGTTTAAAATATTTAATAACAAATAGTCAAAACACAAAACAATACTTTTTACTACACAGTGCTAGTCAAGAGTTCAGAGATCACAGAGAAATACTTAAAATAATTCAGTAGTACAGTTCTGACATCACAGAAAAAACACCTAGTCTAATATTTCTAAGAGAAAACACCTCTAAAATAAACTTACATATAGAGCAAGACAGTGCTGATGAGTTGGATGGTCAAGACAAAAATGCTTAATGCTCTCTGATTTTCTCTGTTTTTAAAATCACATTCCTGGTTCACATTACATCATTCTTCACACTTCCATGTGTCCCAGGCTAAGATAAACTACATTTGCATTCTTCACCTCTGGGCAGAAACCAGAGCAATAAAGGACATTTATGTATGCAAATTCAGGCCATTAACTCTGGCCTTAAAACAATAGGCAGAATGCCCCACTCTAGACTCACTGACTCCAAGTCCTAACATCAAAGGGTCACAGCATGGTTTACTTGGTCAGTAGAGTGCACTGTTATCAAATGTTTTTCAGTTCCACATGCAACACTATTTTTACTATTTAAGACAACAAACCTGTGGTTTACATTAATATTTACAGATGACAGAATTATCTCCAAAATTCTATCTGGCTAGGCTGGCAGCCTTCACCTATCTTCATCCAATCTTCACACTGGATATAGGACTAAACTATGCAAGCAAATGTTAAAAGCTTAGTAGTGGTAATAATCATAATGGTAAAAATGAAAATTACTAGAGAATGGAAAAAAACTTGACTAAAGCTGGAATTTCATCAGTTTTACATACTTGCTCAAGTGACTGATGTCCAGAATGGGCCTCTTGTCCCTCTTTTTGTGGCACCAGAAATAACCTTGGACCCATGCTGATCTTGTGGGACTTCATTAATGACTCATTTGTCTACCAGCTTTGTTTATTTCTTGTGCTGCTGCCTTCTGTTGAGTGGGCAGGACAATGGGATGTTTTCTTCAACAAAAGGGGTGGTAAAAAAAAGGAAATCATAAAGCCTCTAGTTATGATTCTCTGCACCAATACATCTTGAACATCCAGGCCATGGGGTGCAGGGAGAAACGCTCCTGAATGCCACCAGAGTGTGGTAGTCAGGCAACCATTTAAGAGCACTGAATTGGCCCAAAAGACTTTATTCTGCATTCCACCTCTGCCACTGGGGATGCATCTATTATAACTGTTCTCCCCTCTGTCTTTGGGGGGAATATCACTAGAAGCATCCGGGGCAAAACCTTGGGAATTACATACCCACAATTTCTTTCTGGTATCTAGAAAAGGTCCTTTGAGGTGTAGAAAAAAATATTCCAAAAGCAGACAAGGTCCTTCCCTCTTTCTCACATTTAGACATCATCTCTTTAACTTTTAAGCCCAAGCAAAGTGGACTCACCATAGGCAGCATTAATGAAGGATATCTTGAAGTTCTCTACTAAGTCACAGAGATGCATCCAGGGGTACAGGTGAACAGTTATTCTGGTGTCAGCTGTTCTCAACATGCCATTGACCACATGAGAAATTAAATGCATAGGCACATTTAAAAGGAACTGAAAGGTGTCCAACTGCATTTTGACTGCTTCATTATCCTCCTCAGAAAAGAGTCCAGAGAGATTTGGCTATTGCATTCATCAAGTCACTCTGAAAACATGTAACATGTGCCAGATAGTCCAATGCCCTGACAGTAAAGGTCACTGAAGTATAAACCCACTTGCCAAATCTGTCCAACACCATACATTCCCTGTTAAGAGGATGTGTAGTGGAGCTCTCCTCAGCAAGTTCCTTTTTGATGGCTGCTGCCACCACTACAGAATCTACTCTGGGGCCCTTGCTCCAAAAGGGCCTATCTTTTTCAGGGAAACTAGAATTTTGTTGGGCTTCCAAGGGAATGGTCCAACCATATCCAGTTATCCCCATACTCACCTCAAAACCAGATCAACCAGTTTATCAGTGGGAGGGACCACCCAAGAGGTAGCTGGCTGGCCCCAAAAGTCTCAAGGAATACAAATTTCTCCTGGGAGAGGGTGTTGGTGGACCACCCTCCTTACTTACTGAGTGATTTGAGGATCTCCCCAAAAGAGGCATCCTCAGTGGGGTTACTAGAGGACCCCTCCCCTTCATCAAAATCAGTTTCTTCCTGAGGGGCGTCCACATGCCTCCTTAAACCCGAATGCTTTTGGTGACCCATTTCCAGTGGAATGCACTGGGAAAGAAGGATCCTGACAAAGACAAGCTCACATAACCAATCCAGTTTGACTCCAAAGCAAACACTGGGGCCAAGCTGTGGAGGGCCGAAATGTCTAGAGGAAGGGAGGGCTCTGACAGTTTCAGAGTTGACCACGACCAAGCAACAGCAGGCCTGACCCCTCAGCTCCAACATCCACCAAGTTCTGAGGCATTTGGAGTCAAATGGATCAGAGAAATGGTCATCAGTGATGAAGACAGTCCTTTTGGATCCAACTCTGGCAAACCCTAGGATTCACTTGGATCCATATGCCCCGAATCCGAATGCCAGACCCAGAAAGGAGTAACACAGAGGGGAAGAAGGATCAAGTCTTGTGCATCCAATAGGGGTTGGAGCCAGGAGAATTCCCTCCTGGATTTTGGTCCTCAGGAACTGCTTCATCAACCAGTGTATGCTACAGAAAGACTCCTGCAGGACTGCACTGATCTTAAGGATGACGCTGTAGAAGAGGGTCTTGACACCCTGTGAAAAGACCTTTCCTGCAGGATAGGTGATCTGAGCCTGGGCTTATCACTTCCACAGAGAAACTGGGCCCTGGGAAAAGAGGAGAGGGAGACATAATCCTGTAGGCACCAGAGCCAAAGCTGGGATCTTAAGGTCCAGGCTAGACAGACCCAAATGTTCAGGAGAAGGTTTCCAGAGGAGTCCTTCTCCCTATCTCTCTCATTATGATCCTTTTCTTTACACATTTCCCCATCACCCATCTCAGAAGTTCTCTTTACTGCAGTAGAAGAAGATGAGGAATTCTGTGAAGGAGGAACTTCATCCACTCTGGCAGGGTGAAGCCCCATAAGTACAAGTTTGTTGCACCCCTTAGTAATAGCCTTGGATCCAAACACAGTGGAGATAGAACAGTCTTCATCCAAATGTTAGGCTGGTAAGCAATACACACATTTTCTGTGGGCATCCTGGTTGGGGATTTTATGCCACAAGAGATGCATATTTTAAAACTGGAGCGCTTCTCTGCCATCTTGCCAGTAAAGGGAACAAACACCTAAACAGACTAGCCAAAAACAATTATGTAACTATGATAACTACAACAACAATTAACAATACACTACAGAAACTAAAGGGCAGAGTCAATTACCTAATACCAAAAAAGCTAACAATTATGAAGGTAGAGGGAGAGGAGCAAAACTATTCCAAGAAGAACTAAGTAAACAGAGGAAGTTTACAATAAAGAAGAAAAAGAAGAATAAAACAGTAGCATAAAAAGTTCATAAAAACTTTAAGCCACAAAAAAGCCAACACGGAAGCAAGGACTCTTTTCCCAAAATGTATTCTCTCTTAGCGCTTTCGTCTCAAACAAAGGTAAGACTTCTTCAGATAAAAGACAAAGAATCAAATTGCCTTTAAATACACACATACAATCACATGACATCCTCATACCATTATACAATTAAAGAAATAAACACAAAATGACACATGCTAAGAACATTTTTAAAAACTACATATATATTACATATAAAATTATACCCAACTGATAAACTAATAACAGTCCTTATCTACACTGTGCTTTCAACTTTAAAATATAACCAATTGATTCTATTTCATTTAGCTCAGGCCATCCCACTGCTTTTAAATGCAAAATCCAATATAATTCCCTTTTCTCAAGGCACAACTGCCATGGACCACTCCTAGGATTCATCCTCACTTGTTCAATCACTATAAACTTAAATTGATGTTCAGGGAAGTCTGATATATGTTGAAATAAAGCATTGGTCATTTTATCCCCCTAATCTCATAAATATGTTCATAAATGCGATACAGCCCGTATATTAATACTGGTGAATTTTTTTACATTAATGGATTCCATTTGAAAATTAATGGTAGATATAATTGTAATAGCTTGGGGTGGTTTATGGGGCATTGTGTCAATGTTGCATCATGTTTTACACTGGTAAGATGGAACACAAGTTGAGAAATTACATTGGTAAAATGGAACACAAGTTGAGAAATTGCATTTATGAACATATTTATGCTGTAAAGCATATACCCCACTTTATATAATTATTGTCTGGAAAGACACTAAAATAGGGAAACTAAATGTAAGTAAAACAATTTTTGTTCTTATTAGTATTTGTATAAAATATTTCATGATATAAATTGCTATTATATATAGTAAAATAGTTTTGTGTAATGTGCAGTCAGGGGCATTTTAAATGTTGGGGGAGTCTTTTCAGTGACTGATGTATGTGTTAAAGATACTAAAGTAAACAAGTACTGTTTAGCTGTATAAAATATGGGTTTTACATCACAACAAGAAATAAAAGGTACAAAGAAAGCAAGCTTAATGTTCATATGCTTTGGTCTTGGACTGCTGGGGTAGGGGATCTATATTACTATGTTGAAAGATATTTCCATTGAGCATCTCTCCATTGATACCAAACAGTCGAAATTCACTTTTGCAAATCGCAGAATTTTTCCTAGGGTAAGGAATTAGTTGGCCAACTCTATACCTTTTCCCTTTTTCCAGGTGTAGTGTGATTGTGGAGTTGGTATATATTTGAGGTGGGGGGTGAAGCCCACCACTTGGGTGGGTTTGATTTAGTGCAGTGTGTGTTCCTTTATGCTATGGGGCAAATGTTTCATTGCCCTGGGAAAAATTCTGCAATTCGCAGAAGTGAATTTCGACAGTTTTGTGTCGATGGAGATGTGTTTGATGGAAATGTCTTACGATGAAATAATACAGACCCAGGGGTGGGGTGTAAAATTATATGTAGGCTTAGGATATTTTCTAGATTACTACCTCTGGCTTAAGTTGTAAACAGGTGTTTTTATAAGAATGTAGACTTTAAAAATAAGACAAATTGATGAAAGCCATGAAAATGCTAAGCTTCTTACAATGCCAAAGAGGTTGACTTGTTTGTTTTCCAATGGCAAATATTCTGTGGAGTCCAGATGCCTGCAGCTGAGGACTGTTGTGCATTCTTTTCTGAGTGAAATTTACAAAAACTCGTTGCTAAGTACATTCTACATTTCCATGGAGACAATCTATCTTTAGGTGCAAGTAGTTAATTTTGAGAATTCTGAGTATTCTTTGCTGAGGGAAATGCACAATTTAAAGGTACAATGGCAAGCAGTTCATGGGAAAAAATTAAGTTTGAAATTATGGGAAGTGAATAAGAGGTAACAACCTCTCTAGCAGCCTTAATACTTTAATGCAGTTAACAGAACAGTGTACAATTAAGTTTTGTTTAAAGACAGCCAATGTATTCTTTCTTAGGACTAAAAGTTGATGTTTTCTGAAAGCATACAAGCTGTTTTTATATCTGAGGAGGGGAAGAGAGATAAGAAAAGAAGACAGCGATCACTGTAAATGGGAGCACAGGCTGTAACCTTAATTTTATGTTCTATAATGCCTGTTGGTGCAGCCATCAATTTTAGGCAACTGTTCCTTTCTGTAGGATTAAACTTCAAGTTTCGAAAATGTACATAGTTTTGTGTGTTTGTTTCAAGTTAATAGGGGATGAGGGCATTTTCTATTTATTTTTTTGTTTGAGGGTTTTCATTACAGCAAAAAGTCTTGAAAAATGTGGCATCTGCTCAAATGGAGATGAGAAAAAACAACTGTATAAAAGATCAGCCTGCGAAACATTAGTATGTGCATTTAACACAAAAGCTGGAAATACACATTCAAAAAAGCTCTCATGTATAATAGTTGGGAATGACAGCTTTTTATCATGATAGCTATGCTGTCCATATTATCTTGGAATGTGGATGACCTTACAGGTATAGATATAAAGGAAAGAGTATTGAATTATATTATGAAATGCACAGTGCAAACAGCAATGCTGCAGGAAACACATTCGGAAAAAAATCAGCATGTGAATCTGACAAAGAGAGGATTTCAGAATGGATATTCAGCAGAAAAACAGGGACAGAGGGAAACAGGCTAATTATACTAATTGCTAGAGGGGCTCCAATAATGATAGATGAGGAAAAAAGACAAAAATGGTAGATTTGTTGTAGTAAGGGGCTACTAGCAAGGGAGGGAGGAGGATTACAACAGCATGAATTTATAGTCCACCAAAAACTGCTAGTATGGAGTTAAGAAAATATTGAGAGAAATAATCAGCTTTCAGCAGTGAATATTATTTATACGTGATGACTGGAATTTGCAATATTGAGGATGTATCAGAAGGACCTAGAACATAACAAAAGAGAGTAGATTTCCAAAGAAATGTATGAAAATATTTGGTATGGAAGATATAAATTCAGTAGCAGGAACTTCCACAGAATTTAAATATTATTCCCCCAAGGTACAATATTTAGGCTCGACTAGATAAAAAAAATATATTTCACAGGAATGTGTGCATTTAATTGAAAGTTCCGACACACATCCAATCACTATTTCTGATTGTGCACCAATAACAACTAGTATAAAAATGCAGGGTAGAAAACTAAAACAACCTGTTAAAAAGAGAATAATTTAAGGAATGGGTAGTGGAAATTATTCAAGTGTTATTAGAGAAGACAGAAATACCCTCAGAAGTTATAACTAGTGAAAGGGATAAAATGAAAATGAGTTTAAAATACGTTGAAATACAAGAGAAAGAGATATGGTTAAATAATAGTAATTACTTAGAGGGGCTGACAAAGGTTAAAGTATTGAAGAATATGAGGAATATAACAGAACAAAAGGAGAAGCAAAGACAGAGTGCTAAAGAGAGAATAAGGGAGTATCTGGATAATATACAAGAGTTTAGTAAGACTGCAGTTAAGCAATTATTTTTGATAACTCCAGAGCACAAAAACTTTTAGCACAATGACTTAGGCAACAGAACACTGAAAGGGTTGTCACCAAACTTAGGGAGCCTATAACAAGATAAATAATCACAGATCCTGTAGATATTTTATATATTCCAGAAATGTTATGAAAATTTGTTTAAAGCAGAAAAATGTGGAAATCAAGAAAGAGTATAAATGGAAATATTTATGGAAAACTCAATTAGGCCAAGATTAAAGGTAGACAAGGCTCAACAACTAACCGTTAAGATAGAAGGTGATGAGATAAAAACAGTGATGTATAATTAATTGTCAGGAAAGTCTCCAGGAATAGACAGTATTCCTGTAGAAGTTTGGAAATTAGGAGGGAAGAAAGTGATAAAGATCTGGAAGATTTTGTTTAACAGCATTTTAAAAGCTGTAGTGACTGTGTTACCTAAAGGTGGCAAAGAGCTTTCAAACCCAGCTTTATATAGACCTATTTCAATTTTAAACCACTATTACAAAGTGCTTATGCTACCCTAGCTAAAATAATGGCAAAGGTTTTGCCAAAATTGATAGATATGGATCAGTGTGGTTTTGTGGAGGGAAGGCAAACACTTGACAACAATAATAGAAGAATGATGATCCAGAGGTGAGCAGAATGTAAGACAATACCTCTGTTGTTTGCTGGTTCTTGATGCACAGAAAGCATTTCACAAAGTAAGCTAGGATTTTATGAGTAAAGCATTGGAAGCATTTGCATTTCCTGATACACTAATAAGGATAATTAGATGGATATATGAAGGATTGAAGGCAAGAATTAAAGTGGGAGAGTTCCTCTCAGATAAGCTGTGTTTCAACAGAGGAACCAGGCAGGGGATTCCTCTTTCCCCTTTGTTATTTGCTTTATATTTAGAGCCACTGGCAAAGAAAACAGGGGTCTCAGAAATAGAAGGATATAATTAGTATTTTAATCAAGGAAAGTCATCAGGAGTGGAGTCTCTATGCTTCTACTTGCATTTCCTTTTCTGGGGAATGTGCCTCAGGGGCTCTGATAGACAACTCATAGTCATACAGGGAGCTCGAATGTCAAGCAGTCTCACAGGTGATTGGCTCTGCCTGTTCCTTTTGACCCGAATGAGAGGAAGGAGGTTCAGGATCCAATGAGAGTTAGGATGGATCCAAACTCAGTGCACATGCCAGTCTTCTTGTTCAGCCAAAGCCCTCTCCATAGCCTCAAAAGCCAACTCAACTAATGAAGCTGAGGAAGAACTATCCCATTAGCAATGTTAGTAGCTCGGAGGAGGGCCTTGGAGCCAAGATATCCAGAGTGAAATTATTGAAGGGAAAAGATGGATCTGAAAACTTCTGAGTTGACTCTACCATCAGGGCTCTGACTCAGATACTCTGGGGCTTTTCTGACCTGAAGGCAATGATGTCGAGAAAGTGAGGGAAGAAGTTGAAGCCAAAGTCTCCAAGGCTATAGGATCAGATGCTGGTGCAGTGAAGAGGTTTGGACCTACATGCATTGGCTCCAGAAAGGAATACGTCTTCAAAAGTAGTATAGATTTTTTCGATGGGCCTGTTCCCAAGCCTCTCTTCAGGGATGAGAGGACCTCCAGATGAATCTGTCCTTAGATGTTTCCTCATCATGCTGTCAACATCCATTTTGGTTAGGCTTCTGGTGAATCGACTGGACGTCAAAAATAATGCTGCAGACAGATGTTTTGAAGGTAGCTTTTGAAGTATCAGAGAATGAGGTCTGGAGCTGATTAGTTCTGGAGAAGAAGAAGGTTTCGGGCAGGGAGTTCAGATCCTTGTTATAGTTCAACAACTTAGGTGCCAAACCTGGAACAACACTTGGATCCGGAAACATTTTCTTTGGTTTCTCTGTCTTTTCTCCTTGCCTCTTCTAAATCTGTTTTTCTTTATGTATCACCCTAGATTTCACTTTCTTTCTCTCTCTCTTTTTCTTTAGATCATTCTTGCTCTTCTTCCCCCCTCTTTTTGCCAGAAGAAGGAGCGGTAGAAGGTGCCTTGGATTCAGTGGACATTCTGGACCCTTGTCTGGGAGAGAAGAAGTCCCTTAAGAATGAGTTTTTCTTTTTCGGCCTAAAGAACTCTGGTACTGAGGGCAGCACAGACACTACAGCTATCCTGCAAGTGGGAAGGATCTAGGCAGTACACACAAAGTTTATGGGGTCTTGGAGGGGTATCTTGTGTCCACAGGATGAACACTTTTTGAATCCGGTGGACTTTTCAGACGTTAGAACAATTTTTAAAACACTAACAAAAATGCCAACAATAATACAGTACTAGCAACTATTCTGAAATCCCGAAAACAGTAATCTACAGAAAATATACTAGAAAGTTCTATCTAGTGCACTCTCAAAAAAATCTATCCGCAGAAGTTATTTAACAACCCTAAGTATCTAAATATACTAAGCCCAAATTAACAACTATCCTATGGGGAGGAGTAAGCAGAAAATTAAGAAATTACTATCACTTAAAGTGAAAAAAACTGGAGCTCTTGGCAAATGCATCTGGTTTGGCAGGTAGAAAATGATCTGAGGTAAATCAGCTAGAAGGAGGGAATTGTGGGTAGGGGAGGAGTCAGGGCTCTCAAATCCAATACTCTGGTATAAGGTTCTGAGGTCAGATCCGATTGGTCCCAACATCCCACATGTTGGATCAGATGAAAATAGACATGTGATCTAGAGATATAACACAAGGGTTTGTGATAGAACACACCATGTTTAAATGCTTCATGGTTATTATAAGTGTAAACAGAGAAAACCAGATAACAAAATATGCTACAAATATAGCACTGAGAAATAATCTATATGTGAGAAGGCAAAATAGCCCAGTTCTCTGGCCCTGAGGTATAAGGCCCGAACTACAGTCTGGACCACCAAAGTTTGAATCATGGCTCAGGTGCAAGAAGAGCTAGGCAGGACCGGATGGGATTGAGTTTCCATCATAAGCTTGCTCATCATGGGGGGAGATGTTTTCAGTCAGCTGGTCACCGCCATGCAAGAGGAGGCTTGCACTGTACCAGAAAAGGCCTTTTAGTTTTGTAGCACATAATATCGACCAAGTCAGAGGATGTGGACTTCGGCAACCAAACCAGAAATAGCAGCTCTCATCACTATATGGAGGGAAACACACACATATATGGAGAGAGAGTAAGAGGCACAGCATTAATGTATGTGCTCACATCAGCCATCAGTGGTGGGCTAAAAGCCTCAGGAGGAAATGTCCCTGTTATTGGCACGTTGGTGAAAGCACAAAACTCTTCCATGGCTACATAGCTCTAACTGTCTTTTGCTTCCATGTTAGGCATTCCCAGTACGGCAGAACAAATGAGCTCCATCCTGATAAATGGTGGATATATGGCCAGCAGCAAAGAGGCAAGAAAGCATATAAAAATACATAAAAAGGCAAGAATTCAACTGCAGAATATTAATGGCAAAAAAATATTAAATTAAGTGGGTATGGTTAACAAAACTAACGATAACTATTTTTTAAACATTAAAAAATCAAATTTAAACCAAGTTGATATACAAGGAGATGTCCTATATATATATATATATATATATATATATATATATATATATATATATATATATATATATAGCCATTTTCTCTTTTAATAAACAGTGTGCAGACAGTGGACTGAACAGATGGCAAATGGAATATAAAATTTTAAGGTAGGAGAATGATATCACTCTTTTATCACTAATTAGTTTTACTGCCACTCAGTGTTACGTATCCCTAGGTTTTTATAAATGTTTGTATATATCACCACTATAACTACTTGGCTATCTTGAATATCAACCAATATTTCCACAAATATGCAGATGTTTAACACATTCATTCTGCTAAAGTTTCTAACCTTTTTGCTTCCTGCAAAGATTTTTTTAAACTATCTTTGTGTACTTATTTTATTTTACTGCCTATAGCCTAGGTCCTGGCCATAAAAAGGCCCTTGAACCAGCCTACCTACCCAGTTAACGAATGATAAACAAAATAATTTATCATTATTTAATTACTTATTTTATTTTACATTTGTTTACCGGGAAAGTCCGCCTGGGCATGAATCCCATTTTCAGAGGAAGCCCGGGGAGAAAAGCTCCACAAAGATTAGTACAGCAAATACAATAAATACAATAGACATGTTAGTAAAGTACAGTACAGAGGTAAAAAGTTAATAAGGTAGTTTCAAGGCCAAAAAAGGAGCAAAAAGTAAATATACTATAAGGAGCACAGAGTGTTACAATAAATACAGTTGAAAGGACATTTTCTTCAGTCATTTGGTTACGTTCATCAGTGGCTAGTACAGTAAACACACATTGATTTAAGAATATAAAAAAGAGTTGTTGCAAGCTTTCATAGAAGATTAAAGTATGATGTGTCAGAACAATTACATAACCAAGAACTATGCAAATGGGACCGGAGGAATTTTTTTTAATTATTTTTGTTTTTCAGTGGTCCTAATACCTACGGGGATGATATTCCAAGCTTTTGCAACAGAAATGGAAAACTAGGTGTCCTCAGAGCTATTGTTGCTTTTGCCTGTCAGTCAGTGCTTTATTGGTGGATCTTAATAGGCCTTTGCTAGAGTAGATATTAAGTAGACTTTGAAGAGCAGGAACTCTATCGGGATAATATAGAATTTGGTGGGCTACTGCAAGCTGGTTATATGTGAACAGGTTGGGTAATTCTAGTAGGGATAGTTGCTTGATTGCTATGCACTGATGTGTCCTGAAGGGTGAGTCAGTAGCAAACCTAGCTATTTCTTTGTAGCAGGTGTTTAGTTTGTTAAAGTCTGCTTTGTTTAGGTTAATGAGTATGGGGGAGGCATAGAGGAGTGTGGATAATAGGTGGGTTCTTGCAATGGTGGCTTTACTGTCACTGGTGAGGTACTTTTTGCATCTATATAGAGTTCTGAGTTTTTTTATGGATTTTCTTTATTGTCTGTGCAATGTGCATATCGAAATTCATGTTGTGATTTATGATAACCCCTAGAAGTTTAGTGTGTTGGACAGGTGTGATAGGGGTGTTATTAGCACGTGTATATCACGATATCGAAAGATGAAAATAGCGAAAGCTATTTCATCGGCCCCAAAACATCTAAACATGAAAATGTCGAACATTCAGAACAGCGAAATTTTTCCCATGGAAAAAAATTGTTGCTCCGAAACACATACACACAACACAAGCACATCAAACTAACAGCAACCACACACATATACTTAAATTCCTACATCTAACACTACACTAAACTAAACACACACTACTATCTACCCACTTACCTTAACCCAAATCGTAACCCTAAGGTCCGTCACTATTGCACACACACCTAACCCGTGCCCTAACCCTAACTCAATTAAACCGCCCCTAACCCTAAAGTCTGTCACTATTGCACACACGCCTAACCCGCGCCTAACCCTAACTCACTTAACCCGCCCCTAACCCTAACATACAAACAATCGCACACTTACCTGAACCCAACCCGTAACTTTCCACCACAGCACTAAGAATAGCGAAGCCACAGAAACAACCAACCAAATTCTTTCCCGAGGAAAGAATTTGCTGTTCTGCAGCTTCTCCATTCTTAGTGTTCGCTGAATAGTGTTCGATATCAGAACATTCGAAGTTTTAATACTTCAATGCTCTGATATAGACCCTTATTAGCTGAGAACATTGTGAATGTTGGTATAGCGTATAAGGCTCTAGTGGAATAGAATATCATTAGCTGTGTTTTTTGGGGGCTAAGTATTAGTTGAGAGTTGGCAAACCAGGTTTCAACAGTGGTAAAGGACTCTTGTCTCAATTCCTGGAGTTGAGGGAGTGATAGAGCATTGCAGATTAAAGTGGAATCATTGGTGTACTGGACTAGAGTAACATGCCGGGTAGCTTTGTGGAGTTGGTTGGTGAATATGTTGAAAACAATCGGTCCAAGAAAGGATCCTTGTGGGACTCCTAGGATGAAAGATAGGAGGGGAGATAAGGAGTTTTGCCATTTTACTGCTTGTTGGCGGTTGGTTACATAGTCTTGAAACCACACTAGTGTGGAGTGGCTGACATTAAGATCAGAGAGAGCAGAAAAAAGATTGGGCTGGGAGACAGTATTGAAGGCCTTGGAGAGATCTAGGAATACAGTGGATACTAGGTTACCATTGTTTCGATGTAGGTTTACTGTGTTGGTAAAGCTAATAAGGGCTGTGGTAGTACTGCGATTGGGGCAGAATACGTGCTGGGTGTTGGTTAGCAGTTTATTAGTGAGGAGATAGTGCATTATTTAGGAATGTATACATTTTGCGAGGATTTTAGATAAGGGGGATAGAATGGCAATTGGACAGTAACTAGATAGTTCCACAGAGTTACCTCCTTTGTGGAGTGGTATTATGTGCAAACTTTTCCCGAGAAAAGGAATGTGTTGTTCTGATACAGAGCGATTAATGAGCATTGAGAATGGATAAGAGATGGCTTTGGCTGCAATCTTTAGATATTCTGCAGGTAATTTGTCGGCGGCCAGGGTTGTGGGTTTAAGCCTATTTAGATATTTATAAATTGTGCTAGTTGGGATAAGCTGTAAGGAGAAGAGGTTTTGGTCTACTGGTATGGAAGATAGGTTTGGATGTGAAGTGGGAGAACTATTACTGGTGAGGGCTAGGATGGATTTGGTAAAATGTTAGCTGAATTGGGTGGCAATATTATTGGTGGTGGTGTCAATGTTAGGGGGTGGAATACTGGTCCTTCCTGGTTGTAGGATTTTTTTAATGGCATCCCAGAATTTTTCTGAGTTATTTTTGTGTTTGGTGTGAATGCCCTTATAGCGGTTCCTTTTGTCTGTCCTAATTTGTTTTTTGGCTTTGTTCCTTAGTTCTGGGTATGCCTGTCTATTAGTTTGAGTTTTAATTTGACACCACAAGTTCCATCCTTTATCTCTTTGTTTTAGCAATAGATGGGTATCGCTGGTCAGCCAGTGGGCATAGTTGGATTTAGATCTGACAGTTCTGATAGGGGCAAGAAGATTTAGAATGTTTAGGAAAGTGTTATTGAAGTAGTCTATGGCACTTTCAATGGGAAAGATGACAGTGGTCTCAATTTGCATTGATTAAGTGCAGATATGAAGTCATGGGTTTTGAAATTCTTTGTGCACCGGAGTTGTTGGAGGGTGGAACATTTTAATGGATTCACTTGGTGTCTAATTAGGAAGGTGGTTGCTGAGGGTGTCTGGAAGGTAGCCTAAGAGGTAGGATTAAGATGGTCTGTTAGTAAGGATCCAGTCTAGGATGGACTCCTTTTTTATGCTTTATCTACCCATGTTGTAGTTTTGATTAGTTGAGTGAAACCGTGTAGGTTAATGTTAATGTGGTTGGTGGGGTGGAGCGAGTTACTAGCGTACCGGTCGATATTAACATCACCTAGTATAATTGTTTCTTGGTGAAATTTTTGGGATGCCCAGTCTAGAATGGAGTCTACTGTATTAATGTTATTGCCGAGGGGTATATAGGTACCAATTATATGTAAGTGTTTTTTTTTTTTTAGTTGATTGTCAGCTTAGTGACCATAGTTTCTGCATTACTAAACTTGAGTTGTTCAATGACTAAGATTTTAATGGTCAGGTTGTTTTTGAAGAGGAAAGTAATGCCTCCACCTCGTTTGGATATTCTGTCTTGTCTAAGAACATTGCAATCAGGTGGAACAAAGTCCTTATTATTTAGTGGTTTTAACCAGGTCTCTGTGAGAAGGACGATGTCTGGGGTGTAGAGGACCAGGGTAGCGTGTAGCTCTGGGATTTTGTTCAGTATGCTCCTTATGTTTATGTTGAGTATAAGGAGATTTGTTTGGGGAGGTTAGAATGCTATTTGTTTGGTAGCGGGGGGGGGGGTGTTATTGTTTGTAGGGCCAGGGTTTGGTGGACATCTCCGCTAAGTATGATTCAGGATGCTATTTGGATTATAGTTTTTGGGCATTTGATTACAGATGTGTTATATTTTGAGGAAATGTGGTTGTTTAGTTGATGTGGGGTTACTTGAATGTGGCAAGGTCAAAATTTGAGATGTTGTCTATAGAAGGAGATATTACTGAATAGGCTGGTTTGTCTTGTGAATGGGTTGGACAGGTAGGGGATTTCATCTGAAATTTTGAGTTGATAATGTAGTGGTAGGAGGTTAGGTGTGAGGTGATGGTGAGGCGTATTATTAATGTAAAGGTTAGGGGTCACATTTTGCTCTGACAAAGTGTTGATGCATTGATGTGAATTTTTAGTAGGTAACTTTACAGGAGTGAGTAGGGATTTAGGTGTGGCTATACTTTATGTAGATTGTAGTTAAAGTGGGGGGATTAGGTAGGGGGTATTAGCTTGAAGAGACTGTACAATTTAGGTATTTCCCTTTTTAATTTCTCCAAGTCTTTTCGGTTTTTAATACCAAGACGGGAATGGACTCCATTCCTAAGTCAAAGTATGATTAAAGTTCATGAAATTAGTATTGTTTCAATCTTTGATGTCAGCCAAAAGTGCTCTTTGGAGCACCCGCAATGTGCCCAGTAATGTAAATGAGGTGATGTTGAGTGAAGGTAGATGGTGATATGGACTGAAGAGAGTGAGCAGAAGAGTGGCTATATAGAAATGAGGTTGGTGTGAGAGTGAGGCTTAGGGGAGTGGCTAGCTAGGTATAAAGGTCAGGAGGTTGGGTGGGTGGGAATGGGGATACAGTAGGGGAGTGGCGTGAGCCCGAGCGTAGCAAAGGGAGAACAGAGCGGGAAAATCCAAATCCCAGGTATGTGCAAGTAAAAACTATCAATTGCTCTGAACTATTGGCTGCTTAGTAGTAAAGTAATTTGCCGCTTATGCTATAACACTTGTTATTGTAGATATTAGTGAGACTGCCTTGGTATGGGCAGATTGGAGCCTAAATAAATGTATATAATAAGAGGGTTATGGTTAAATAGAATGATGAAAAAAGTGAAACAAGATATATCTAAGTTGGGAAGGAAGTCTACAGGAAAGATATAACATAAAAGAGACATCTAGTGACCAAATTACTATAGGGACTGGAGGAAAAGAACTATAACCCAGTACCATGTGCAAGCTACTATAATAATACTGGAGGAAGAAGAAATTGAGTAAAAAAATCCCTGCTACTGATTCAGGAGTTTGTATTTAACAAGTTAAGGATTATCATAAAATACAGCTTTCAAAATAACCTTTATGTGGTGAAACATACATATAATAGTGTTTGGTTCTTGAGGGCAGCATAAACTCCCAATAACATTTAGGTTTCACAGAGTCGATTTTTGTGTAGTAAAAGGAGGTGTAGCAGTGTCGTGAATGCTGGGAATGCACGCAATGTAGGGCTAAGGAAAAGAGTAGGAGGGAAAGATAATGGTAAGAAAAATAAACAGTAACTATGTAGACGAGCAGTATCAACCACTAAATAAACACAGCAGTATTATTTGTAGATTAGTATTTCAGCTGTAGGAATCAGTATAATGTAACATATACGAAATATGTATTACAACAAACCTCTAGGCAAAAACAGACAAAGTCAGTGCTGCTAAACCTAAGTCAGCGACTCACTAAATTATACTTAATGAAAATACACAGCCTCCAGTACAGTGAAAGACAGCACCTACACAAACACACTCTGGCTCAGTAGAACAGAGAAGCTACTAACTTAAACAAATGTCACTTAGAACAGTTCTGAGGCAGGTATTTTTGCAGAGAAGTACATACTGAACAGCTGCAAACATTCACATAAAGTGTGACTGCAATAATAGTGCACGTCAGGTAGAAAATATGTTACATTACTAAGCAATGAACGTTTTAAAACAACTCAAAAGCAGAAGTACGCATGGCAAATAGTAATCATTCTCATAAAGTAATTATTCATACAATGCAGAACAGATAGTTGAAAAAATGCATTTACAGTATGTACAATCATGCCGCAAAACAAATAGTTGAAAATAATACACTTACAGCAAGTGGACAAACATACTGTGAGGCCAGCATGGGAGGACTACCTATTTTAAAAATGGCACCCGTTGGTTTGGAGGTAGAAGTAAACTCACAATGGACATGGGTCGGGGGGGGGGGGACCAGAGGAGAACTAGTAAGAAAAAAGCAAATGGTTGCTACTAGTGATATATTTGGAGGGAGAGAGGGACCAGATGTGACCCGGTAAGAAAAAAGTAAAAGGTTGTTGCTAGGGAGATATTTGAAAGGGCTAGATTCCAGGTATGTGCAAGTAAAAACAATCAATTGCTGTCAGAACTATTGGCTGCTTAGTAGTAAATTAATTTGTCCATTAAGCTATTTCACTTGTTATTGTAGATATTAGTGAGACTGCCTTGGTATGGGCAGCTGGGAGCCTAAATAAATTTATACAGTAAGATGGCTATGGTTAAACAGAATGATGGAAAAAAATTAGAAGTTATGTACTCACCATAACGTTCCATCTGAGTAGGTAGTTCATTTGTCTTCAACCTGTGGGTTACGGATCCGATATCGGATCCGAGCCGGCAACTTGTTTCAAGCTAATGGATCTGAGCTCCTAGCCCCTTCCTTCACCCATAATCCCCTGCTAACCCTCCATGACCTCAGATCGAGTTTGCCTCTCCATATATATCCAAGAAAGGATACCTAAAAACTAATAGATCCAAGAAGGTCAGGGGGAAGGAGGGGGGGATGGTTGCAGACAAATGAGCTACCTACTCAGATGGAACGTTATGGTGAGTACATAACTTCTAAATCTGAAGTAGGAATGTTCATTTGTCAGCAACCTGTGGGACAGAGTCCCCAGCTACCTGCACCCTGGGTGGCCATCATGGAAGGATATTACGAAGCACCGCAGAGCCAAAGGATGCTCTCCCTCTAGAAAGCAGGTCTAGCTTGTAGTGGTTGATAAAGGTATGAGATGAAGCCCAAGTGGCTGCAGAACAAATATCATCCAAAGGAACTCTAGACTTGAAAGCCGCAGAAGTAGAAATGGAGCGAGTGGAATGAGCACGAACTCCTTCTGGTGCGGGTCTACTTGAGGCTTGATAAGCTAGCAGAATACATTGGGAAATCCAGCGAGATAAAGATACTTTAGAGATAGCTTTCCCCAAGTTAAATTTGGCAAAGGAAACGAACAGCTGGTCGGATTGTCTATGGCCAGCCGTCCTATGGGTATAAAAACGAAGCTGCCTATGAACATCCAATGAGTGCAGCTTGTATTCACCCTTATTTTGATATTTAGGGAAGAAAACCGGTAAATTTATGGATTGGTTTATGTTGGTTTCTGATGCTATCTTGGGAAGAAAGGAGGGATTGATCCTGAGGTACACTCTATCAGGGTGAAAAATCAGGTATGGAGGCTTTACAGAAAGAGCCTGAAGTTCCGACACTCTTTTCACTGAAGTAATGGCTACAAGGAATGCTGTTTTCCATGACAAGAATTTGAGATCCACTGAAGCAGCGGGTTCAAAGGGTGGAGCAGTCAAGGCTTGAAGAACTAAAGTAAGATCCCATGGGGCACGGCTTCTTTTACAGGAGGTCTAAGTAAAAAGGTACCCTTGAGAAAGGTTTTACACAATTTGGCTGACATCAAGGGTCCTGTATCATGTCCCACATGATAATGAGAAATGGCTGCCAATTGCACTTTGACAGTTGAACAACTAGCACCTTCTTGAAAGAGTTCAGTTAGGAAGTCTAAAATGGATGGAAGAGGAGCCGTAAAGGGATCTAGATCGCGGCGCTCCGCCCAGATGGAAAAACGTTTCCATTTGCTGTGATATACCTTCCTGGTGGAGGGTTTATGTGCTGCCACGAGGATGGCTTTGACTGGTGAAGAGATACCGGGAGTCCTAACTAGGAGTGGAACTGGAGCAACCAAGCTGTCAGTTTCAGATTGTCCAGGTTTGGAGTTGGCAAGTCCAATGGATGGGAGATGAGATCCGGAATGGGATCTAGAATCCAAGGGTGATTCACAAGGTGAGACCACAGGTAAGGGAACCAAATTTGTCGCGGCCAGAATGGGGCAATGAGAATCATCTTGCTCCCCAACCATGAGGCTTTCTGTAAGAGTTGTATCATCATTGGAAGAGGAGGATAGGCATAGAGTAGACCGGGTGGCCAAGCATGCACCAGAGCGTCTCTTGGAGATTCCCCTGGTGGGGGGATTGGAGCGAAGAAATTGTCGCATTTGGCGTTTGATGGAGATGCAAAAAGATCGCAGCAGTGTTGCCCCCATGTTGCGAATATCTGCTTCGCTACTAGAGGATTGAGAGACCACTCGTAGGGGGTAAGAAGGGTGCGGCTGAGCTTGTCCGCTAGGATGTTGGTCCTCCCCGGAATAAGCGTTGCAATCAGAAAGCGGTTGGTGGAGATCGCCCATTCCCACACTCTCATGGCTTTGCGGCAAAGAGGATAAGATCTGGTTCCCCCCTGTTTGTTGATATACCAGACCACTGACATGTTGTCCGAGTGAATTGCAATCGTTCCTGCGGGGAGGAAGCTCTGAAGTGCTTGCAACGCCAACAGCACCGCTCTCATCTCCAGAACGTTGATATGCAGGGAGGTCTCTGTATCGTTCCACGTGCCTTGGACTGTCCTGCCTAAGTAATGCCCCCCCTCCACCCGAGGTGGGAAGCGTCCATGGTCACCGTGGCGATAGGGGGAGAGGTGCAGAAGGGACGGCCCGTATGGAAGTTTGATGCTTGGAGCCACCATAGTAGCGCCCTTCTGCAAGCCTTGCTGATAGCAATGGGATGGTGGGGAGGAAGGAATAGGAAGGACCATTGCACTAACAGAGTCCATTGCAGGACTCGCATGTTCAAACGGGCGCATGGAAGGAGTGTAATCGCTGCTGCCATGGAGCCTAGTGCCCTCAGGATCAATTCCACTGGTGAAGCCTCTGAATGAAGGATAGCCCGCACATGAAGTTGAAGATTTCTGATTCTCTCGGCAGTTAGGAAGGCTCGCAAATCTCTGGTGTTTATTCTGGCACCTATAAATTCTATGATCTGTGTTGGAGCCAGTAGGGATTTGCCGACATTGATAGTAATGCCTAGTTGTGGGGCTAGATGGAGAAAGAAGTCTCTGGCTGAGCAAAGTAGATGCCTTGTTGGTGCGGTCAGGAGCCAGTCATCCAGGTACGGGAAGACCTGAATTCCCTGGAGTCTCAGGTGGGCCGCAATCACTGCTAACACTTTGGTGAACACCCGGGGGGCTGTGGTGAGGCCAAAGGGAAGGACCCTGAACTGGTAGTGACTGGCTCCCAGCTGGAAGCGAAGGAACCTCCTGGATTGTTTGTCCATTAAGATGTGGTAATACGCATCCTTGAGGTCTATAGAGCACATCCAATCGTTCTCCCTCAGAAGGGGGAGGATAGATTGAAGAGTGACCATTCGGAATTTTTCCTTGGTTACTGACAGGTTCAAGCGGGAAAGGTCTAGGATGGGTCTCAGATCCCCAGTCTTTTTTGGCACCAAAAAGAACCTGGAGTAGAACCCTAATCCAAGCTGGTCTTGGGGGACGGGCGGGATGGCTCTTTTTGTTAGCAGCTGCTGTATTTCTGCGGCTGCGGCCTCCCTGTGATCGGGTGGTACGTCGGGGAGGTTCTTGGATTGGGGGACATGGAGAATTGGTATCTACTAACCTCTGGATATGATGCGGGACATCCAGCGGTCTGTTGTGATGGACTCCCATGCCGCTAGATGCTTCGAAAAACGCCCCCCCGACTGCCTCCAGAGTGGAGCAGCCGGGCAACCCCTCAGGGCTGCTGCGCGGGCCGTTCAGAGAAAGGTTCTCTGGACCCGAAATTTCTCGGAGCCCCACTGCCCCTAGGGCGATGTCCTCCCTGTCCACCTCTGCCACGGTAGGACTGGTTGTCCGGAGCTGGTTGGGAATGTTGTGATTTTCGGAACCACATCTTCTTCTGACCCTTTTGGTTCCTTGAAAAGGACCACTGGGGAGCAGAGAAGCGGACTCCGACGGCAGACAACGTCTTCCCGTCCTTCTCGCTCTGGACAAGCGTCTCGCAAACTGTTTTGCCAAAAAGGGCAGAACCATCAAAGGGGGCGTTCGCGAAGGACGCTTTAAAGGGCTCCGTAAAGTCGCAATGACGGAGCCAGGCCTGACGTCTCATGACTAGGCCTGCTCCGCTGGCCCTAGCGGCTCCCTCTGTGGCATGGGACAATAGCCGCATAGAGGTGTTTGAAATAGATCTCAGAGTGGCCATTCGGGTGGAGTACAATTGTTTATCCTCCTCCGACATGGACTCAGGGGGGGATGCAGCGTATTCTTTGATAAGATCCCGCTGCATCCTAATGACATGTGCCATATAGTTCAGAGACCTTACTGAGAAGGTCGCTGAACTAAAGACTCGCTTCCCTAAGCGATCCATCAAACGGGACTCTTTGCTCGGTGGATGGACTGAGGGACTCTCCTGAGCCAATTCCCTCTTTGTGGCTGCCGCCGTCAACATGGCATCTACAGGGGGGCCCTTACTCCAATGTGACCGGTCTGAGGGGGCGCTAAGAATCCTATCCGGTCGCTTGGGTATTGGCTCCACGGTGTCCGGATCATTCCATGCCCTGGTGGTAATAAGGTCCACCAGGGGATCGGCTGGAGGGGACACCCAGGAGGTAGACGGGCCTGCCTCGAATGCCTCCAGAAACATGGACTCGTCAGAGGAAGACTTGGGGGCAGACCACCCACCTCTGATTCTCAGCATCTCCATGATGTCTCCAAAGGAGACATCCTCAGGGGGTGATCTTGGGGAGCCTTCCCCTTCCTCCAAGTCCGTGTCCTCGGTTAAGGACTCAGGGTAGTCCACGTGCCTCCTTTTGCACTTATGCTTGCGGGGAGCTTCCTCGGGGGGACTGTCCGAGGAGGCCTCGCCAGCAACATCTTGTTCCAATGGAACTATCTGTGACATCGAAGCAGGCTGTCCCTTTGGCCGGGTGATGGAAGCCTGGCCCAGCAGAGAGGGAGTGGAGGGAGGAGTCGATGCAAGGACCGGGGGTCCGGATGGTCTCAACAGAGCCCTCTCCACAACATCGAATGCCGAGGGAAAGCCACGCTCCAATGGATCCGAACGTCGGCTCCCACTCGGATCCGATGAAGGGATCGGAGCCGGCGCCGAGACCGTCGGATCCGAGGGACCAGTGTGCTCCGACCTGGACGGAGCCGAAGGCACAATGAATCCCCCGGATCCGAAGCTCGGACCACGGCTCCGAGAGGTCGGATCTGACAGACTCGAGGGTAGGGTCGGATCCGAAGTACCAAGTACTGTCGGCACCGACCCACCCCCGGCTCCAAGGCTGCTCGGCTCGAAGGCCCGAACCCGGTAGCGGGTCGGAGAAGGAGCAATTGGGTGGAAAAAAGGTGTCGAGCTCCCCCCCTGAGGGGGGGGAGGCAAGAGCACTCCCATCTGCAGCTGGGCCTGGATGAACCTTCACATCATCCGGTCCAAGTCTGCATCAGATAAACTGAATGTGGATCTCGAAGAGGCCACCGAGGCAGGCCTGGAATGCCGCCTCGATGACCTCAATGGAGATCGGGTCTCCTCCTCATCGGGCCCCGGGGAGAAAGAAGGGGATCGGAGCCGAGGAGGAGGAGACCTAGAAGCAATGGAGGGAGAAGCCCGCTTTAGCTGGCGGGGCCAAAACAGAGGTCTCGGCCCGCCGCTTGTGGTGCTTATCCCTCCGTTTCTCCCTCCTGGCCTCCCTGTCCTCCGACACTTTAGCGGGAGTTTGAGTCCCAGTCGGAGGCAGGGAGGCAGGAGTGGCAACCATCACAGGCTGTGATGGAGCCACAGGAGTAGCAGAGGTAGCGGAGGACGAAGCTGAATCCGGGGGTAGAAGTCCCGCCAGGACCAGCTTCGACCTCTTTTCTTTCAGTGCCCTGGGGTTGAACGCTGCACAGATAGTACAGCCCGAGGTGAGGTGTTCAACCCCAAGGCACCGAACGCACCAAGTGTGGCCATCAGCCAGGGAGAGCTTATGGCCACACTCGGTACATTTAGAAAATATGGCCTTTGGGGCCTCAGCCATTCCTTTTTTTTTTTTTTTTTTTTTTAAACTAAAAGGAATAAAACTACACACACACACAGGCCCCAAAAGACACTAAACACACACTCACACACTAGCGACCAGCGAAGGGAGGGTATTAATTGAAAAAAATATAGGGAACCTAACTCATACACACTTTAAAAGTATTAATGTAAAATAAAAATTTAAATTCTGACGAAAAATGTAGAAAAAAAGGTAACTTTTTTTCACTTATCTGCGGAGCTCTGAAGAGGATCCAGCCATCACAAGCGTGGCAAACTAGATCTGGGGTCATGGAGGGTTAGCAGGGGATTATGGGTGAAAGGAGGGGCTAGGAGCTCGGATCCATTAGCTTGAAACAAGTTGCCGGCTCGGATCCAATATCGGATCCGTAACCCACAGGTTGCTGACAAATGAACATTCCTACTTCAGATCATGTATTTAAGTTGGGAAGGGAGTCTATAGGAAAGATAACATTCAAAAGATGTCTGGTAACCAATCAAATTACTTTAGGGACTAGGGGGGAAAAACTATAATACAGTACCATGTGCAAGCTACTGCAATAATATTGGAGGAGGAAGAAATAGAGTAAAAAAATCCCTGCTGCTGGCTGAGGAATTTGTATTTAGCAAGTTAAGGATTATCATAAACTACAGTTTTCAAAATAACCCTTATGTGGTGAAACATACATATAAAGTGTTTGGTTCTTCAGGGCAGCATACACTCCCGATAACTTTTAGGTTTCACAGAGTAGGATTTTTGTGCAGTAAAAGGAGCTGCAGCAGCGCTGTGAATGCTGGGAATGCACAGCAATTTAGGGAGCAAGTGGACAAACACACCATTAGGCCAGCAGGGGAGGACTACTTATTTTAAAAATGGCGCCCGTTGGTTTTCTGGTTGTTAAATCAGAAATATTTAGCATTAATTTATTTATTTAACTGCTGGTTAAATAAACAAATCAATGTTAAAAAAAAGTATAATGGAATACAACAATCAACTATGGAGGCCATCACTTGTAAATGAATAAATAACTGGAATCTACACAAAAGACACAAGTCATAAAGGGACTTCTGCCTATCAACCTACTTTAAATACATATTTTACTTGTGCAATGCCACTTCACCTACCAATATATCATTAAGATATGACAGTAAACTGGGGACCTTAGTGAAAACCCACATGTGCAGAATGAGGGCATGTTCTCCAGAAAGGAACTGAGTGAGAGAACCAAGTTATGCGAGGCAGCAATGATAATTACTACATTACTGTGTTGCTATATAGAAACTAGTTTTGATATACTTTACAAACATGGACTAAAACAATTAACTCTTATTTTTATTATGATTATTTTTGCTTCAATATTGATTTATTTGAGGGATATCATCATTATATGTAACACGAAAGGAGGGGTATTACATCTCAACATATGAAATTCAGAATGCAAATATTCAGAATTGATAGTGTGCACTAGTTCATGCAGAGGAATGCAATATGAAAGAACAAATTTTGTGATAATGTTTACAGCAGAAGTGTGAACATTTTAAAATAGGCAAGTGAAAGAGTGCACGCTTGTGCATGTGTCTGCGTTTGTGACCACCATACAGTCTCTGAGAACAGCATTTGTAACAGAATATATACAAAAATCTGAAGCTATTTAGGAGTCGTCCTGCAGGGCTCCCTTTTGAAATGTCAGCATTCCAAAAGCAGAGTTCCGGCAACCTGAAAACAAAAGAATGAAACAACAGAAAAGTGAATCTCAAACGTGAATCTTCAGCTTTAAATTTCTTGTTTGCAGGGGGCAAGCACCCCACACTCCATGAACTTATATATACTAATTCTGAGATTGCCATACATCTGAGAAAGGGAAATATCCTGAGAAATGGCCATCTCAGACTTGGTATATATAAGTCCATTTTTTTGGCCATTCAGTCTCCATGTTTAGGGACTCACTCTAACAGGTCCCAGAATTTACAATGATTATCATCATGCAGGCATACTAAGTGACTCACCATCTGAAGACTACAGATTATGAGAGGCCAGAAGTATGAACAGATCAACAAAGAGTGAAAAAAGAGACACAATGTGTTGCATTAAAGTAGGATAAAAGGCATGGAAGAGGGGCATCTGGTTCTACTAAATGTTGAAAAATAGTAACATGTTATAAAACAACGTATTTATTTATTTATGTTTAAATCTGAGTACTGGAATAGTCTAATGGAGCAGAACCCCTTTACAGCAAAGATGCAAAAAGAAATAGTGTGAGAGTTAAACAGCACAGCAAATGAAACAGCTTAAGAAGAACAGTATAATGGGAATGGAATTAAAACAAAATGAGAAAGTGACAACTAGTTTACAGATTTATACAAATAAGGGTACTTTTCTGTTATTGGGGCAATAGCTCTAATCAGCATTTGGAATGTTAGCCCGCAGTCGCAAAGATCACATTGCTGCCGCTGAGATTTAAACATAGTTTTACTTCCCTTGCAGACCATCACCGAATGTATTTATTTAAATAGCAATGTACTGAAACTGCAAAAAGGCAGTGCATGGTCTTATCAAGTTGGTCCAGTAGATGGTTTGTTATACAAATACAGAATACGGTAAGCTGACAATATTTCATTTCAATAATGAATATACATTCAACATATATAGCATGTGTTCAATCTTCAATCTTCACTGAAGCTGTCATTCAGCATCACAACAGGCTGAAAGTGGAGGCATATCAAAACACACCTGATCTGACACAAAATGTGTTAAGCACTCCATGATAAAATGAAAGATGTGCACAAACAGATACTACTACACAACTCTGCCAACGAAACCACAGTAATGTAGACGTGCAACAGAAAATGTTAAAAAAAACTGCTGCACCATTTGGAGGGTGATTCGTGTTATGTTGTTCCTACCCCATCTGGCAGACAGTCTCGTGATGTTTCTGCCCACCTAAAGGAAGGAAATTACTCATACTAGTGGCAACAGTGTTTTGAACGAAAAAGGCACGTTTGTTATATTTTTTATGAAGCAAAAGTAAATGACATTGTGTGCTGGAATTTTGCAATGCATTGTACATTTTTTCTAAGAGCACAATTTGCAGGCTGAGAGGTGTGTTGTGTAGGTGTAGAACTGAAGACTTTTGTTAAAACCAGTACTACATTAAACTAATCATGAAGCAAAGTATATACTATGCATGCCCGAGTGCCTTGTGTTTTGACAGCCTTAAAAGCCACAAAAACAAACTGTCTTTGCCAAAGGAAAATGTCTAGACTTATGTTTACATGATCAGTGTGTTTGACAGCATTTACTGTTGTCACTCATTTGTTGTGCCTTCAGTTGTGTTTCGCTGTCACTCAAATAACTTCTCCCACTGCCAACACAATGGAGGATAACATTTTTTGTCAGCTTTTCAAGTTAATGGTTCTCTACTATAGATTTGGGAGATGTGCAGTACATATTCACACATTCCGCCATTTCCTACATTTATGTTCTGTTTCTTAGCTTTCAGGTGTTTCCTTAAAAGGTTTAAAGCCCACATGAGCAGGAGGACTACTACCCCCAAGGCTCCAACCCATAAAGCAACAGCAGTGGAGTAAAATGTAAGACACTCTTCTGATTTGACTTATTTTTTTTCCTTTGAATAGTGGCTTTAGGTGAGGTGTGTGTAGCCAAGTTGCTTTGTTGCACATCATGTGCTTGTGGAATGGCCATTACCTTATGTTCTGGCAGCAGCTGAGAGGTGTTAAAGCAGTGATTCTAACCTGTTATCACTTGAGTGGACAACTGTCTGGCAGGTGGTGCACAGATTAAAGAGCTGATTCCTGTAGTCCATGATTTGATTAATTTAGCCTTCACTGTCATTTTCATGTACTTTTATTTCTGATGGTATGTGGCAGTGGTTAGTAATCTTATGTGCGTTGCACTTTCTACATGTACAGCCAGCAGTTAATTTTATTTTTATAAAAGAAAATTGCATTTTAGTTTTATACAAGTTCAAACTTTGATACAAGCTCAAGGGTTACTATAAATAAAATACTACTGTTCTGGTTATATTTTATGTTTAATATTTTGTCTAATCTTCAATTTGAGTTTCTTGGCATCCTACAATTCCATTGGGGTGGGTGGGGTTACATAACAATATATGTAAATGTTATGTTAATCAGCATCCAGATTTTTGGCCAGTTGTACCTACTTTTCAAGGGCTTTGTCCAGAGTTTTGATATTTCCAGGTTGAGAGGTATGCCAAGCATTTCAAAAGCTTTCAACAGCACTGATGGCACAGCTTTCTTTTAAACAGAATCAGAACTGACCTGTAACAGTTTTCAGTAAAAGGGGTCACAGATGAACTTGTTAACACCAAGTAATTAATAGCATAGCTAAAGTGAACAATTATGGCAGGATATCCAGTGAAACAACCCTGCTAAAATATTACATAGAGAACCTAAGTGGACACAGTGCAAGAAGTATAAGGAGGAGCTCCTCTATAGTCAATTATCTGACTTGACTCTAAGCAGCTCATAGCAGAACAAACATTTAAGATGAAGAATTTTGTAAATTAGGCAAGACACCACTGTAGTCCAAACATGGATAAGGAAAATATTAGCTTTCTTGGGTGTGATAAAAATATGTTTGTACACTGAACTGTTTAAGCAAACAGCAGCAAGGTATTTGTTTTTGCTAGCATTTTGTGCACTGTGTTACAAAGGTTAAGATCCAGCCACAGCCCAAGATACCTGAAGTCTGTTACTGAGTTTAAGAGACCAGCAAAAAGTCAGTCAAATACCCACTGGCTGGTAACATATCTTACTTTCATTTTAGGCATCCTGAAAAGAACAGCTGCTGTTTCATCGGAATTAATGATAAGATTCTGGATTCTTTACTGAACCAGTGATGAATATGAATGAGACTGATGGGCAGGGAATCCTTAACAATGCAAGTGGATTTGTCAGTAGACCAAATAATCATGGCATCCATGTATAATACAGATGACACATATCAGTGAAGGAAATGCATTATTAAATATGGTCAAAGGAACCTAGTATTATGACATACTGTTGGAGAGAGAAACAATATCTGAATGTGACTTATTTAGGTAACTATCTACCAAGTTGAACATTTATTTCTACTTCTGAGGTCCTAACTTATTTTTACCATCTGGGAGCCAAGTAAATCTTCTGTTGTTTACTGGGTGCTTACTTTGCAGAAGTTCAAGAACAAATGTTCTGTAACATTAAAAGATGTTCAGAGGATAATAACCCATAACAAAAAAAAGCCAATTAATAATATGTCCAACATTGCATCTGACACGTTCGGATCCTTGAAATATCCAGAACTGCTCTCAAATGCTTCCAAATGGCTACTGAACGTTCTTGTATGTGGTTCCAAATAAGCATGGCATGGTGGCAAAGTGGTAAGCACTGTTGCCTCAAACTCTTGGTTCCCATATCAGTTTTCAGCTGGTATGACTTCTGTGTGGAACGTGGGTGTTCTCCCTGTATCTATGAAGGTTTTTATTGAGTGCTCCAGTGTCTATCCACATGCTTCAAGATGTGCTGTAGGTGAAATGGTGTTTTTCAACGTTGCCTGTAGGTGTTTATGTGTGTATCATGAAATAGGACATTACCCCAGTCTGGATTAGTACCTCTGTCTTGGACCTACTAAGAATCAGGGTAGACTGTACTTCCTCTGTAACCCTGAAATGGATTCAGCAGGTAGTCAGAGAATGAATGAATGAATAAACCATAAGTTAACATCCATGCCAACCTTCTGACTCCTTAAATTAGTAAGTCCCTTTCTTTCTCAGATTGTCTCTCTCAGAATATAGCACCAGGTCTAAGTCCCCATAATATTGGCCTACAAAAATACAGAAGGAAGAGCCATGCCTCTCAACTACTTAGCCCAAGAAATCTGAACAAATCCAAAAAGTCAAGGTCTTCAGGATCTATCCTATGTGGATCGTCTGAAATCACTGTCACTTTATTCTGTTTCATACAGACTACTCAGAGGTGATCTCTGCCTTGCATACAAGGCAATCTCTGACCCTGCTTTATTGGAAATGCTGCATATCCGTAAGTCAAATGGAACACAGGTTACTCGCTCTAAGGACCTTTACCTGATATGTGACATGAACAGAACTTGCTGGAGGGACAAATTTGTCTCCCAGAGGTCACCACACCTTTAGAACAGACTCCCACTTCATATCAAACAGAGCACCTCACTGGCCCTCTCCAAACGCAATCAGGATGATTGGATGGGTAACCATAAATTCACCCAAGGGGTTCCACCTGTGTCCCTCCTGGACAGGGCAAAGGTGCTGATCATACACATAAGGGTAGAACTTGGCTAGGCTTGTAAAGGCCCTATGGCCATTAGACTAGTCACGTCCTATGATCCTGTGATAATGGGGGTAACAATGGCCCAAAATTATGGATAAGTTTAAATACAGTTTTTTTTTTGACAGGTTTGAAATACTGCTCTTTTGAACTTAGTTGATAGAATAACGGGTTTTACATTAGTATGTGTTTTCTGAATGATATGAAGTCTGAAATTCAAATATGTGTTATTATTATTGACTACAATTCTCAATGATTTTCAGAAAATCACACATTTTAGGAGAAACACCACATTCTGTGAAATTCTGAACAGTTAAAAGGTAAGGAAATAGCTGTTCAGTTATCAGGTTCACAAATTAATTTCCTATTATGGAAACCTGAGAGAAGACGACAATAGATAAGTGTAGTAGGGTATGCTAAATGCTTTATTCATTTTAGTTTTGGGCAACATTCATTTGTCTTCTTCAAACATTATGCATTAACACGGAGCTACTTTAAGTTACTTCATTTTTTAAGACTACCCATAGTTTATTTCCTTGCTTTTGCACAGTGCTGCTATTAAGCCCAAGGGTAAAATAACTTGCCAGAGATTTGCATTGCATGGCTAGACTTACAAAGGTCTCAAGTCATTAGCCTAGTACACATCTATTAACCTACGAAGAACAGTTTTCCAAACCAGCAGCTCTGTTACCATTCCTATAAAATGCAGGCATAACAATGTTAAAAAAATGCAGAATAATGACATTCATCCATGCTAACAGTTCAGCCACATTCCTACAATAAATAGCTGTGTGACATTGTCCATATCAAGAACCCTACCACCATTCTGATAAAATGCAGGCATAAAGTACAATTGCTTAAGTCCTACTTACCTGAAACAGTATTTGTTTGAATTCTGCAATGCCTCAGTGGCATATGCATTCTGTGCTTGCACAAACCCACATTGGCAGCTTTCTAAAGCTCAGAATCCCCTCCTCTGACTCTCTGAGATAGGGGATTGGCTAGGAACCTCCCAAACGTGTAAGCCTAAAGCCTAACACCTGTCACAGAAAGTCAGTTATTCAGGCTTTTAGTGCTAAATAGGAAGAACCAAGAAAGATAGGAAGCAAGAATTGTCTGAAACCAACCAATCTGCAGCCAAAAAATACTAACACAAATTACCCAAAGCAATTAAAAACACAACAAGATTGGATATCATCAAACTATATCCAAAATCAAGGGGATGGTGGGTGGGTGTTGCCACTGAGGCAGTGTGAAACTCAATCATCTACTGTAACAGGTAAGTAGGACTTGTGCAACTGTCAGTGGCATATTGGCAGATTCCCAAAGCGTACTGTAAGGAGGTGGAGGAAGGATAAGGATCCAGAGTCCATGGAAAATAGTCCTCACAAAGCCTGCTCTGGAACTTGAGAAAAAATCCAGTTTGTAGTACTTTGTAAAGATATGAACAGATGACCAGTTTGCTGCCTCTAGAGTCCACTCATTTCCAATATGCCACCGAAAAAGATAAAGTTCTAGTAGAATATGCCTTAACCTTTCCTGGAATATATTTACCATGGTGGAAGTAACAAAAACAGCAGAAGAGGACAACCAATGAACAATCATTTGCTTAGAGAGAGGTTGAACCTTTTTAGCCTCAGAATATGAAATAAACAGCTGCTCAGTTTTCCTGAAAGACTTGGTTTTGTCAAGGTAGTACCTACACAGTCTGCGCACACCCAAGGTGTGCAGAATCTTCTTTCTCATGTTTTTATATCACAGAAAGAAAACCAGAGCTTGATAGGCTTGATTCAGGGTAAATTCAGCAAACAACCTTTGGCATGAAAGATAGATTAATGCATAAAAAAACTGTCCTTCTGGAAAATCAGATAAGGCTGATGCACTATGAGAGCTTGCAGCTCAGAGACTCACCTTGCAGATGTCAGAGCAATAATCAAAACTGTTTTCCAAGTTATGAACTTCAATTCAGCCTCAAAGGCAGGCTCAAAAGGAGATAAGGTTACTTTTTCAAGAACAATGCTGAGATCCCAAGAAGAAGGAATTTGCGTTTGAGAGCGTCTCAAGTGCAACACTCCTCTCATAAACTGTTTGACCACAAAAAGAGATGAAGCAGGAGATCCATGAGAACAAAGACTGAGATGGACACAAGATGCACCTTGACAGATGCATAAGATAAACTAGAACAGAGTAACTCATACACATATTTAAAAAACAGAGGAGAGGGGAAGACCCCATACTGGGCCCCTCTGATATCATTTAGGCAGCAACTAGAAAAGCTCTTCCTCTTGAAAGCATAAGATTTTCAAGTTATAGGTTTTCTTCCTTCCTTCAATTCCTGAGGCACATCCTCATGGAACAAGTGCCTAAAAAGTATCATCCAAGCTGTCAGTAGCAATTGCACTATGTTGGGGTGCATCAGTCACCCTTGACACTCTGCGAGGAGATCCAGAGTGCAAGAAAGCTTGTGGTAATTGCCCTTATCCAATTCCAATAGAAAGGAAAAAAAAAACAACTTTGTTTGGGCCAAAAGGGGATCACCACAAAGATCTTTGGTAATTCTTTGTGAATCTTCAGAAGTACCTTGGGTATCAGTGAAAATGGTGTAAATAACTAAAGAAACACCCAATCTAAGAGAACAAGAACGTTTCTGTCCTCCAAGCATGCTGGCAAAGGACGTCTGAAACAGGATTTTTCCAAATGTCACTTTTGAAAGGAGGTGAAACGTTTTAATTGAGATGTTCCCTACATCTGGGCAAAATTAAGGCAGACCTCTGCCCTGATTTTCCATTCATGAGGGTCTGTCCAGAATCTGCTTAGTCTGTCTGCTACCATATTTGCTCTAATGGGATGTATGAGGCCTGCATTGTCAGAGAATCTTGTAAGGTTAGCTCCCAGGCCATCACTGCCAACTGGCAAAGAGAGTAAGACCTTGTATTCTTTTGGTTGTTTAGATATTACATGACTGTGGTGTTGTCTATGACCAATGAAAATGGACCTTGAGTCCATAAGTGGTGAAGAACTTTTAAGGTCTGAATCACTGCTAAAATTTCTTTGAAGTTTATGTGTTCTGTACAGTCAGAAGAACACCATTCACCTTGCATGAGAACTCTTCTAGACACTGCTCCACATGCAAAATCTGACAATTCTGTATGGGCTAATTGACCTGGGGTCTGAAGAGAGAGGGGTTGGTCTGGATTGAGACATTTGATCCCTCCACCACTGCCACTTTCACTTCACAAAATCCAGCACTGCTACCTGGAACTCCAAGGGATGCACTTGCTGTGTCCAATTTATTTTAAGTTATAATGAATCTTTCTCATGTGAAATCTGGCCAGAGATGTCATGAGAATCATTATTCCCATGAGGCCTAGGATTTTGAGAAACTCTCTCGCGTAGGCAGCATCTTGTAAAAAAAGATCCCTGAAATTGTTCTGGAAAGGCAGGACATTGTCTTCTGGTAGAAAGGCTATACTTTTTTGTGTGTCCATCATACACCCCAGGAAGACAATTCTTTGTGAGGTATGAGACAGGACATTTGTAGATACAATTTGAAATTGGGAGCAATTGGAATTTGATGATAAGCACCATTCAGATGTACAGTCACCATGAAACAGTGGTCTGGAAGAAGTGGATAGAACCATCTGTATGTTGAGCATTTTGAATTTGGGTACTTTCAGAAAAGTATTTAGGTATGACAAATATTATGCCGGTCTCCATGACAGCTCCTTCTTGGGTACCAAAAGGGTTCTGATGTAAAATTATTTTCCTTTTTGTGCTGCTGGTAATGTTTTTGTAATCCTTACTTGTGACTTGTGAGGGAGCACCAGACAGAAAGTACAGTTGTGTAAGCCTACTTACCTGTAACAGTAGATATCTGTAGAACATGCTGCTTTACTGGCATTCAGGTAGTGGTGCCTTGTTATCTTTCTCTGGAAGACTATTAAAGCTCAGAGACTTTCTCACTGCCTGTGTGTGGGTGTCACCAACCAATCACCTGGTGGTACAGGAACTGCCTTACAGACCCACAGACAGGACCCTTTCAGTTTTCTAGGGTCCAGCTGAGAGTGAAGATGGAAACACAAGCTTTATGAACACCTACTATTTCAATACCCAAAACCACACACACACATACACAAAACAATAAAAACTGAGAAGCATCATTCAATGGCAATTCAAACACTAAACTATATAGATCCAAAAAGGAGGATGGTCAGTGGGTACTGTCTGTAAGGCAGTGTGTTCTACAAACATTTACTGTTACATGCAAGTAGGACTTATGCAACTGTGCTACATTCAACACACACACTACTTTACTGGCATCCTGGTAGTTTCCCAAAGCCTACCCAACCTAGGAGGAAGAAGGATAAGGACCCAGGAACTCCTGAAGAATGGTCCTACTGAAGCCTTTTCTGGATCTGGAAAAGGCATCCCCCTAATAGTGTTTCATAAAAATATGGACAGAGGACCAAGTTGCTGACTCATGAATACTTCAAGTCCACTCCTTTCCAATAAGCCAGTGAAGTGAAAAAGGTCCTGGTGAAATGCACCTTTAATTTGCTTGGATTTGCCTTGCCATGGTGAATGTAACAAAAAACAACACCAGAGGGCAACCAACATGCAATGGTTTACTTAGAAACAGGTTGACCCTTCTTTGCCACTGTGTAGGAAATAAAAAGCCTTTTAGCCTTCCTGAAGTGTTTCATTCTGTCAAGCTGCCAGTGTCCATCCATGGTATGAAGTTTCCTCTCTCCCTTATTCTGTGGTACAGGGAGGAACACTGGGAAGTTGACAGACTGAGTGAATTCTGAGACCATTTCAGCATGAAGACAGGTTAGTGCATAACACAAATCTATCCCAGTGGAAAATACGGTAAGGTTGTCCCACCATGAGAGTTTGCAGCTCAGAGATTAGTCTTGCAGATGTTAAAGCAATAAGCAAAACTGATTCCACATTAAGAGCTTGAGAGCAGCGGGTTCAAAGGATGGTAAGGTAAATTTTTCCAGGGCATAGTTGAAATCCCACAAAGGAGGAATTTGCTTGTGAGGGGGTCTCTCATGCAAAACTTCTTTTATGCACTGTTTTAACAAAACAGAAGAAGAAAGATGGGGTCCATTGGCAGACAAGCAGAAGTGGCTTGGTAGGCCTTTATTGCAATATGGCACTTTCCAGTGTAATAAATGTAGTGTGTGTTCACATGTTATTAATACAGTGAACAAAATTAATGAAGTTAAATTTAAGTCAAGGGGGATATACACATGTGAAATAAAGGGGTGACATATGCACTGAAATGCCCTTGTGAGTTATATTACATAGGGGAAACTAAGAGAAAATTCAGGACTAGATTTATGGAACATTTAAGGAATGTGAAAAATCAAAGGGAAGAGAAAATAACATCCTCACATTTTAAAAAATATCATAATGGTGATGAAAGTTTGTTATATGGTACCGTTTTAGAAAAGGTTGAGTGAATTGAGAAGAACGAAAATGTATTAAAACAAAAATTGATGTATAAAAAAAGCACATACATTTTAAAATATAAAACTTTGGTACCTAGAGGCTTAAATCATGAGCTGAATTGGAAGTGTTTGCTTTAAATGAATAATTTTAAGTAAACTGATTACTTGTTGAATTAACTGAATGTAATTTATGGATGTACAAGAAGGGTGTGTTTTTTGTACTAGTGTTATTCCTTGAAGGTGGTTACACAGATGCACTAGAATAAATTTTTGCATTTTACTATATGGTCTTTTGTTTTCCTGGAGTTTTCCATTGTGAGCAGAACTGCTGATACATTTGAAACGTTTGGACAATAGTTGTTGTAATTCGTGGAGTAAGAAGGAGAGAACAGAAGAGTGGTTGTATTAAGCAGAAATGGCTGCTAATGCACACATATCATAAGACACCTTGAAGTAGCTAACACAAATATTTCAAGAACAGGGAGCTGTTAACCTCAAGCGACCAGCTACTCCTATTTAGACACCACTTAGAAAAATTCATCCATTTGTAAATTTAAGGTTTTCTATTAGCAGGTTTTCCGGCCTCCTTTTGACACCTGCTGTACATCCTTATGAAACACATATCTTAAACGGAGTCAAGTCTGAATCATCCAGGCTGTCAGTTGCAGTTATTCCAAACTGGGATGCACCAGTTGCCCCTGAGACTGTGCGATTAAGTATGTGGTAATTGCCCTTGGCCAATATCATTAGAAGGGAAAACCAAGCTTGCTTGAACCAATAGGGGTTCACCACTTTGATCTCTGGCATTTCTTTCTGAATCTTCAGCAGGGTTCCCAGAGGACTATGGAACAATATCTCAATGGGACATTGCATACATCTAACTCTATTCCGGAGAACCATTCCAAAAACCAAGGAACTGGGCCTATTTTGGATGTATTAATTACAGAGAGAACTAAAAGAGTAAGTGACCCTTTTGTTACTGTGGGCCAAACTTTGGGTGCGATTTCTCCTGACAAAAGGGAAATATGTGACAAATATGAAAAACTGTTGGAGAAAAAAAACAAGGACATATTTTAATATTCTGGGTATACCAAGGTATATAGACCTTAAAATTACCCCAAGGGGGCTGAGATTCATTAAGAAAGTTTACCATTTAACTTAAATTGTCCCACAGAGAAGCAGTTTAGGGAGAGATGGATAAATGCTTCTCATAGATGTGTGACTGAATGGTTGCACATTTTAATAGAAAGGGACCAGGTCAAACATAAAAAAACTAAAGCAAAAACTGACTTCTTTGTCACATACTTTAAGTTCTTCTCTGGGCAGTTCAAAGTGTGAATATCTTTCTTGAAAGAATCAACAAAAAGCTGTCTGCTTTAGAAACGGAATTGATCGAGTATAAGAAAGTAAAGTTAACTGGAGATGTGAATGACTATGGGGGGGGCGTGCCTTTCTCCCATTAACCAATTGGAAGACGAATGAACAGTGACGTCATCACATACATTTTAAAGGAGCTTCCTTTGCGTCATCGGAGGGGACCAGCTACTGTGCGACGGATGAAAATGAAGAGTTTCCTGAACTACCACAACCCCAATGACCAGAGGAATATAGGAGGCAGTTTTGGAGTGAGAAGAATCGTAATCAACACCAACAGAGCCGTAAAAGGGGCTGAAATTACACCTTTAATGAACCGTATGCAAATGAGAACCAAAGAAGGGACTTTAAACAGGGACAGGGTAATGGACAACAATACAATAAAAAGTTTTGAAGATAGTGTAACCGAGGTATGTACTGTTACTAATATTGTGTTGAATTTATCGAATTGTATTTTGACTGAGGAACAAGTAACTGTTTTAAATTTTGGCCTCAAATTTGTCCCTACGGTTATACCGAGGGCACGTAGTTAAACAGGAAAATTTCAAGTTTATTCACAAACTACACTTGAAATGTTATTTTGCTATGCAAACAAGTGGTAATATAGACATGACTAGTGATATGCAAACATATAGTGATTCAGATGAAAGCTTTTATTCATGTGAGGATGAAATGTATGTTGATTTAAACAACAATGATTTAAATGCATATTGCAAAGTAGATGTTTCTGGTATTCCTAATTCAAATAAGTTTATTCCTCCCTTTGAAAATGTACATGTTAAACAGTTTGGTACTATGATAGGTTTTGGGGGTGACAGTATATGTGAAGAAACTTTGAAAAATAAAAAACACATACTGTATAATTTAACCTTTAAAGAATGGCAAGCATTAAAGGAGTTACAAAATAGAAAGGATTTAATAATTAAACCAGCCAATAAAGGCAACAAAATAGTAGTAATGAATGTAGTCCAATACTACAAAATGAGTATGGAACATTTGGAAAATAATGAAGTATATGAGAAATGTACCATACAGGTGTATGAACAGGCTTTAACTAAATTTGAAATAATATTGGATAAATATATTAGACTGGGATATTTTACTGAGAAGGATGTTAAAAACAGGTTATTTGATAGAAATAGTGAGGACGCCATATTTTGTTGCTTGCCAAATGTACATAAGAGATTAATTGACCTCCCCCCCCCAGGCAGACCTATAATCTCAGCGTGTAAATATTTTCTTCAGAATATTGGTATAGTACTACACAGTATATTACTACCATATGTTCAAAAATCTCTGTATACATACAGGATAGTCCTGATTTTCTCAAAAAGATATCCCCGTTAGTTTGGAATGAAAAAATTTATTGGTTGGTACTTGATGTGAAGAGCTTATACACCTCCATCAGACATGAGGATGGGTTGAAAGCTATTAAATACTTTTTGGGTGAGACTCCCTTCACACATCTTGTTTTGGAAACAGTTGAATTTTGTTTAAAAAATAATAATTTTTATTTTGATAGTTATTTGTACAGACAGAAACAAGGCATGGCAATGGGGGCCCCCATGTATGCCAATACGTTTATGTCATTTTTTGAAGTCAGATTTTTATGGAAGTTAGATTAGTGGTTAGCATTGTTGCCTCACAGCAAGAGGTTCTCTGATTCGATCCTCGGCTGGGTTGCCTTCTGTGCGGAGTCTGCATGTCCTCCCTGTGGTCGCGTGGGTTTCCTCCGGGTGCTCCGGTTACCTCCCACATCCCAAAGACATGTTGCAGGTGGATTGGACACTCTAAATTGGCCCTAGGTGTGAGTGCGCATGTGTGTGTGCCTTCTGTGGAAGGTTGGGCGCCGGGCTGGCAACTCGACACTGTAAAACTCCACTGCCAATCATGAGAGGACAGGTGATCCGCTGTGGCGACCCCTAACCGGAAAAAGCTGAAAGAAGAAGATTTTATGAAAAAATATGTTAATTTTTATTTTCGTTATATTGATGATTTAATTTTTGTGTGTGAGGAAGGTTGGAATGAAACAGAAAGGTTTGTAAGTGAATTACATAAAAATCCTTTTGGCCTTTCTTTTGATGGTTTACAGAAAGGTAGAAAAGTCATTTATTTGGATTTAACTTTGGAAGATAAGGAGAACGGTAATAACTAACATACACAGGAAGTTCGAGGATGGTAGTCAATATCTTTATGCAAGTAGCATCACCCTCCTCATGTCGTGGATGCTTTGCCATATGGGGAATTATTTAGGTTATCGTAGATATGTAATGATGAAGTTAATTTAGAAAAAGAAATAGAACAAACACTGAATATGTTTAAACGAAGGGGATATGAATTAAAGTCTATAGAGACAGCTAAAAATGAAGTATTAGAGGGAAGATATGGAAACAGAAGGAAGAAAATAAGGACAGTAGATTGTCGAAGCAATATTGTGAAAGATCAAGAAGCAAAGGATTCCATATATTATGTCTCTGGGCATTAGTGGACATGATTAAATATTATTGGGAATATCTGTTGCAGGATAAATTTTTGTCCACGATTTTGCCAAAAAGAGCCCTATTTCTCGTTTAAGAGAGGTAAAAATATAAGGGACATGGTAGTTCATGGCAACTTCATTAGACCAGTAGTAAATACTGGTAGGCCTTTATTGTAATATGGCACTTTCCAGTGTAATAAATGATGTGTGTATTCACATGTTATTAATACAGTGTACAAAATTAATAAAGTTAAATTTAAGCCAAGGGGGGTGTACACATGTGAAAGTAAAGCGGTGATATATGCACTGAAATGCCCTTGTGAGTTATATTACATAGGGGAAACTAAGAGAAAATTCAGGACTAGATTTATGGAACATTTGAGGGATGTGAAAAATCAAATGGAAGAGAAAATAATATCCTCACATTTTAAAAAATATCATAATGGTGATGAAAGTTTGTTATATGGTACCATTTTAGAAAAGGTTGAGTGTATTGAGAAGAATGAAAATGTATTAAAACAAAAATTGATGTATAAGGAAAGCATATGCATTTTAAAATATAAAACATTGGTACTTAGAGGCTTAAATCATGAGCTGAATTGGAAGTGTTTGCTTTAAATGAATAATTTTAAGTAAACTGATTACTTGTTGAATTAACTGAATGTAATTTATGGATGTATAAAAAGGGTGTGTTTTTTGTACTTGTGTTATTCCTTGAAGGTGGTTACACCAAGGCAGTAGAATAAATTTTTGCATTTTACTATATGGTCTTTTGTTTTCCTGGAGTTTTCCATTGTGAGCAGAACTGCTGATACATTTGAAACGTTTGGACAATAGTTGTTGTAATTCGTGGAGTAAGAAGGAGAGAACAGAAGAGTGGTTGTATTAAGCAGAAATGGCTGCTAATGCACACATATCATAAGCCACCTTGAAGTAGCTAACACAAATATTTCAAGAACAGAGAGCTGTTAACCTCAAGCGACCAGTTGTTCCTATTTAGACACCACTTAGAAAACCTCATCCATTTGGAAATATAAGATTTTCTATTAGCAGGTTTTCCGGCCTCCTTTTGACACCTGCTGTACATCCTTATGAAACACGTACCTTAAACGGAGTCAAGTCCGAATCATCCAGGCTGTCAGTTGCAGGTATTCCAAACTGGGGTGCACCAGTTGCCCCTGAGACTGCGCGATTAAGTATGTGGTAATTGCCCTTGGCCAATATCATTAGAAGGGAAAACCAAGCTTGCTTGAACCAATAGGGGTTCACCACTTTGATCTCTGACATTTCTTTCTAAATCTTCAGCAGTACCTTGTGAATCAGTGGAAAGGGTGAAAATGCATACAAACATTCTTGTCCTAGGGAAGGAGAATACATCAGTCCTGCAAGCATGGCTGCAAGCACGTCTGGAACAGACTTTTTCCAGCTGACTTGTTTGAAATGAGCTGAATAAATCTGTTTGAGGTGTTCCTCACATCTGGATTAGATCCTGAAACACCATTACCTTGAGCTGCAACTCATGCAAATCTGCCTATGATCAAATTACTGCCACAACGGTTTTCTCTAATGGGATGTATGACACCTGAAGAGAGAGTGAATGCTATAAAGCCAGCTCCTAGGCCACCATTGCCAACTGGCACAGACAATATGACCTTGTAACACCTCCCTTGTTAATGTACTTCATCATTGTGGTGTTGTCCATTACCTCAAGACAAGGACCTGGAGTTCATAGGTGGTGAAGGACTTTCAAGGCATGGATCACCACCACCACTTCTTTAATACTGATGTGCTTCCATGCATCTCTGGATCTCCAAATGGCTTGCATTTTCACTTCCACTGACACAGCTCCCCTAGCAAAGTCAGACAAATCTGTCCAGACAGATTGTGTAAGAAATGGTGGGAAGAAGGGAAGCCCTGGACTGATGCTCTCCACCACTGTAACTCTTGTCTGACGAAGGACAGTACTGAAAAATGGGATTCCAGGGAATGTAGCTGCTGGATCCAACAAGTTCATACATACCATTAAATTCTCCTTATGTGGAGATGAGCCAGTGGTAGCATGAGAATCACAGACACCATCAGTCCTACAAGTTTTAGGAAATCTCTTGCTGAGGCAACATTCCTCCTGGAGAATTCCTGATTCATCACCTTGTAGGACAGAACCTTGCCTTTGGGGGAAAAAAGGCCATTCTTTTCTCATTGTTATTTAAGCACTCCAAGAATACAAGTCTTTTTTTAGGGTTTCAGGCATGTCCTCCAAAGGTTCAACATGAACCCTAGCTGGAAGAGTAAGGTCAAGATCTCCAGCAATTCCAAACATCTGGAAGCAGAGCCTGCATAGATCAGCAAATCATCCAAGTAAGAAAAAATGTGAATGTCAAGAGTCCAGCAGTGAGACACTACTGGAGCAAGGCATTTGGTAACACTTGAGGTGCAGTGATTAACCCAAAGGGCAATACAGAAAACTGATATGTGAACCAGACACAACAAATCTCAGACAGCTCCTAAAGCAACAAGCAAGGTATCCTTCAAGTCCAGAGTCACCATGGAGTACTGGTCTGGCAGAAAAGGAAGCACTGTCTGCAGAGTGAGCATCTTGAACATGGGGACCTTGACAAAGGTATTCAGAAAGAACATGTCCAACACCAGTCTTCACAACTACTCTTTTTGAGGGAACCAGGAAAATTCTGGAGTAGAAACCTTTCATTCTTTTTGAAGGAGGGACCAGCTCTACTACCCCTGAGTTCAGCATTTGCCAGAGTATAGGACGGAATAACAAAGTCTGGTCTGATGGATGAGGAAAAATCCCCCTGAACGGAGGTAGAAGTTCTTTACACTGCTACATGTAATCTCTGCCAATGAGATTGAGCACCCGACGGAAACCGCTGATGGCCAGGCCACCTTGCTGAGAACTAACTTTAGTTGGGAATGACTGGAGCTGCACCTTAGCATAGTTATATGTTGGATGGGAGAAGTATTCCTTTTTGGGAAAGGAACCCCCTCGTTAGGTTAGGCAGAGTTCTCATCCTGACATTTCTTTTTGGTGCCTTAGTTTATATTCAGCTGGGACATCTGATTGTTGGGCCACCAAAAATTATCCTGCTTATTGGGAGGAAATGAAAGTTATGTTTTTACCATAATGACAGATCTGTGTTTCCTGCATCCATCCTTCCTCAATGTATAAATTATTGGATCTGCCTAGGATATGACTTCGACCACTCTCAGACTTTGGATACAGTGCTTAGGCTCCTTCCCTTATCAATAACACCCTCTGCAACGACAGACATATCTCGGATCATGTTTGCCCCATACCAAGAAAAAGCAGATTTCCACCTCATTTAAAAGACCAAAAATCAGACAGTATTAACAAAACAGATACCATCCTGAAAGACCTGGAACTCTAGGAGGACTGCTCTCATTTTCAAAATGTTGATGTGAAGACTGGCATCTGTAGGGGACCACATTCCCTGGACCATCTTCCCCAAGAAAAGCTGCCCCCTACCCTAAGTGCAAAGTGCCCATGTGGCCTGTGGGGAAGGTAGAAAAAAAGAGACACCCCTTGGAGACTAGTGGGACTCCAACCACCAGTTGGTATGAAGCCTTCAAATCCTTGTGATCGAAACCTGAAAATTCAAAGTTTGACTTTTGATTGACCAATGAGCTGGCAGGGTCCACGGGAGAACTCTCACATGTGATATCTAGCAAGAGGAACAAAGGTGATTGCCACCACCAGTGAGCTTATATGAAGCAGAATCAGTTTTTCTGGTGGCTTCTGACATGAAAGTGCTTGTTTGTGGACAGAGGAAATCCTTGTTTGGAGAAGCCTGGTAATTTGCAGTTTTGTGTCCAAATGTGCGCCAATAAAATTCTAGGTCTGTAATGGATGAAGTTTTGACTTGGCTGTATTCACAGTGATGCCCTGTGTAGGGCAAAGTTGGAGCAATGAATCCATGGCTTGGAGAAGAAGATTCCTGGTGGGAGAGATTATGAGACAGTCCTCAATGTATGGGAGCACTCGGAACCCCTGCAACCTGAGGTGAGTTACAACTACTGCCATGCATATGGTGAACACTGGAGAACTGTTTTGAGACCAAAAGGCTCCCAGCCATTAGCAAAGAAATTTCTTTGAGCATCTGTCCATTCTTATGTGGTAATATGGATCCTGGAGGTTGACCAAGCATATTCAGTCATCCTTCTGTAGTAATAGGAGTATGGACTATACAGTGACTATCCGGAATTTGGTTTGTTTCATAAATTTGTTCAAGCAACTTGGATCCATACTTGACCCAAGGTCCCTGTTCTTTTTTAGCACTAAAAAGAATCTTCAGTAAACTTTAGATGCTTGTTGGTCTGGTGGGACCTCTTTGATGGCTTGATTTTTTTTTTTGCAGCTTTTCTATTTCTAACTCCGCTGCTCCCTTTTGGGAGGGTGGAACATTGGGAAATTTCTTTATGCACAGTGCAGAGTATAGAAATTGGATGGAGTAGCCTCTCATTATGATCTTCTACACACAAGCATCTTGAATGATAGACATCCAGGCTGTGGGATGCAGTGACAACTGCTCCTGACTACCTCCAGAGTGAGGCAATCAGGCAAACATTCAGGAGCATTGATAGATCCTATGAGAGAAGGGACCCTAAAAAGCCTTGGTTTTGTGGGCCACTTCTGCCATGGTGGATGACATCCACCATTGAAGTTCCCCCCTCTGCCTTGGGGGTCTCTCTCTCCAGGAGTGTCAGTTACAAACCCTTGAGACCTCCAGAAACAAAGTTTCTTCCCTTCCCTCTGGTTTCTGGAAAAAGTCCTTTGGGATGTTAGAAATCAGGATCTCTACAGCAGACAGCGTCTTATCATCTTGTTCACTCCTGGATAGCTTTTCTTTTACTTTTGAAACAAAGAGGGTCCATCATAGGAAATATTAATAAAGGACATCTTAAAGTGCTCTGCAAAATTACACAGGCACATCCAAGTAGGTCACCTCACAGTTATGCCAGTGCCCACAGTTCTAGAGACATCTTCTGTGATGTTGGAGATGAGGCACATCATAACAACAGACATAGACTGAAGGGAAGCCAAATGTGAGTCAACAGACTTTCCCTCCTCAGCAGACAGGCATCTTGAAAAAGATATGGAGAGCTCTCTGGACAAATCTCTCTAGAAGAACATAATGTGTGCCAGGAAACTCAGTGCCCTGACGGTAAAGGTCACTGATGCATAGACTTGCTTTCCAAATTTATCCAATGCCTGTGAACTCCTGTTGGGGATACTGACAGTGGAAGTCTCTTCATCCAGTTTCTTCTTAGGGGCCATCACCACCATGGAATCAACTTTCTCTCATAAGGATGGTCTTTTGGTGAAACCAGGAATTTGTCAGGTTTTCTTGAGATTGGTTCTACTATGTCTGGTTCCTTCCATGCCCACTTAGATATTAAATCTACCATCTTGTCCATGGGGAGGACCTCCCAAGAAGTAGATGGGCCAGCCCCAAAAGCCTCAAGAAATAGTGACTCCTCTTTGGTTAGAGCTCTGGAGGACCACCCCCTTTCTGTCTGAGTAGTTGTAGCATTCCACTGCACTACACATCTTCAAGGGGGATTCTAGAACATCTCACCCACTCTTTAAAATCAGTATGTTAGGTTAAGGATTCCTGTGGGAAGTCACTATACCTCCTTTTCCACTTGTGCTTTTGATGAACCTCCCCAGTGGGATGCTCTGCTGAGGACTCAAAAACTGAACAGGGGTCATCAGTGTGAATGGACTCAAGACATTTGTAGACTGGCTGTCCTGACAGGGTGGAGACAGCAGGATCAGGACACAGGGTAATCGTGTGAAGGAGGGAGGAATATGAGCCTGATAGGGAAATCTGCTCCCTAGAACAAAAAGGCAACCTTTCGAAGGCTACAACATTAGCATGAGACAGTACCAGAGCCCCTTCCAATAGGATGCTCTGAAACTGGATTGGTCTCGAAGTCCTGCTCAGATCAGCTCCAAACCAGATGTCGGAGCTGAACTATTCAATGCTAAAGCCACGAGGGAGGGACAGTTCTGAGAAGTCGAATCCAAGATGGACCTGATAACCCATGTGTTCAGGAAAGGATAAAAGAGATAACATCAGATCTTGGAATTATGAAACATTTTAGACACTCCTTGCATCAGTTTACACCCATCATCCCAGTGTTACAGGATCTGATTAGCTGCTGTATCAAAGCAGACTTTTCATAATGTCATTGTTTAACTCATCAGAAAAGTTTGGGCTGTGCAACCAAGGGTACCTCTTTACCACCACCAGCATTGCTGCATTCCTAGACACAGTGTCAGCCCCCTCTAAGGGGCTCTTTAAAGCATGTTTAGACACTTGAAAAACACTGGAAAAAAGAAGTTATGTACTCATCATAACGTTCCATCTGAGTAGGTACTTCATTTGTCTGCAACCTGTGGGTATCGGATCCGACCTCGGATCCGAGCTGGCAGCTTCACTAGCTAAAAAATCTGAGCTCCTAGTTCCTCCATCTTACCCATAATCCCCTGCCACCTACTGTATTACCTCAGATCGAGTTTGTTCAGTCCAAAAAATCACACCTTCGACAGAGGATCAAGTGTTGCCTAACCTCATGAAAAATAACATTTTTCAGGTGACCAGGTATCATGATATGGTTAGGGGGCATGGAGGGGGGGTCAGTTGCAGACAAATGAAGTACCTACTCAGATGGAACGTTATGGTGAGTACATAACTTCTTTATCTGAAGTAGTTACTTCATTTATTCTGCAACCTGTGGGACAGAGTCCCCAGCTACCTATAAAAATAACCCTGGGTGGCCTTACGGAAGGATATTCCGAAGCACTGCGGAGCCAAAGGAAGCCCTACTCCTCAAAATCATATCCAATTTATAATGGGAAATGAACGTATGAGAAGAGGACCAAGTAGCTGCTGAACATATGTCATCCAGAGGAACCCTGGACCAGAAGGCTGCTGATGTAGCAATGGATCGGGTTGAATGAGCGTGGATTCCCATAGGGACTGGTTTACCAGAGGACGTATACCCATGGATTATGCACTGAGAAATCCAATTAGCTAAGGTTACTTTAGAAATTGCCTTTCCCATAGCTGATTTGGCGAAAGACACAAATAACTGATCAGACTTCCGAAAATCTTTAGTCCTGTGCAGGTAGAAACATAGTTGCCTGTGTACATCCAGTTTGTGCAATGTGTACTCCCCTTTGTTCTCAAAATTTGGGAAGAATACCGGTAAATTGATTGATTGGTTAATATTTGACTCTGAAGCCACCTTTGGTAGGAAAGACGGGTTAGTCCTGAGAGACACTCTATCCTTGTGAAAAATGAGGTAGGGGGGTTTCATGCACAGGGCTTGGAGTTCTGAAACCCTCCTGGCTGACGTAATAGCAACTAAAAAGGCTGTTTTCCAAGACAAGAATTTTAACGGAACCAAGGTGGCAGGCTCAAAAGGTGGACTTGTCAAAGCTTGTAGGAATAAAGTTAAGTCCCATGAAGGAAGCACCGACTTTACTGGTGGCTTCAAAAGAAAAATGCCCCTCAAGAAGGTTTTGCATATCTTTGAAGATGCTACAGATCCCAGTCCATCTCCCACTTGAAAATGGGAAATGGCTGCTAGTTGTACCTTAACAGTGGAAGCGCTCGCTCCTTTTTGAAAGATTAGCGACAGAAAATCCAGAATCGTTGGAACAGAGACTGTAAAAGGATCCAGGCCCTTGCCCTCGGCCCAGATGGAAAAACGTTTCCATTTACTATTGTAAATTTTTCTGGTAGCAGGCTTATGGGCCGCCACCAGAATGGCCTTCACTGGTGATGGGATACCGGGAGTCCTAGCCATCAGAGGAACTGGATCAACCAAGCAGTCAGCTTGAGGTTTAGCAGGTTCGGGGTTTGGCATCCCGCAGGATGCGAAATCAAATCTGGAATGGGATCCAGGATCCATGGAGGAACTATACTGTGAGACCGCAGATAAGGGAACCAGATCTGACAAGGCCAGAATGGGGCTATGAGGATAACTTTGCTCCCCAACCGACGTGCTTTCTGAATGAACTTCGTCATAAGCGGGAGGGGGGAATAAGCATAAAGAAGACTGGGTGGCCAAGCATGCACCAGAGCATCTCTTGGGGTCTCCCCTGAAGGGGGAAGTATTGCGAAGTACTCGCTGCACTTTGTGTTTGACGGAGAGGCGAAAAGATCGCAGTGAGGCCAACCCCATGTGCGGAAGATCTGCTTCGCAACTGAAGGATTGAGAGACCACTCGTACGGGGTGAGAATCACCCGACTCAGTTTGTCCGCCAATATGTTGGACCGACCCGGAATGTGCGTTGCTACCAGAAAGCGGTTGGTGGATATCGCCCATTCCCACACTCTCATAGCCTCTTGGCAGAGGGGATAAGACCTGGTTCCCCCCTGTTTGTTTATGTACCAGACTACCGCCATGTTGTCTGTCTGGATCGCAATAGTCCCTAGAGGGAGAAGGTCATGGAGAGCTTGCAACGCTAAAAGCACCGCTCTCATCTCTAGGACATTGATATGCAAAGCGGCCTCTATGGGGGTCCACGTGCCTTGGACGGTTCTGCCCGAACAATGCCCCCTCCCCCCACCTGAGGCGAGAAGCATCCGTGGTCAACGTGGCTTGGGGTGGGGGAAATACAAAGGGTCTCCCTTCCTGCAGCTCTCGCGAGTGAAGCCACCAAAGGAGGGAGTCCCTGCAAATTTTGCTCAGTGGAATAGGAGTGTTCAGCGGGTGAAACACTAGTGACCATTGAACTTGAAGAGTCCACTGTAAGACCCTCATTCGTAGGCGAGCATGAAGAGAGAGACCGATGGCCACTGCCATAGATCCCAGTGCCCTCAGGACTAACTCCGCCGCAGGAGCTGGGCTTCGAAGAAGGGCTAAGATCTGATGCGATAAGCTGTTGAGCCTGTCCAGGGTTAGGAAGGCTCGAGAGATGCGCATGTCCAATTTGGCCCCTATAAACTCCAAAACCTGCACTGGTTGAAGGAAGGACTTTTGAAGGTTCACTGATATGCCCAAACTCTGGGCGAGAGTCAGAGCATAATCCCTTGCAACACAGAGTTGATGCCTGTTGGGGGTGGCAAGGAGCCAGTCGTACCTAACACCTGAATGCCCTGGAGTCTCAGGTGGGCTGCAACCACTGCCATGACCTTGGTGAACACCCTGAGGGCTGAGGTGAGGCCGAACGGGAGAACTCTGAATTGATAATGACTGTCTCCCAGCCGGAAGCGGAGGAACCTCCTGGATCGCCTGTCCATTAGAATGTGGTAGTAGACATTCTTGAGGTCTATAGAGCACATCCAGTTATTCTCCCGAAGAAGGGGGAGAATAGACTGAAGAGTGACCATCCAGAACTTCTCCTTGGGGACGAACAGGTTCAGGGCGGAGAGATCTAGAATCGGCCTTAAGTACCCCGTCTTCTTTGGCACCAAAAAGAACCTGGAGTAGTAGCCCAATCCAGACTGGTCTGGGGGGACGGGCTGGATGGCTCTTTTTTCTAGCAGCTTTAACACCTCTGAAGCTGCTGCCTCCCTTTGATCGGGTGGGACATCGGGGAGGCGCTTGACTTTGGGGGGTAGGTTCATGAAGGGAATGGTGTAACCTCTGGATATGATTCGGAGCACCCATCGATCTGTTGTGATGGACTCCCAATTTGACAGATGCTCCGATAAACACCCCCCCGACTGCCTCCAGAGAGGGACAGCCGGGTAAGCCCTCAGGGCTGTTGCGCGGGCCTGTCCGAAAAAGGTTCCCTAGACCCGAAGTTACGCGGCCCCCCTCTGCCTCTGGGCCGGCGTCCACCTTGTCCTCCTCTGCCTCTAGAGGACGAGGGGTCCGAAGACAGATGAGACTGCTGAGACTTGCGGAACCACAACTTTTTTTGTCCCCTCTGATACCTTGAAAAGGATCGTGGGGATTCGAGAAGCGGACCCCGACGGCAGACAGCGTTTTCCCATCTTTCTCGCTTTGGACCAGTGTTTCGCGTACGGTCTTGCCAAAAAGCGAAGATCCGTCAAAGGGCACATTCGCGAAGGACGCCTTGAAGGGTTCCGTGAAATTGCAAAGGTGGAGCCAGGCGTGACGCCGCAAGACCACCCCGGCTCCGCTAGCCCTAGCGGCTCCCTCTGTAGCATGAGAGAGTAGCCGCATGGACGTGTTAGAGATGGACTTTAGAGTGGCCATACGAGTCGCAAATGTGCTTTTATCAGCAACCGTCATGGACTCTGGAGGGGCTGCAGCGTATTCCTTAATTAAGTCTCGCTGTAGCCTGATAATGTGTGCCATATAGTTCAGCGCCCTTATGGAGAAGGTTGCTGAAGCAAACATCTGCTTCCCAATACGGTCCATCGCCTGAGATTCCTTATCCGGAGGATGGACTGAGGAACTCTCCTGTGCGAGTTCCTTCTTCGTGGCGGCTGCCACCAACATGGCATCAACAGGGGACCCCTTAGCCCAGGACTGCCTATCTGCGGGGGGGGCTAAGAACTTTGTTGGGACGTCCACGGATTAGCTCCACGGTGTCAGGCTCTTTCCATGCCCTGGTGGTGATTAAGTCCACCAGAGGGGTCAGCCGGGGGGGGGACACCCAGGAGGTAGACGGGCCTGCCTCAAATGCCTCCAGGAGCACCGATTCGTCTGAGGAAGGTTTTTGGGCAGACCACCCCCCTCTAATACGCAACATTTCCATGATGTCTCCAAAGGAGACATCCTCGGGGGGGTGACCTTGGGGTACCTTCCCCTTCATCCAAATCCGTGTCCGTGGTGAAGGACTCAGGGGAGTCCAAGTGCCTCCTTTTACACTGCCGTTTGCGAGGCACCTCCTCGGTGGGACTGTCAGGGGAGGGCTCGCCCACGGGGTCCTGTTCCTCTAAGGGAACTAACTGGAGGGTTTGAGCAGGCTCTCCCATAGGATGGATGATGGAGGATAGACCCACATGCATAGGGAGAGCGGGAGGATCTGAGGCCCGGACCGGGGATCTGGAAGACCTCGACAGCACCCTCTCCACTACCTCAAAAGCCGAAGGAGAACTACTTTCCCCAGGCTCCGAAAGTAGTCTCCTCGGCTCCGAAGCAGGAATTGGCGTCGGAGCCGAAGCAGTCGGATCCAAGAGAGAAGTGTGCTCTGACCGACACTGCGCCAGAGACACACCAATCCCCATGGATCCAATGCTCGGCCCTCGGCCCTGAGAGCTAGGATCCGACACGCTCGAGGGTACGGTCGGCGTCGAAGATACCGGAGCTGTCGGCGCCGACGAAACCCCGGCTATGAAAGGGCCCAGATCCAATGACTCCAAAACCCTAAAGCGGGTCGGAGAAGGAGTGATCGGAGCAAAGAGAGGGACTGTGCCCCCCCTGAGGGGGGGGGAGGCAAGAGCACCACCGTCTGCATTTGGGTCTGCAGGAATCGATGCATCATCTGATCCATGTCCGTGTCGCTAAGGCTCCTGGTCGATCTAGAGGAAGTCGCCGAGGCGGGCCGGGAGGGCCGCCTCGAAGGAGACCGGTACTCCTCCTCCGGCTCCGGCGAGAACTGAGGCGAACGGAGCCGAGAGGGGGAGGATCCGGAGACCCTCGAGGGAGAGCTAACAACTTTAGATGGGGGGGCTGAGGGGTGATCCTCAGCCCGCCTTTTATGAGACCTGTGCTTGTCTTTCTCCTTATGTCTCTTTTCTTTGGAGACAGAAGCACTAGTGTCCCCCGAACCCTGCATAGCAGAGGGAGTTTGAGTCCCAGGCAGAGCAGGGGGAGCTAAAGGCACCAGGGCTACGGAAGCAGCCTGAGCCTTCGAGGGGGAGGAAGAAGAAGCCGAGTCCTGGGGAAATTACTACCACAACACACGCTAACTAAACAAAAATTAAATTTAAAGATATTTCTCTGAGAGAAAATGTAATGATCTCACCAAGCCTAAGGAGCTCTTCACAAGTAGCTGCTTCAGCCGCGGTAAACTCGATCTGAGGTAATACAGTAGGCAGCAGGGGATTATGGGTAGGGGGACGAGCTAGGAGCTCGGATATTTTAGCTAGTGAAGCTGCCGGCTCGGATCCGAGGTCGGATCCGATACCCACAGGTTGCAGAACAAACGAAGTAACTACTTCATATCAATAGCTTTCCCATAGTCTTACTTGGCAGGTAACAATTCATCAATCTTGTCTAAATTATACATACACCCATAAACAAACTTCTACATAAATCAGTGGTAGTTAAACACTTTGAAACCTACCACGGTGGATTGTGCAAGTTTCTCTGAGATTCCAACCACTTGTCCAGTTAATCTTGTCAGACTGGATTTGATGAAGACATGATCTTTTTATTGACAAAGGTCACTGTGGACACAGAAGCAGGGTGTGCAGACAGGGAATTGATCAGGCATGGCCAAGTATATCCTACATTTCTTAGGCGGAAGCTCATTCAGCAGAGAAGAATTGCAATCTTCCAATCATCCAACACTGAGGTTAATGAAGGGAGGGTCACCACATCCTGGGTCTCAGCCTCCAAAAGATCATATACCCAGCTGATCCTGGGAGCAGATGACAATTGTTCACAAATGAATACACCCCTATATCTTGCCAACATTTGGGAAAAAGAAAATATCTGTTTAGCTTTCTGAACCTGTCCATCCTCAGAAGAAACTGACTGATGAGACTCTGACACTTCGAAATGTTAGATTCTGGATCTCCTTTGAAATCAGGATGCTGAGGTGGTTGACTGGGGGTGGGAATCCCAGTGTTACTCATAACCTGCATTTGCACCTCATAATCAACAGCCTGAATAATGGCTCTAGCCATATCCACCAGCTCTGGTGAAAACACATTTGGAGATTGTTGTCCTGTAACACAGCGTATTTTCTGTGTTTTCTTAGCATACACTACACTATGTATCAACAGTGGCAGCACATTTTGTACCCTTGATTTGCCCTGCACCTAAAGCATTTGATTCTCCCATACCTGAACCAGGCAATGTTACAGCCACAGAAGATGTGGCTGATCCTCGTGTCATGTACTATCACCAAACTATGGGACCTGGAGGCAAAAGAAGATGAGTGGTCTGACAGCCTGTCCAAGGCTACTGTAAAGTCACAAGCCACATGACGCCTGTTAACTCTAAAGGCTTTGGAATACTGGCTGGATGTTGGGATATCCTTGGCAGGCTATCCCTTATATAGGGAATAATGCAACAGTAATATGGAAGGACATCATCAGATATGTCTGCTGTGGTGGGTGTGGGGGATTTCCCTGAAGGGAGGAGGATTTTCTGTCCACTGCCAAGAGTATCCTCACTTGTCTGCAAATATTTGTTGCCATGTTGCTGGGTTAAGTGAAAGCCTGGGGGAAGGGGAAAAGGGATGAAGGACAGGAGGAAGGTAAGGAATGCCCTAAGTTTTGGCATAGACACTCTTTAGCAGGGGAAATGTACTTTTTTTGAGAAAAGAACCCCTTTTATTTGGTTTGGAAGTATTATCCTCCTGCAATTTCCTCTTGGTCCCTTGACTCTTGTTAGTTTGTGATTTTTGTTTGTTCTGTCCTTTGAAGTTGGATGCCTTATTAGGGGAGAACCTCGGAATATGAAACATTCTAGGTATCCCATGTATCAATTTACCACTATCACCCCATTGTTAAAGAATCTGGATAGCAGCAGACCCAAACTTAGAACTTAAAGGAGGGATTCATAATCATAGTTTTTTAATTCTCAGAAAAATTCTGGTTACATTCTCAAAACAGAAGTGACTGCATTTTTAGAAACTGCGTCCATGCCTTCCAAGACACCCCTCAAAGTATGTTTCAGAACCACATTAGAAACAATCTCATTTACATAAGACTTCTATTCAGCAGGCAAAGCTAAAGCAATAATCTAAACTGTAAGCACATTGCAAAATAAATTCCACATGAAGCCCCGATAATTTAAAATTCCGAAGACTAAATTCTAGACTAAGACAACTTTTTTCCCTGAGATTCTAACCACTTGCCAATTTTATCCAGGGATGTAGAGTTAAGCAACAGCCAATCTCTCTTGTTAGAGTTGGCAGATGAAGAAACTGCAGATGTGTCAGTTGCCAGAGGTGCAAAGAGAGCTGCAAGGTCAAGAGTACACCTAGTATTTCCTCATAACCTTTTTGGGAATTGGTTCACTAGTTAAAGGGGTTTTACATGCAGTTTTATATATGTCTTCTAAAGCCACTAACAGAGGAGGAACAGCCATTTTTTTTTAATCTCATCTTCAATAAAATTGCAGACTCTACCAATTTCTGGCATATCTCCAGATTGCTTCCAGTCAAATACCTCTGTAAACTGAACACTTGCTTGCATTTTTGAACCTGTTCACCTTTCTAAGAATCAGAATGGATGGCCTCAGAGTGTTCACTGCTGTCTGCAACATAGCCCCCATCAAAATCTGTGGTGCTAGACTGATCTCTAGAGAAGGTAGCCACATAGTCACTCTCAAAAGGAGCATAGTCTCCAAGATTAGCTGACTATAAAACACTCTTAGCTAAGAAAACCAAATCAGCCCTATACATAGTAAAAACCTGATTGCTCATCATGTGGTGAAGTTTCTGTTTCTTCCAACTATGATGTATACTAGAGAGTAAAATATCTCGGGACAGCGTATTACATCTGGCAAGGGTTTCTTACCTTGGACCTCTCCTGCAAATTACAGGTTTGGTTGTCCTGTACCTGAACCAGGTACTAGAACAGCCCCTGAGGACATGTCTGATGGGATCTACTTCAGAAACTCGAAGTTTCAAAACATCGAACTTCAAACAACTGAGACCATAAGATCGAAGTTTTGAAACTTCGAAAGCCTAATAAAAAATAAAAATAAAAACAAAAAAAATGTTTACATTTTTTGCAGGGGGGCAAGCCCCCCTGCACCCTCCACACCCCCTGCTAATTAAATATACCATCTTAGAGATCGCAATACAGTGAGTAAAATGGTATATATATCCCATTCTGCACTGTACAGCAATCTCCATTCAAAACATTCAAAGTTTCAAAACTTCGATCTTATGGTCACGTCCTTTTGAAGTTTTGAAACTTCGGGCTTCTCAAGGAGATCAGTCTGACCCTGTACCATGGATGACAGCAGGCTCACACCAGAGGGTTACAGAGAAAAAGGTAAGTGGTCTGTGGGCGAGCTTAAAGCAATAACAGATTCATAAACTGTAGCTGAGGCATGTTTTTGTTGATTTTTTTCTTTTTAGGTGCAACTGGATTCAGGGGAGGGCAGTATCATAATCCATTAAGTCAGAGGACAGAGGGAATACACCAGCCATAATAATGCACTGTCACTAATAAGGGCTGACTAAGGCCAGCAATAATAGATTAAGGGCAGCAATAATAGAAAATATAAACTATGTCCCCAGACAGCTAATAGGGATAACCTGCACAAAATATAACAGAGTTGGTTTAAATTGTGCTACCCTTGTTCTACAACCTGCACAGTGAGTAAACAAAAACACACACAGTCTCAGTTCCAAGTGAAATTCACTACTTCAAACAGTGACAAAAATTAAATATATGTCCAGTATAAGCCATAAAATACTTTAGAAAAGCCTCATTATCACATAAAAGCAGTGATAGGCATACAAATAACACAAGAGTAAGTTAGAATTCCAAGAGGAATTAACAGCAGTAGTAAATATCAAGAATAATAAAATAAAACAATTTAACACACACATATATATTTATTTAGTAAAACAGAAATAAATAAAAAGTCTATAATAATAATAATAATAATAATAATAACAACAACAACAACAATAAAGAGGAAGGAAGTTCCCAAAGGAATCTTATCTGAGTTTGGAAGGTGTAATCCACCAATGCAGGCTGCTGAAGACATTCAACTGTGTGAGTCCTTACAGCTGACACTAAAAGACTGAATAATTGACTTTTTTGACAGGGTTAAGGCTTCCTCTGATGGGAGAGGGTTAGCCAATCCCCCATCCCAGTGAATCAGAGATGGAGACTCTGAGCTTAAGAAAGCTACTAGTGTGGGAATGTGCAGGCCCAACCCCCATATGCCACTAAGGCAGTGTGAATGATGAAGATCATATTCATCCACACCATATGCCCTGTTACCCTTCTTAGGTTTGTAGGTTTATAGGTGTTTACTAGGTTAACAACCACAAGGGTTTTTTAAGCCTAGCCATGCATCACAAATCACTGTCAAGTTCTGATACCTTTGATAAGTGCAAGCTGGGGCCTGGGAGATGACTATTTTCAGGTTGCCAGTGTCCATTAGAGACATCTGTGCCAAACCAGGGATGAACTTCCAGTTCTCCATCCAACTGTCCAAGTTGAACTTGATTTGGTTTATGGAGGAACTCTGCTTCACATGGATGGGGAGCCTGTTCCATAGACAGGGTAGTCTCTGGGATACATACCTGTCTCTCCAGCAGGTCCTATTTATATCACAAGCAATGTTTAAGTCTTTTGAACGGGTAATTCTGGTGCTGTTTACTTTGTGGATATGCAGGAGGTCCATCAGAGTGGGGTCTGACAATGCCCTGTATGCTAGGCATAGATCTCCCCTCAAAAGCCTGTAGAAGACAGAATACATGGATAGAGCCTTGAGGCGGTCTGCATAGGACATTTTACTTAAGCCCTGCATTCTTTTAGTGAGGAACTTCTGTGGACGTTCCAATTGTTGGATAAAAACAGACACAATGGCATTCACCCCAAGCCAGCAGTCATGCTAACCTTCATATAACTTGCAGGAAAATGGTATATATCCTTACCTATCATCAAATCACTCAGTCAGCATTTCTATCATGGTAGGAAGTACTTTCACTGTATCACTCATGATGATATCAGAAATGCAGCTCTATACCCCATACCAAATGTTATATAGTTGCCTCACACAATATATTTACTGTTAATGTGCATGCCGGATTTGGATACATTGCATGAGCTATAATGCCAAAGTGCATTACATGTGCATTTAAGGTAGAATGTTATCACACAGAAGGGCAATCACTCAGAATAATGCTAGTTTTACCTTTATTACTAAGTTACATGCAGTGTTTAATGAGTCACAAAGTGATCATGAATGTCTACCACTAATTAATGAAACACTACTGGAGGTGGAAGTACGGTTTATTCATGGGATGAGAGGAACAAAAGTCTTAAAGGCATTTGCAATTGATTCCACAAATTTTCCATTAAAATGCTAGTGCCTAAGCAAGTAGAATTTGGTTCGCATGCCACATAAGTGTGAACTCAAATTAACAAATTTGTTACAGACAACATATTTTTTGTTAATCTCACTAAAGAATGTTGTTTTCAATCCACATTTTGTATGGAGCTCTAGGGTATAAACTGTGATAGGATTCTTGATAATAAAATATGCCATCCTTTATCTAAACTGTTTAAAGCATATTGTATATTATTTACATGAAGTCCTCTGTACCCCTTCACTTTCCTAATACTAATCTTATCAAAATCTACAGATATGAAGCCAAAGTTTGAAGTTACTTTTCCAGATTTGACAATATTATCCATTCACAGATTCTAACTGATTTGGAATGCCCTCAAATAAATTGAAAAAAAAAATAAAGCAACAAAAATGTTAACTTTGACTTACCCCACCTACATTTCCTAACAATGTTTAATTTTTTTTTAAAGCCATAATAAATTCCTTCTGGAACTGCGACCCTGTACTTGGTATTGACAAACAGTAAGTACATTAAGAATGTTTCCTCCATATTGTTTACAGAAAACGTATTTGTTCGTTTGCTTCTCAGGCTCCTTCCAGCTGTATCTCTATACTGTGACATTACTTGTTTTGTGGCATGTTTTGTGTCATATATTCTCTTGAGAAATGTGTGCCTTGAAAGCTGTCTGAATGTACTTCAACCTATAATTAATCCAGCCTCTGGCATTATGTTTTAATAGCAGGCCTTGAGCATTATTCATAATACACTGTTATATGTTGGCCTATAATTAAACCAGTACTTTATGAGTAACTGTCTGCTCTTCACTTGCAAAAACCATCTAAAATTAATCTTGTGTCAACATAGAGGCCTCTGACCTCAGAAAGTCAATTTAGTTTCCAAATTCAGATAAATACAAACACTCACATAAGTTTGTTTGTGTCTTTCGGCTTTTCCCGGTTAGGGGTCGCCACAGCGGAACTCCGGTCCGCTAATGATTGGTAGTTGATTTTTACGTGCCGAGTTACCAGCCCAGACGCACAACCTTCAACGAAGGTACGCCCATTCATGCATGTCTCCACGCAGAAGACGCTCTAGCTGTGAATCGAACCGGACAGCGTCTTACTGTGAGGCGACAACGCTACCACAGCACCACCACCACCACCACTACAAAAAAATATACACTAAGTGTAACTGCTGTTACATGAAGTAATACATAAATGCTGCAGCTACACAAACACAGATGCATATATACATTCCTTTTCAAATACGCACATTTGGAAAATGCAAAGGAAATGAAGTAGTTTATGTGGCACCTCTAACAACATGTCTTAGAACACTTGTATATGAACGGCTGACAACGTTTGCATGTATAAGGAAAATGAGACTGAAAGCTGTTAAGAAATGCATCATGCACGTATATTTTTATAAAGCTGCCTGCACGAAACACATACAAGATCTTTATATGATTTGCAAACAATCAGAGAAGATAAATTAAGAACTGACAGGATTCAAGCCCAGGAATCTGAGCTCACATTATTATATCATAGTCACCAGACTGTACTGAACAAAAACAGAAAATTATACGTTTACCTTCTAAAATGGTTAAATTCTAAAAACAAACACGTTAGTAGTAAATAGCCACAAGGTCAAACTCTACTGAAAGCCAGTGGTAAAACTGAATAATTAATGACAAATATGTTAATGCTTATCAAAATTAGAAGCTTATATTCTCAAAATGCAATGCAAATATGTTTTCAATAAGATTTGTTTAAGGTCTGTTCAGTAATACATTGAACAAACATTCAGCTCCTTGGCTAAATGGAGTTAAAATAAGGGTACAGACAAGCTTAGACTAGACACACCAGGTTTACTTTCATAAACTTCAATCACACTGGTAAGAATGCTCATATGAGCGACTTGAAACCACGAAAGTGAAAACATCGATAGTCCTTAATGTTCGAAAAACACCAAATCAAAAAGCAGATTTGCTGTTTTTCAAACATTAAAGTCAAACAAACAAAAAAAAAACGAAGTGTAAAGCAAGGGGGCAAGCCCCCCTGCACCCCCCCATGTGGGGGGCTGCACCCCCACACACCCCTACTTTATTATTCTAACTCCGAGATCGCACTACAGTGGGGAAAGGAACCATTTCCCGATCCCCACTATAGTGCAATCTGCCCCACAATGTTGAATGTGCAATGAGCGAATGTCACTGTGCATTTGCTCATTGCACATTCAAACCTTTTTTTCTTTCGGCGTTTGTAAAATTTGCAAACAGCCTTTCGAACACTTGCAGTTCGCCCGACTGTGTATCACCTTTATAAAGGTAAACCGACACTCCATTGTGTTCACTTTTAAATATTTATTTTTCAGACTGCTAAAACATACGAGTACCTGCTATACATCTATTTTGTCTTTAAGCTGTATCTTCTTTTCTCTTGAGTCACAGTAGCCAGGTGAGCCAGAGGAAGTACTAAAAAACACACTTCAAGCCAAGTCTGCACTAGAGATCAGACCTAGATGCACAGAATCCCTAATGTTCTCAGGGTACTAGGGTCAGAGTGCAGCACAGGTTTTCATCTGCATTTGCATCTTTTTTGTTTGTTTATGCATTCATTAACTCTATATCCACTTAACACAGTAGGAGCACTGTTCAGTAAGGGACTTGCTCAGTCACACAGAGGGTAAAAGGAGGTAGGAAGGAATCAGACTTTCTAGTCTACACCCTGAGCTCCAGGAAGCAGCTTATTAACAGTTCAGAGCACTAAACCTCTGCACTAACTGCCAGACAGACATTTTTTCTACTTGCTGGTGACTGGTCAGTAATGAGTTACAGGACAGGAGCCATGTTCTGCACGTCTAAGATGAAGGCAGGTTTTTATGCTTTCTTTTTTTTTCAGCAATAATAATAAAGATGTACATATAACTGCACACAACAATCAGACACACACACACACACACACACACACACACACACACACACACACACACACACACACACACACACACACACACACACATATGGTTTCCTTCTCCTTGGAAGACTGAACAGATCGGCAGGCAATTAGGAGGGGACTGAGTGAGCCAGGTTAGATTTCAGAAAATTTTGAAATCCAGGGACAGAATCATTCAACAGTAAGAGGGACCTTCAAGATAAAGCAATGGCAGATGCAGAAGTAGAGATATCTATTGTATTAATGTTTACTTTCTCTGTGGATGCCTTGGTCTCTCAAAAATTTTTACAGGTGGTAAAAGGGCTATTTTCTCAACAGTTCTTCACCTTTGCCTTTCGGAGCACATTTTTACCACCGCCTTGTGTAACAGCTGCTAAGTGATTAGCCTGCAAGCAATCAAATGCCTCATCCATAATGGCTATTATGGCACACTGATGAAGTTAATTTGCAATGCTTGCCCAGTATCCTGTACAGTATTCTCAGGAGGACTTTTTCTGGTCTTCAGCTACCAGCTGCAAAAGACCATCCTTCACGTTTAAAAGGTTTTAAACATTTATATTATACCCTAGCAAACTGATTTTAAGGCACGTGTATCCCCAGAATATAGCTAGCTGTTTCCTTTGCTGCTGTTTTACTGCATTACAAATGTGCGTATTACATTTCTGGCTTTATCTAAATGTGTGTGATGCTCCTGCACTGGCCCACTAATCAAGGAGCCTCAGTCCTCACCATTGGCAACAGCTAGGGGACGTACACATTGGGAAGATGACAAGTACACAGACAGTAAAGTGCAATTTCCCTTAAGAGCACAAAGAGATCACAGTCAGTCTGGGAGTGGTTTCTCCCTCTTTCTCCAGAGCCCCAATAAGACTCTCTACTGGCACAGTTACAGAGTTGAGATCTCATCTGATTGGCCAAGCCAAAAACCTCCATCACCCTCTCTGTCCAACCAGTGCTTCATATCCCTGCCCAAATAGCTGATACATGCACACGTTGAGATTTGATTTATATACAAACACACACACACGTACACACACTTGGGAAATACTGCCATAGGTTTACTAGCTATGCCCCCTTCTGCCCAGACTATAAGGTAGTTCCAGCTGCCACCAGCCAACTCTTTATCAGCTGCTTAAGGCCCTTATAAGGAGTGTCCAATCCTACTATGTAATGTTACTATATCCAAATAGTAGTTTTGACCAAGTGCCAGACTATTAGGTGTGGCCTGTACAGTGTCACCAAATAGATAAGCAAGTACTCTAATAGCTTAAATATGCCTCACAAACATCAGCCACAAGGATAGGTTTAAATATATTTAATAATAAATAAATAAAGAACAAGACAATACTCAAGACAGGAACTTCAGAGTTCAAAATCACAGGAAATATTTTAATGCAACATTGCAGGACAGTCTCAAATAAATACAGAAAATATCTAAACTAATCTTTACTATATTCCTGTCTATATCTAAAAGAGATACTATGCCCTAAATCTTACTTACAAATGATGAGTGGATGTTCTTTCTAGGTCCAAGACAAAAATACAAAATGCACAGTCTCCCACTGAGATAATTCTTAAATCAATATCAAATATTACTGCTAGGTTACCTTGGATGACATCACTTTTTGTCACCTGACTTCAGTTCCCAGGCTAAACCCCCAGTGTACAACATTTAACATCTCTGTGTGAAAAATACATATATCTCACATGTTTACCAGATCTTGGAAGTTGTAAAACAATAAAACACTTTACATTTTAAACCTAGTAATTACTTTTCTTTCTAGACATTGTGTCTGCTTCTGCATTGAAATTGACAGTGAACACCTCTTGTTTATGGTCCAGCTATAAAGTAACTTAACCTCAACTATTCTTAAGTTTTGCAAGTTAATCTTCTATGTTCCAGAAGGGTATGCTGTGGTTGCATTCTTACAGCTCAGTACATAACATACAGTTTTGTATAAATCATATCAATATTCACAAATGACATAGAAATTATTTACAAAATTGCAGATAGCTGGGCTAGCAGTATTTCCTTCTGTTACATTTCTATATAAATCATGTTAATATTCACAAATGACATATCATTATTTACAAAATTCCAGCTAGATGGGATGGCAGCCTTTACCCTATATCACAGTGAGCTTTCCCTGAATGAACATGCTAAACCTATCTCTAAAAAGGCAAAAAAAAAAAAACTGAGGTAAGCTATAATTCCCCAGCTAATAAAAATAACAAAGGCCTCAACAGTAGCTAACAGCTTAAAGTTAACTTTACATATTGGATGTTCCCTTGTATTCTTTAATGTTAAAAGCAACACAGGTTAAAATTTCAAGCTGCAGAGAAGAGATGGAATCTAAGTACATAATATCAATGGGCAGTCCTTTATCATTTACAGCATGCAAAGTTACTATGGCCAAGCGGAACCCTTCCGATGAGTGAACGCTCATTTGAATGAAACCCATATATCCAAGATGATGTCACTGAAAAGTTAAATTAACGAAATCTAACAATAATGAAAATCAAAAACCCGAAACAGTTACTGACCTGCAGTCTGTTGCAGAAGTAGCTACCTGGATGCAAATATGCCCTTTTCCACAAGGTAGTGTGATCTCGGAGTTGGTATAATTAAATTACGGGTGTGAGTGGATTGTGGGGGTTGCAGGGGGGCTTTCTCCCTGCAGAAACGATGTACTCAGTTTCTTGTCATGTTACTTTAATGTATTGTGGAGTTATTGGAAGGGTTAGAACTGGCATGGTGTTTTAGCCATGTATGGTGTTGTTTTATTTTCGGGTTTGTTTCTGGAAGGTGAGGGTTTTCAGGTTAAGTGATTTTCGGGTTTTTGGGTTTCGTTAATTTGAAGTTTCGGTAACATTTTCTCGGTTATATGGGTTTCGTTCAAATATGCATTTGCTCATTTGAAGTAGACCCAGCCAAGCACTTGTTTACAGCTTAAGAAGCCCTTTTAATAGGTACAACATAGGACAGACAAGTTGCAGGATTAGAACAACAGTTCAAAATCAAGTGAGACACAGAAAAAATGGTTTAGTGACCAGTCCTACAGCTCAAAATTACTTTTACTCCCAATACTTTAATATCATATGAGGCTTCATTATGCATTAGTGCTTTGCTCCAGAGTTATACCTAAATGCGTCACAAGTTTCACTTGTGAAACAGGCTTGGTTTATTTGCATTTATGACCTCAACAATAAATGAAATATATTTATTACAGAACCCATTTATATTATCCATATTTTTCTATGCTTTGAAGTTTCATAAATTTATATACAATAATATTATATGTTTACTTTCATAGGAGATTACTAGGCTTTCAACTTGGAGGTCATTTTAAGCCTATCCGTTTCATCCAAATTTAATACCATAGAAATGCTATTCAATAACCAAGATTTTATTAGTGATGACTGCCCATGTCCAGGAGAGTTGTGGGTGATATCCCTGGTTAGAACTTATGGCGCCTCATGAACAGTGTCATAGAGGTGCTCCGTTTCACATGAATTGGTAGCTTGTTCCAAAGACATGGCAATCACTGGGAGATAAATCTGTCCTTCCAGCATGCCCTATTTAACTCACAGGCTGGAACAGGCAGCCTAGTCCCATTTGATTTACACATATGTAGCAAGGTCATTAGGTTTGAGTCTTGGACTGCTCTGTAGTCTAGCATAAGTCTATTCAAGAAGCCACTGTACCACACATTTGGAAATCTTTTTTCACAATTCCCCTCCATAAAGGCGGAAACTCAACTGACCTATCTAATTACAGACCCATCCCCATCCTATCCCCTCTCTAAAATACTTGAAAAATGCATTCATTCACAGCTTCTCCTCCAGCATAACCTTCTCCTTCCACTCAGCATGGCTTTCGGCCTAACCATAGTACAACTACTACCCTCACATGCTATAGCTGAGGACTGTGACAACAATCAACTCGTATCCTGTCTTTTCCTCGACCTTTCCAAAGCTTTTGATACTGTCTCTCACCCTTTACTACTAACCAAACTGGCTAATCTCAACCTATCTATTTCCTCCCTAACCTGGTTCTCTAGCTATCTCTCTTGCAGGCAGCAGTCAGATGGCTCTCATCCTGCTCTACCTACATTCCAGTACCATCTGGTGTTCCACAAGGTTTCACCTTGGGTCCCCTCCTGTTTAACATATTCACTAATGAACTGCACAGATCCTGCCAACAATCTACCCTCATCCAAAATGCAGATGACTCTACTCTCATCTCCACTTCCAGAAACATCTCTGAACTTGTTACCCTAACCCAAAATACCTTCTTATCTACTGAAAAATGCCTATCTGATAATCTACTCATTCTTAATTTTATTTATTTATTTTATTTTACATTTGTTGACCGGGATAGTCCAACTGGATTCATGTCCATTTTCAGCGGAGGCCCGGGGAGAAAAGCTCCAAGTTAAGCAGATAAAATAAAACAATGACAGCATATTACAAATATAGTATTGTCAAAAGAATTCATAAGCAAACATGAATAAACAAGTTACACAGGTTATAGTTACTCCCTGGTGCAAGTCAGGGGTAAATTTAACAGTAATCTGAATAATAGATTATACACTCTCTTGATGAGAGTTAGCCGGGCTTGTTGCAGTGACAAAACCAGTTTAGTGCCAGATGTTGTTTAAGTCTAGTTTTGAATTGGCCTAGGCATGAGAGCAAAGTAATATCGGCTGGAAGTGAGTTCCAGACTCTGCCTACAGAGTTTGCAAAGAGGGAATCACTGGCTGTGTTGTTAGTTTTGATTGTCTGAATGAGTAGTCTGTTAGAGGAATGAAGCAGTCACAGGTTGTTAGAGGGGGTGATAATATTTTTCAGTGCTGGGGTATTATCTGGATTATAAAAGATTTTATTAGCCATATCAGTAGGTTATATTGGATTTGACTGGGTAGTTCAAGCCACCCAAACTGGTTAAGATTGATGCAGTGGTGGGTCTTAAAAGGCAGGCCAGTGGCAAACCTGGCAATATGATTATAGCAGGTTGAAAGTTTGTTAAGTACAGTCTTGTTTAGGTTAGAGAATAGGGAGGGATGCATATAGAAGTGTAGAATGTAGGTGAGAGCGAGCTATGGCAATTTTGGCTGGAGGGGTTAGAAAGGCTTTTATTCTGTAAAGTGGCCGTAGTTTTTTATGGGTGGTTTTGATCAATTGGTTTACATGTAAGTCAAATTTTAGGTTATCAATAATGACACCTAATAGTTTTGTAGAGGGGTCAGGGAGATTATATTGCCATCGTTTGCATTTATGGTAAAGGTAAATACAGTTGACCTTAGTGTACGTGAGAATAACAGAATTTTAGTTTTTTCGGGATTTAGTATCAAACGATGTTCAGAGATCCACTTTTCTATAGTACTGAAGGTGGACTGGGTAGCAGACCATAAATCTGTAGGAGATGTGGCTGAGCAAATCAGGGTGGAGTCATCAGCATATTGGATACAGCTGACATTTGGGATGACAGTATACAGGTCGTTAATGAAGATGGAAAACAGTAGGGGCCCTAGTATGGAGCCTTGTAGTACTCGAAGGGTGTTAGGTAGCAGGTTAGAGAGCTTGTTCTGCCAAATAACCTGCTGTTTCCCATTGAGGTAGGATTTAAACCATTGAAGGGCTATATAATCCAGACAGAAAATTTGCAGGGTGTGTATTAAATGTTGGTGGTCAACCATATCGAGTGCCTTGGAAAGATCCAAGAAGAGGGCTGAGGATATGAGATTACTGTTATGGTTATTGTTTATGGTATTGGTAAAAGCTAGTAGGGCTGACATAGTGCTGTGGTGTGGATGGAAGCCATGTTGGGTATCTGCCATGAGGTGATTCTGGACTTGGTGGTGCATGAGTTATTTGTGTATACATTTTTCCATGATCTTTGCAAGTGGAGAGAGTATAGCTATTGGTCTGTAATTGGAAAATTCAGTGGAGGAGCCTCCTTTATGTAGTGGGATTACGTAGGATGTTTTCCAAATGGTGGATATATTAGCTTCTGCTGTGGTACGATTAATTAGTATTGATACTGGCTAAGCAATAGCATCAGCTGATTTTTGAAGGTACTCGGCAGGGAGTTGACCAGCTGAGAGAGTGGTGGGTTTTAATTTTTTGATCAAGGCACAGATAAGTGACGTGGACACTGGTTGGCAGCTGAACGAGAGTAGGTTCATAGTGATGGTACTTTCAGGGCCAGGGGAGCTAGGGGGTAATTGGCTAGCTAGGGCTTGGATTGTCTCAGTAAAGAAATGGTTAAAACTGTCCGAAACAACCTCAGGGGGTTTATCAGTGGTGGCAGCGGGAATAGGGGTAGACGTTTTTCCAGGGTGAAGTAGATTATTCAGACCTGCCCAGAACTTCTGAGGATTGTTCTGGTTTGCTGTCTGTAGATAACAATAGTATTGTTTTTTATCTTGTAAAATGGATTTTTTAGTTTCATTCTTAGCTATTTGACTTGATATTGGGGGTCTTTAGTAAAGTGCCATAAAGCCCAAAATTTGTTTTGACTGGCAATTTTTAGTCTAGACTCTTTAGAAAGCCATGGTGCAGTTTTTGCTTTTGTTTTCTTTGAACGGGCAGGTGCATGTAAATCAAGAATTTCAAGAAATTTGTTATTGAAATATGCAACTGCCTCCTCTAAGGGGAGGTGTTTTAAAATAGATCAGTTACATGACTTTAATTCCTGTTGGAATTTGGCCGGGTCAAATTCTTTTTTGTTTCTGACTTTTCTGAGTAAAGGTTGTTGGGGATTAATGGCTTTTTCCTTAACTATATAAGTGGGAAGATGGTCTCTTAGGTCATTGGGGAGGGTTTCAGTGGTGTACAGTTGGGGGTTACTATTTACAAGTACCCAGTCGAGTATGCTTTTTTTTTGGTTGGGTTTACCTAGCCTGGTAAGGGTGATTATGACTGGTGTGAATGCATGTAGGTTAATATGGGTAGATGGGGATTCTGAGGAACAGGTGCCCCAGTCTATGTTAAAAATCACCGAGTAGTAGGGTTTCTTGGGGGTAATTACATGATAGCAGTGTAGGGTATCTTCAAGTGTGGCTATATTGTTACCCGGGGGAATGTAAATGCAGATGATGTTGATGCATTTACTTTTGTTGAGTTGCAATCTAGTGGCAAGAATTTTGGAGTTATTAATCTGGGGTGGCTGAATAACATCTATGGTCACATTCTACTCAGACTTGTAGAGCATAGCTACCCCAGCCCCCTTCCTGGAGACACGGTCCAGCCTGTGTATATTATACCCAGGTGGTAACACTTCATTGTCAGTAGTGTTAGGTTTTAACAATGTTTCAGATGGGCAGAGAATCTCAGGGGAGTGGACAGCCAAGAGTGCATGCAGTTCATGCACCTTTTTATTGATGCTTCTAATATTGAGATGACAGGCCAGGAGAGTTAGTTGGCCTAGTGATTATAGTTTTATAGCGCAGGTTACAAATAGGGGGGGTGTATGTACCAGAAGTGGATGGGCTAGGGTTGGGGTGAATATCACCACCGGGTATTAGGCTAGGTCTATACTTGGTTATAAGCTTCAGGAGTTTGTCTATAAGTTGTAGTATTGTCTAGATCTAGGGTTAATGTGCCAGGCGTTGGTATACTGAAAGAGTGAACAGGATGTAGAGCTGAACCCATTATTATTAGTATGGTTGAAGGTGGGATGGTTTACAGCTGGGGTGATAGTATGTCCTTTTGGATACTGATAACCAGTGAGAAACTGGTTTTCATACAAGGTGAGTAAATAAGTGGCCAGCAGAATGGATAGTAAAGGCGAGTATAGCATAATGAGAGGAGGAGTGTAATAGTTTGGATCTGTTGTTTGTATGGCACAACAGCAGAAGATCTGATAATAAATTAGGAGGTAATAGAGTGGGTGGAGAAACTACGTTAGGTAAAAGCTGATGGGATGTTATAACAGGGGGTGTGGTTGAGTAAGTATAAATTTACTGGTACTGGGGGCGGGTGAGAATAGGGGGCAGGGAGAGAAGCGGAGTGAGCCCGAGCGGAGCAAGGGGGGGGGAGTAGAACGGGGCTAACACTGACTACAAATGTTTTCTAAGGCTTCCTGGAGCCGTATGGTTGTATTTATATTTATTTATTGACATTTGTTAACCGGGTTTGTCCAACTGGGCTTGTGGCCCATTTTCAGTGGCGACCCGAGGAGAAAAGCTCCAGTAGTACATTTTAAACAAGTATAATTTTAAACAATATTGATATAATAGCAGTTATAGCAAAAAGATTCACATATGTTGGGTTACATGCATAAAGCTAAAGTTGCATTAAAAAGAAGCTAAGTAACAATTTTACATTGATATAGTTCAATAGGTTAACAATAAAAAGGTTTTGTTTGTATAAAATTATGCAAATGCATAGTAAACACATTGGAGAGAGAGGTGTAATGAGGTACTAAGTATGGTCCTTCTGAGGGTACATAAAGGGAAGGAAGACTAAGTAGGGTCATGGCAAGGGCAGGTTCTGGAATTGAGAAAATAAGCTTTTAGTTCATTTTTAAAGTGTGAGGTGTGGGAGACTGAACGTAAGTCAAGGGGAAGTCTGTTCCAAGCATGGGCAAGGGAGTGTTTGTAGAGTAGTTTGTCTACTAACCTTTTTGGCTGGTAGATAACAAGTAATTGTTGGTAAGAAGTACGGAGGGTCCGGGATGGGATGTAGATGGAGACTAAGGAAGATAGAGATGGACAGAAGGAGGGTTTACAAAGAATAGAGTGTAGCATATGAAATTGATAAGATATCAGAAATTGGGGAAGTTCAAGCCATTGAAGAGAGTTTAAAGAAATGCAGTGGTGTGAGTTGTATGAGGAGTTGGTAATGAATCTGGCTATTTTATGGTAAGTCTTTTGGGAGTTTGTTTAGAGTGGAGGCCTGGATATTGGTAATAACTGGGGCAGCATATAAGAGGGAGGGGAGGAGGAGTGCCTGGCCCAGGGTAAGTCTAGATTCAGGGGTTAGGAATTTTTTGTTCCGATATAGCAGACCTAGTTTCTGTTTTTTTTTTTTATACATTGGAGTATGAGTAGGTTGAACTTTAGTTCATCATTGATAATGACCCCTAGGAGTTTTGTGTGGATGTCAGGTTGGATAGTTGTATTGTTAGAAGATGTAATAAAAAAGGAGGTTTTGTGATGAGAAAGAGAATGGAGAAGGAAGAGTAGGAATTTGGTCTTTTTGGGATTTGGATCAATAGGTTGTGAGAGAGCCATTGTTCAGTGGATAGTAGGGCCTGTTGGGTCAGGGAGTGTAGTTCAGGAATGTTATTTGAGATGGATATAAGTGTGAAGTCATCGGCATACTGAATAAGGGAGGATTCTTTGCATGAGGTGTAAAGATCATTGGTGAAGATGTTAAACAAAAGGGGTCCCAAGATGGAGCCTTGGGGAACACCAGTGGAGATGGGAAGGAAAGGTGAGGAGGATGACAGCCATTTGACAGATTGTTCCCTGCCAGATAGGTAACTATTAAACCAGGCAAGTGCGAGGGGGATAGGTGGAGATTTGTGAGTTTGGACAGTAGTAGAGGATGAGAGACAGTACTGAATGCTTTGGAGAGATCTAGGAAGAGACAGGAAATGAGTTTATTGTTGTCTAAGGCCTCTGCAATGATATGAGTGAAGGAGAGGAGGGCAATGGTGGTGCCGTGGTGAGGATGACATCCATGTTGGGTAGGGGAAAGTAAGTGGAGTGTGAGGTGGTGATTAAGAAGCTGTGAGTGAATACATTTTTCTAATACCTTGGAGAGGAGGGACAGAATGGCAATGGATCGGTAGTTTGAGGGGTCAGTGGAGTTTCCACCTTTATGAAGCGGGATAGTGAAGAAAGATTTCCAAAGGGTGGGGACAGTTGATTCCAGAATAGATCGATTAATTAGTATAGATATAGGATAGGCAATTGAGTCAGCAGCAAGTTTGAGGAATGTAGGAGATAGATAGTGGAAGTAGAGCAAGGTTTTAGCTTGAGAAGTAGAGATTTGATGTAAGTAATGGGAACTAGCTCAAAAGAAAACAAAGTTGTGTTAATGGGACTTGGAGGGGTGGGTGTCGAAGTAGAGTTTGGCTTAGAGGTTACCAGATTTTGGATGGAAGTGGTAAAGTGTTTATTCAGGAGGCTAGCTGTTTCCTGACAGTAAGAGTTAGGGTATGGGGAGTGATTAGAGGACTTTCCAGGATAGATGATGTTGTTGAGAGTTGACCAAAATTTTAGAGGATTGGATTTGTTGTTAAGCTGAGCAGAGCTATAGTATAACTTTTTGTCATTAGTTGTACTTTTTTTGCAAGGTTCCTCAGTTGCCTGTATTTTTGAAGAAAAGGTGGTTGTTTAGTTTAAGTCCAGGTTTTCCAAGCATGGTCTCTTTGTTTCATAAGTGACCTAGTCTCTTTGGAGAGCCAGGGAGCATGACTTGATTTTACTCTGCTCTTCCTAGAGGGAGCTAAGGAGTTTAGAGTATTCATGAAGATGCTATTGAAAGTGCTTGCAGCATCATTTAGGGGGAGGTGTTTTAGGATGGACCAATCTATATTGTGGAGAATGGAGTTAAATTAGGATGAACTGAAAATCTATAGTTTTCAACAGTGTTTGATAAGGTGGGGTTTAGGAATATGGGAGAGTGTCTTAAGATGGTGGTAGGGAGATGATCACTGAGGGAGTCAGGTAAGGTGGTGGGATTGTGGTATTGGTTGGGGGAATTGGTAAGGTTCCAGTCTATGATGGAGCTGGAAGTGGAATTTTTATGGAAGCAAGTGGGAGATGTTATAAGTTGGTGGAAGCCGTGTAGGTGGATAATGAGTTGGGGGGAGTCAGTTGTGAGGTTTGGACCAATCAATGTTGACATCACCAAGGATAAGTGTCTCATATGGTATGTTGTGGGAGAACCAGGATAGGATGTTTTCAAAAAAGGGCAGATTGTTACCAGGAGGAAGGTAGATAGAAGCAATTGCAAGTTTTTTGTGGAGATTCAGATGGCAGTTAAGGATGATGATTTCAGCTGGGAGGAAGTCAGGAATTGGGGAAGGGTATGGTGAGAGGTTAATGTTGTTTGAGTAGAGGATGGCCACGCCACCACCTTTTTTTTACAGGTCTATCAGATCGGAAGATATTATAACCTGGTGGGAGTATTTCACTATTTGAGATTTGTGGCTTGAGCCAGGTTTCAGATAGGGAGAGGATGTAAGGTTTATTGAGAGTTATCCATGAGTGCAGCTCAGTGACTTTATCTGCTAGACTCTGAATATTCAATGAGTAAATAGTTAAGTATTTGGATGGAGATGACTGTTGTGACTGTGATTGAGGTTGGTGACTGTTAGAGGAGTAAGATGGGGGCAGTGTAGAGGTAGTTTTGGGGAGAGAAGAGGGGCCAGGGTTGGGATGGATATCTCCAGAACAAAGTAGGTTTTTAGTGAGGAGAGAGTGTGTAGTCGATGCTAGATGGGGTTTGTATAGTTTTGACTTAGCTTTGTGGGAAGGTTTAAAAACCTGTATCATGGATAGTTTATATAGACTTGATGTAGAGGTAGTAAAGAGATTAGGGGAGATAGTAAAAGATGAAGTAGATGGATATATGTTGTATGAGTGAGAAGTTGGTGAACATAGGAGTGGGTCAGAGAGATTGGAGTGGTAAGAGGTGGAGATAGAGAGAATAAGGAGTAGTGCAGAAGATATTAGAAAATAATACATGTTGGAATAAAATATATAGAGCAGGCAGAGACAGTGGTATAGAGGAAGTTGTGTTGACAAGATTGACAGATTAGTAAGGTGGTTGTGGCAATAGGCAGGAAGTAGAATTGTAGTGGCTAGTGGAACAGGAAGGGGAGGGATAGTTAGGTATAAAGTTAATTGTAATGGGGGTGGGTGGGAATGGGGGTTGGGTAGGGGAGCAAAGTAAGCCCGAGCGTAGTGAGGGCGAACGGAGTGGGGCTAGCACCCTGGTCAAGACGAAGTCATAGAAACAATCAGAAAAGGATAGTGAAAAACTAGCTTGAGAGACAAGGATATATTTATAGATATATATATATATATATATATATATATATATATATATATATATATATATATATATATATATATATGGTATGTATCTAGTGTTTACTTAATGGCTTTGATTTTTAAACTGGAGACATGCGTGAATGGGCGTACCTTTGTTGAAGGTTGTGCATCAGGGCTGGTAACTTGGCACGTAAAAATCAACTACCAATCATTAGCGGACCGGAGTTCCGCTGTGGCGACCCCTAACTGGGAAAAGCCGAAAGACACAAACAAACTTTTAAACTGTAATTATTTAAACAATGTTTTACTTCAATTTTTATACTGTGCTTTATACCCTTGCAGGGTATTTACTAGCTGTAGGTTGTGAGTTTACAGTGCAGTTTTCAGGGCTTTAGGTGGGAGACCAGAGTGATAATACAAAAGTGAGGGTTTCATTTTTAGTTAAGAAAATACTGTTATAGAATGCTAGGGGCAGACTAGCTTGTTTAAAAGAGAGGGGAGGCCAAATTACTGTGGGGAACAAACTAAGGTGCTTTAGACCCAGGTCAGCAGTAAACAGTTTTTACATTACAGTTTAAGGTATTAACCTTATTAAATTGTAGGTCGGACTTCAGGTAGTTTGGAAGAGGGTACAGTTTCTGCAGGTTAACCCAAAAAAGACCAAGCTATTGCTCTTTCTCCTCCAGACCCAGTCTCATCACAAATCTACTTTTACTATTACATCCTCTAATAACACTATCATAAAACCTGAACCTCAAACTAAGCTCCTAGGTGTCATTATAGATGACGAGCTTAAGTTTAACCTTCACTTACTACAATGTATCAAAAAAACTCACCAGAAACTAGGATTACTATATCGCAATAAAAGATTCCTAAACTCCATTGCCAGACTCTCCCGGGTTCAGACACTTCTCCTTCCCTCCCTTCTATATTCTGCCCTACTTCTAACTAATATTCAATCTACAACCTTGCTCAAACTTCAGCAAACATATCACAAAATAGCTTGATTCATTATGAACTCTCCCTAAAACTCTCACCACTGCCTCGCTCTAAATGCCCTTCAATGGCTCGAACTCACCCAACAACGTCTGCTATCACAATTTCAAATATTACACACCATTATTTATAAACTATCTTTTCAAGCCTTGCTCTAGCCTCCCTCATATCCCCCTACTCCCCATCTTGGACCCTACGTAGGTCTAACCAGCAACTATTAGATATCTACCATCCAAAAAAAGGTGGGTAAACTTCTGTATAACTGCTCTGATGTCCAATCTTGGAATAAACTCCCTTTACATATTCGCTCTATTAATCACCCACAACACTTTAAAAAATAACTTAAACTACATCTTCTTGACACCAAGACGTGTCCCTGCCATGACCCAAACTAAACTCCATTTCTCTGTTATTTCACACTCCCACCTCTAGAAATGCTTCCAATACCCCCCATTTCTACAATTGTATCTACTATGAGGTTACTTAGTTAACACATCTCCTCCATACTACACATTTGTATAATGTGTTAAGTAATATTGTTATCTACTTTCAACAAATTCTTTTTAACTTATTTAGTAAGTGCTTGTCTTTTTTTTTAACATTTTTATGTTCTCATTTTTTTATTCTACCTTTGTACTATACTGAAGTGTGTACTGACATATCTGTAATATTTTTGAGTGTGAATTTTATTTTTTAATATGAAACTTCTTTGTAATCTGGAGCTTTTCTCCTAGGGTCACAATTGAAAATGGGCTACTGGCCCAGTTGGACCAACCCGGTTAACAAATGTCAATAAATAATTAAATAAATAAGTCTCCCCTATGAAGCCTATATGATAAAGAGTATAGTGAGAGGGACTTTAGTTGGTCTATGTAAGGCACATGCTGAGGCCTTGATTTTCTTTTTAAGAAACCTCTGTGGTCTTTCCAATTGCTGCAGGTACTTAGTATGGTACTCGCCGAACGGGGCATTATACTCAATTATGGGCCAGATAAGTGCTGAGTATAGAGGCATTATATGGTGGTCGAAGTTAAGGTCACAGTCAACTTGTGATCCCAGGTCCCTTACCACTTTGTGGGTACTTAGGGTATTGTTGTTGATATGATAGTGTGAAGGGACATTATTTGTGCTGAAGGGAATGATGATGCATTTCTGTGTATCCAGTTTGAGACCATGACTAATACACCAGTCACTGGTCTGCGTGAGACCCTCCTGGAGTATACTAACATCACTTGGGGATTCAATGATTGCACCTAGTTTGCAGTTGTCTGCAAACCTGGTCAGCCACAACTCCTTAGTTTTGACCTGAACTTCTGATTAGTATATACCAAACAGTAGGGGGCCCAGCACTGTTGCCTGTGGCACCATGCTGGTAACAGGTCTGCTGGTTGATGTGGAGTTGCCCACTTTGATAAAGTGTGTCTGGTTTGTGAGACAGTTGGCAACCCATCTTACAATGGAGGGGGTTTACATTCTTTCAAATTTCAAAACACCCAGTTGACTCACTAATTTTGATTCTTTGATAAGAATGTTTATTTGTAAAAATTTCTAATTGGTTTTTATTTAGTGTGTTTATCTATAAATAATTATTTCCTCTTGTCACTTCATAACATAGAAGGCATAAATAAGGTGTCAGTTATCTTTAAGAAATAAAGATTATTTGAGTTTTATTGAAGCGCTGCTCTGTTTCTGAAATGTTTGAAGACCAGAAACACCCTGTGTAAAATACATGCTCAACTAACACTGCTCCCTACTCTCAAACCAGTGTATATATATAAACATCAGCTGTAGCACAGCACCAACTATAAACTTCTCATAACGCTACAGAACGGTTGCCCTATGCAAATAGTGATACAACAAATTAGTGCTTTCATTCTTATTTTATTAATCAAGAACTTCTTCAGAAATAAATATCATATGTAACTAACATCTTTTTAAAAAGACCACTTAAAGTCACATGATCCTGTTAAACCAATCAATAAATTTTGTATGTGAAATTTTATACATAAAACATTTGGAAAAAATGTCATAACTTTTTTACTAAAATAAAACATTTTAAATTTATATATTCATTAAGCCCTGGCTTACGATTGGCTGCAAGTCTAATCTGCCACTCTGCTTCCTGACTTTCTTGACAATGTAATTTCCAGATTTAGTGAATTAAATGAAGCCACAGGAAGGGAAACCAAATCAGTCGAGGCCAAAATAGGGCAATGAGAATGACCTTGGTCTTCAACCTTCCTCTCTGAAGGAACTTCAGAATTAGGGGAATTGGGAGATATGCGTAAAGTAATCCGGGGGGCATTCATGGAGAACAGCATCATTCCTCACTGACTTCCCCCATGCAGGGATTAGGGCAAAATAGCTGCTGCACTTGTTGATTACGGGAGATGCAAAGAAATCACAGCAAGGCTGGCCTCACTTGTGGAAAATTAATTCTGCAACTTTCTGGTTGAGGGATCATTCGTGAGGTAATAGAATGCACCTGCTCAGCTTGTCTACTAGCATGTAGGACTTCCCCAGAATACGCATTGCTAAGAGAAAGCAGTTGGAATATACTGCCCATTGCCACACCCTTAGTGCTTCTTGACACAGGAGATACAATCTCGTTCCTCCTTGTTTGTTGATGTACCAAACCACTGACATATTGTCTGTTTGTACTGCAATCGTTCCTGACAGACTTGCAATGCTGAAAGCACTTCTCTCAACTCTTCAGAGGACCACATGCCTTGGACTGTCTTTCCCAGGTAATGACACCCCCCCACCCAAGCTGGAAGCGTCAGTGGTCACTATGCCTTGGGCTGCGAGGGGACAAATGGAACACCCTGTAGCAGTTGCTCTGACTGTATCCACCACGTCAGACTTTTCTTGCACAAGTTAGGTATTTGTATTGAAGTGGACAAGGATAGTTGAAGTATCAACCACTGAGATGCCAACATCCACTGAAGAATCCTCATGTGAAACCTGGCTAGTGGAACAAAGGCTAATGCTGCCACCATTGACACTAGTGCTTGCAGAATTAGGCAAGCCAAGATCGTGGTACTGCAAGGTATCTTGTTGACTTGTGACTTTAAAGTTTGAACTCTGGAAAGGGGAAGGGAGGCTACTGTTGACCTTGTGTCACATAGCTCTCTTATGAATTCTAGAACATGAGTTGGTTCTAGATTTGACTTATCAAAATTTATGGTTATTCCTAACCTTGTACAAACGTGGATGACTTCTTCTCTTGCTATGATGAGTTGATGCCTGGTAGGAGCAGTAATGAGCCAGTTGTTTAAGTATGGAAACGCACGGAATTCTTGCAGTCTCAAGTGAGCTGCTACCACGGCCATGCATTTGAACACTCTGGGGGCTGTGGTGAGACCAAAGAGCAGTTCTCTGAACTGATAATGATTAGCTCCTAGTCAGAAGTGTAAGAATTTCCTGGATCATCTGTTTATTTTTATATGAGATTATGCATCTTGGAGATCTACTGAGCACATCCAGTCATCCTTTTCCAAAAAACGAAAGAATGGACTGAACAGTGACCATTCAGAACTTTGTCTTTCAAACAAATCTGTTCAGGCTGCTGAAATCTAGAATTAGTCACCAGTCCCCTGTTTTCTTTTGCACTAAAAAGAATCTTGAGTAAGTTCAGGATCCTTTCTGGTCGGGGGGACCTCTTGGATGACTGTCTTGTATTTGAATGACTGTTTGATCCCTCTGACTGGGTGGAACATCAAGGATTTTCCTGGAATTTGGAGGAAGAAGGGAAAATGGAATTATATATCCTCTGGATATGATCCTCTGCACCCAAGCATCTTTCGTTACTTCTAGCCAGGCTCTCCGGCGCAGGGACAAGCAACCCCCTATTGTCTCCAGAGGGGGGACAATCAGGCATCCATTCAGGAGTGCTGGAAGGGTTTGCCAAAGAATCGTTCTCTGGACCCCTGATGATGTGGACTTCCTCTGCTGCAAGGGCAGGCCTACCATTTGAATTCCCCCTCTGCCTCTGGGGGAAGACCCTCCACATGTGTCCTGGAAAGATCCTTGTGATTTCTTGAACCACATCTTTCCACCATCTCGATGATTCCACGAAAATGATCTTGGGGGGGGTGGAAAACGTACACCCATAGCATGGCAGAAGGGGTCTTTCCATCCTTCTGACACCTGGACAATATATCTTTTATTTTGGGGCCAAAAAAAGAGGTGCTGTCAAAAGAAGCACTGATGAACATAGATTTAAAAGGCTCCACGAAGTCACACAAGTGCACCCAGGAGTGTCTGCTAATGGCTACACCTGAACCCACTGCTTGGATGAGTGCGATACTGATTATAGGGTTGCCAGCTGTGAGGTGACAGAATCCTTTACCTCCTCAAACACGGTTCCTGTGAGGGTATTTGAGAGTTCCTTAATCAGATCCCTCTACAGCCTGGTGAAATGTGCGAAATAGTTCACAGGCCTCAAGGCAAAGGTTCCTGAAGCATAAACATGCATACCAAATCTGTCCATTGACCATGACTGCTTGCTGAGCAGATGAACAGAGGAACTTTTGTCAGCAAGTTCCTTTCCGGTGGCCACCGCTATGGCCATGGCATCAATAGTGGGGGCCCTTGGATGAGAACTGCTTGTCTTCCGGAGGATTCATAACCTTATCAGGCTTCCTAGAAATGAGCTCAGTGGTGCAAGGTTCCTTCCATGCCCACTGCAAGACCAATTCGAGAGCTCGTTAGTAGGCGGAATCATCCAAGAAGTAGATGGGCCAGTACCAAAGCCTCTGGGAGCACAGATTCCTCCCATAAAGGGTTGCTGGGCTTCCAGCCAGCTCTCTGTTTCAGGATATTGAGGATGTCTTCGAACAAGACATCCACAGGAGGTGATCATGAGCACCCTTCACCCTCCTCAAAATCTGTGTTTTCAGTGACAGATTCAGGAGAATCCAGATGCTTCCTCTTGTATGCTCTCTTCCAAGGAACCGCCTCAGTGGGATAATCTGTGGAGGTATCAGAAAAGGTAGAAATACCCAACTGAGTGCCCTGGGGTTTTGGTACCTGCCTCTGTGGGAGGGTAAGTTGGGGCTCTTGAAGTAGAGATAGGAGTGATGTAAATGCAGGTCTCGAGGGGATAGGACCCTTCTGGGTCCCAAAGTCCTAAAGGCTGACCTCCCCGGAGAGGGATAGGCAGCCGTATCTGAGAGGAGGGCTTTCTGATCCTTGGCCCCTCCTTGAAGGTGCCCGTGAGGCAGAAGTTGGAGACAAACTAACCCTTGCCAAAGCTCCAAGGTGTAGAGATTGCTGTAAAGCTCTTGGAGCTGACTGAACCACCTCGGACCTGACAGGGTAGAATTAGTTTGGGCAGCTTTCTGAATCAAATTGCATGGAAAACCTCAGAGAAAGCTTCAGATCTGAGGATACAATGATCCTTGGATCCGAAGACAGGCCTGGACAACTTGGATCAATGGGCTCCAACACAGAGGGAGTCAAAGGAGGAAGAGTTAAAGGTGGAACTGTGGATGTACAAGCTTCCTGACTCAAAGGGGTAGGAGCCAAAGGAAAATCTGGTTGGCTCTACATCGAGAGGATCTGTCTCACTACCCTCTCCACACTTTTCACACTGAGACTTGTAGAAGAGCAAGAGGCCTGTTTGAAAGGAGAATCTGGTCTATAATGGAAGGCTGAAGGTACTCTCGATGGGACTGGATCCAGAGATGGGGAATAACTTGTCCTAGGAGCCACATCCTGCATTCTTCGTGAATCTGACATCTTCAGATCCGATAAACCCTTAATTTTTGAAGACTTCAGATATGAAGAAAAAGTCCGATCTGACGAAAGACTTTCCGCTTTTCTCTGATCGGGCGGGGTTGGATCCGAGAGTTTAATTTTCTTTTTCCTAGACAGATCCAAGGAAACTGTAGGATCCAAAGAAGGTCTTTTTGAAGTTTTCTCTAAGGTCTTTGAAGAAACAGAGAAGTGCTCAAAAAGGAGTGTGGTACCTTTTTAGAAGCTTCTCCAGCTACGGCATCACCAAAGGAAGATGGTAAAAGCCCCTTTAAAATCAATTTGTTCTTGTATTCCACTAACACTCGGGGGTTGAATGCATGACAGATTTGTACATAGGTCAAGCAAGTTTTTGTCAACCGGAGGACAGGATTATTCAGAAATTACTGAAGAGCTGGGGTATTTTATCTGGGGGGGGGGGGCAAAAGTCAGGTGGACTGGGCTGTTTTTTCTGGCGGAGCGGGGTATTTTGGGATTGCCTGGTTTGAGGGGATATTTTGGAGCTGCACAGTTGAGGCTCATTTACATGGCATGGGGGGGGTTGTAATTCTAGATGGAGGGGGATGGTAGTGGAGCAGGTGGGAAGCTCAGTAGGCAGGGAGGTACTGGGATAGTAATCTTTGGGGAGAACAGTGATAGCCATGCATAGTGTTATGTTCAAGTAGTGACGGAAAGTGTTCTGGGGGTTGGGCCACCATGAGGGTGGAGAGGGGAGATTGTGCCATAGGGGTGACTGCAGTTGGGGATATGGACAATGGCCAGGATGGGCCTGGAATCTGTTGAAAGGAACTGGCAAAGGAGCTGGGGTGTTGTGGGGAGGGCTGATGGAATGAGAGGATGAATTTTATTTTGTCTGCAGGATGGGAACTGCCTGCCCTTTCAGGGACTGATGTCAAAGTGTGGGTGGGAAGAGGGAAATGGGAGGGGTCCTGGGTGGGGACCGGTACTAGTGGAGTTTTTGGTAAGATCCAAAAGACAGGCTACTGTTGAGGAAGGGATAATTAGTCGAGCATATAAAATATTGCATGATGATCAGAGGAGGTTGGGGGGATTGGGAGGACAGACTGGATGAGCAGTTCACAGGGAAGCAATGGGGGAATATGTGTGTATCTCCCAGGTGTGAAATGGAGTCTGGAAAATTTGTGATCTTTGCTTGTACCCCAGGTGGAGTGCAAGGAAATTTTCCTCGGGTGGATAGCAGGTGTTAGGGGTATGATGGGGAGGAGAGAGGTGGTTGGGAGTGTGATGGGTTGGCAGACTTTAGGAGTTCCCTGCACTACCAAGGACACTGAGTGAGCAGATTGGTATAACTAAAGAAATTATTTTTTGAGCTGTGATGCAGAGTCGGAGTTGCTAAAACATGGTGGGGCCTTGCTGAGTCTAATTAGGGTGGACACCAAAATAACAATTGCTGGAGGGTGGAAATCAGTGTCTAAGTCAACTGTACTAGAACTGGTAAATGTGGTAGCAGAGGTGGAACAACTGGAGGTGGTAATCTTTGGTGGGGGCTGGAAGCAAACTGCATAGAGGGAAATGACAGTTGTGGGAGCAGTATTTGAATGAGTTATGCAATGTTTGACAATAACTGATAGATTATAAATGATGTGTAATGTTTGTGGCTGAGAGTATGTTAATATGGTTTGTTTTCATTTGTATAGATGTAAGATTGCCTATGTCATAGATGATAATTTAATACAGATGTTTCTTGTTTAAAAAAAATAAAAAAATAATTGTTTGTGTGTCTATGGACATCCAAGGTATGGAGTAACCTTTCTCTCTCATTTTTAGGCTCAGGAAAGAAAGCTGCGAGATGGATAGTTTGGCTTAAAATAAAGTTGGACACCGCTTTAGGCACAAAAGAAGGATTAGTTCTCAAAGAACTCCTGTCCCTCTGAAATATGAGATAGAGTTGATGCACGAAAAAAGTTTGCAATTTAGATACCCTTCATGCAGAGATCAGAGCAATCAGTAAAATTGTTTTCCCTGTTAAGAACCTCGTCAGACAGATTAGCTTGCTCACACGGAGCAAGTGTTAGCCTCTTTAACACAAAATTATGATCCCAAAGAGGGGCCACCAGTTTTCTTGGAGACCTCATGCAAAACCCTTTCAAGAAATTTTGACATGAGAATGCACTGAAAGAAGAAGATCCACGGACAGACATGAGGAAATGGCATATAAATGAACCTCAATAGAGAAATATGAAAGGCCATAGGACAGTAAATCACACAAATATTGTAAAAACAGAGAACAACTAGCCCTGAGTGAGTGCTAGTTATGTTGTTGGCACCAACTAGAAAACCTTTTCCATTTACTAATATATGATTTTCTAGTAGCAGGCTTTCTTGCCTCTGTTAGTACCTGCAGCACATCCTCAGTAAACAAGCGCCTAAAAGGAATCAAGATCCTATCATCCAAGCAATCATTTGAAGACTACTGATGTCAGGGTGTTAGACTGAGTCTGTGAAGAAGCTTTTGGCAAGTGCCCCTGGCCATCTCCAAAAGAAGGGAGAACCATGGCTGCCTGGGCCAGAAGAGAGTCTCTACAATGATTTTGGGGGATTCTTTCTCAATCTTCAGAAGTACACTGGATATTAGTGAAAAGGGTAGAAAAGCATAAAGAAACATTCCTGTCCAAGGAAAATAAGAAACAGCTGCCTCCCAAGCCTTCTTGCACGAAGTGTTGGAAAAGAATCTAGATTGCTCAGAAAGAATGCAAAGAGGTTTACTTGAGGAAGACCCCACAGATGGATTAAACTGTGGAAGACCCCCCCCCCCGATCTAGTTTCTATTCATGAGGGTATGCCCAGGTCCTTCTCAGCTTGTCTGCCACACAATGTTGATCTGATGGAATGAAGCATGTCTGTAGAGTGAGATTGTGATGTGAAGCTAAATCCCAAACTAGCATGGCTAGTCTACAAAGGGGTTACAACCTGGTTTCCCATTGTTTGTTGATGTACCATGACTGTGGTATTGTCTGAAACCACTTGAAGAGATCCTGCGGACCAAAGATGGTTCAAAGAGTTGAGTGTCTTGATCAAGGCAAGCATCTCCTTGATATTTATGTGCTTGCATTTGTCCTTGGTGTCCCACACACCTTGCATTTTTATCCCTCCTGAAATGGCTCCCCAAGCAAATGTAGAGGCTGACTGCTTTGGAGCAGGGAGGGAGAAGGCGAGGCCTAGATTTAAGGATATCTGTTGTGAACACTCCTGGAGCAGAGGATAATCCGACGGTTAGGGCAGAGAACTAATAATGTGAACCAGAAACAGAAAATCTTAAGAAACATCTGAAGTCTGGATGAAAAGGGATGTGATGTGTTACCAGGAAACTTGAAAGAAGAAGAAGAGGTAACACATTATGGAATGCCATCATTTTGAATTTGGGCACTACTAAAAATAGGTGTGGGAAAGAAAGATCCAAAACTGGTCTCCAAGCATTTTCTTTCTTTGGCACTAAGAACATCATTGAATAAAAACCCTTGCCCACCTGGGAAGGAGGACTTGGTTCTATCACTCCTTATGATAGCATGTGATGGAAAACTGGTGGAAACAAGACAGTCGGATGTGGAGGATGAGGAATGATTCCCAGAAAGGAGGAATGTCCTCCCACTTCCATCTGTAACCCTGATGAATGACTTTCAGAACCCATTTGTCTGAAACAATCTGTTCCCAAAGAGAAAAATGGAGATTCAGGCATTCTGGAAGAAAAAAGGGGCCAGGGTGGGAGAGGGTCACAAGGTCTCTTAAAAAGTCATTCAGACTTTTTGGACTGTCCTTGGTTTTGGCAGATTTCAAGACTTCTTTTTAAAACCCCTTTGCCATTTCTTCTTAAATGTCTGTTTACCTGAATTTTGTTGAGACTGTTATTCTTTATGCCAAAATTGGATGAGAAGATAAAAAAAATCCATTGGGCAATTTGGAAAAGGAGGGCTGAAAAATCTTACAGATTCCCTGGATCAGCTTATCCCCTTCATCACAATTTTTGATCACCTCTGCAGCAGAGGGGCCAAACACTAAATCTGTCCAAGGGAGAATTTAACATTTTATTTTTATCATCATCTGGGAGGTTCTGAGAATGCAGCCATTCAAACCTCCTTAAAACAGCACAAGTGTCCATAGCCCTGGAAAAAGTATCAACATTGTTACACACACACTGGAAACAATGAGTGGTGACTTGTCTAATAGAATAAACTAAGTTATTTAAATCAGATTTTTCCTCACAAGAAGAAACTGTAGATAAAACATTCCTCATACTTTCACAGTGTAACAGAACTAGCTTTAACATATGAGCCCAACATTTCAAAATTCTGAAAATAAAAGATGCAGAAGCATACACTTTTTACCACACCTATCAAAAACTTTCCTATCCTTATCGGAAAGAGTGGGGTTGGAATTAAGTTCTTAGCAGCAGTGGGATCAACTAAAGCTATAGCTGCTGGGTCAGGTTTGGGAATAGTGTACACAATTTTAAAAGACTGAAGAACTTTATACTTCCTACCTGCCTTTTTAGGGACAGCTAGCTGACTATCAAAAAGATTGCAGGCAGTTAACACACACATCCTCCAAAGCAGACATAACAGGAGGAACAGGTGTAGGTTCTGGAAAATCCTTCTCAAACAACTCAATGGATTTTCTGGGGGACTGAGAAACCTCAGTGTTCTCCCAATGAAAACACATTCTAGCAGTAGTCTCAGAGAAAGAAAAACCCTACAGGGAGAATCAGGAATTGAGCTGTCTTCCGAGTCTGAATCAGAAATCCAAATGAGAAAAAACTGTATCCATTCCTGCATCTTCCTGTTCACATTCAGAATCCTGAATCTCTTCAAGAAAAGAGGTATCCTGCTTTATTTTACCAGAAACTACTTTACAGGAAGTATCAATAACCTGAGCTAAACCAGTAAACTATTCCTATCCAAACAAATTTGAGGAGGACTAGATACATACTTGGTGTTCTGGTTTTTTTTTGTTTTGTTTGTTTGTTTTTTTACAGTAAAAATGGGGCCAACCATGTTACTAATGGCAGCAGCTGCTTCCCCAGGAATGGGTACCGCATCCTGACACAACAGGAAACCTTGCCTGTTCCCTATCCCAGGACCGACAAGAGTGGCCCATTGAGGGGACCCCAACAGCAATAGAGGAAGTGGCAAATCCCCAGAACATAGTGGTTGTAGGTGCTACATCAGAGGGATCTGGAGTAAAAGATTTTATTTATTTTACATTTGTTGGCTGGGCTAGTCTAGCTGGATACATGTCCATTTTCAGTAGAGGCCCAGGGAGATAAGCTGCAAGCATTAGTAAATTACAAAAAAAAAAATTACAATAATTAAAAATGACTAAATTCAAATACAAAGAGATTAAAAATGTTTTGAGAGAATAAAAATTGTTTCTATGAATAATAGCTCGCAGTCTATGCAAGGTTTAAAATACAATATAAAAGTAAAAATTGTGTCTATGAATAATATCTCACAGTCTATGTAAGGGTTAGAAATACAATCGAGTACAAGAACACTCAAAATTCTAAAGTAATGATTTGTAGGTCGGAGAAAGAGAAAGAGAGAAAAGCAGAAGAAAGAAAAACACAAGGGCTAGAATAAAGTTAGATTCTATTGATTAAAGCTGTAGAGGTGACAGAGGCCAGAAGGAAGGGGTATAGAAAGAAGAGCATTAAGGGGGAGAAAGTAGGATTTAGTCAGGTTTAGAACAGGGACAAAGCCAATGAATTTTCAGATGTTCTTTGAGATGTTTCTTGAAGAGTGGTGTGGATGAGAGAGATGTGAGTGTGCTAGGAAGCTTGTTCCAGATTTCACCCACAATGTTAGTAAAAAGTGAGTCCCCAGCTTTATTGTTAGATTTAATATTGGAGATTAATAGCTTATTTGCTGAGCGAAGTGTTGCAAGATTTCTATATGGGGAGATCAGGTTAGAGAGGATTGGGGTATTATTTGGGTGATAAAGAATATTATGTGACATAACCAGTTGATTATACAGTAGATGGTTTTGTAGTTCTGCCCATCCGAGTTGTTTATGGTTGTGACAGTGGTGGGTTCAGAAGGGGGTGGCAGTGATAAATCTAGCTATGTTATTATAGCTAGTTTCAAGCTTGCTTAGATTGTGTTTTGATAGATTGATGTATATGGCAGAAGCATAAAATAGGGTAGAAATTAGGTGAGTCTGGGCAATGGAGGTTCTAGCTATTGGTGTGAGGAAGGGTTTGATTCTATACAGGGAGCCTAGTTTTTTATTGACTGTCTGTATAGTATTGTTGACATGAACATCGTAGCTGAGGTTATTATCTATGGTTATGCCCAGTAGACGTGCGGTAGTGTCAGGGGAAATAGTAGTTCCATTGTTAGAGGTAATTGTGAAGTGGAACTCTGGTGACTTTTGGGTGGGAGCAAAAAGTAACAATTTTGTTTTTTTAGGGTTTAGGAGGAGGCAATGATGGGTGAACCAATTTTCAACAGTGTTAAATACTGTTTGAGTAAGGGTCTGAAGAGAGATTGATGACTTAGCAATACAGATTAAAGTAGAATCATTGGCGTATTGTATGCATGTGGCTTGTGAAACAACAGTATCATTAATAAAAATGGAAAATAGAAGAGGGCATAGGATAGAGCCTTGAGGGACTCCAATGTTTACGGGGAGGGGTGTGGAGAGATTATTGTCCCAGAGCACTGCTTGTTGTCTATTTTTTAGATAGGATGTAAACCAAAGTATTGCTTGTGGGTCAAGAGATTGGGCTTTTAGCACACTGATTAGTAAGTTGTGGTTAACCATATCAAAGGCTTTTGATAGGTCAATGAATAGTGCAGAAGATAGAAAGTTATTATTTCAATTCTTGTTTATACAGTCAGTAAAAGACAGAAGGGCGGTAGTTGTACTATGAAAGGGCCTAAAGCCGTGCTGACAGTTGGCAAGTAAATTATTGTGGAGCAGGTGTTGAAGTAGTTGATGGTGAATACATTTTTCCATTATTTTGGCCAATGGAGAGAGTAACGCAATTGGTCAGAAGTTGGAGATATCAGTGGATTTGCCTCCTTTATGTAAGGGGATTATATGGGAGACTTTCCATGTGGATGGGATGTTACCTTCTATGATTGTTCGGTTTATAAGGATGGATATGGGATATGCTATGACTTTGGAAGCTATTTGAAGGTATTCTGCTGGCAGGTGGTCGGCAGAAGGGGTGCAAGGTTTGAGTTTTTGAAGGAGTTTGCAGATAAAGGATGTTGGCACAGGTTGTATATAGAAGGAAGGCACTGAACTGTTTATGTTTTGTAAAGTGCTGGGGGAAATGGGAGATATTGTCTTTGCAAGAGTTTGTATAGTTTCTGTGAAGTAATTATTAAGGGCATCCGCTATTTGCAAATGGTTATTATGGGGAACTAAAGATGGGGCTGGAGTTTTGGTATGTCCTGGTTGGAGAAGTTTATTAATGCCTGACCAAAACTTTTGAGGGTTTTTTGGGTGTGATTGTTGAAGGTGGAAATAATAGTTTTTCTTGTTTAAGATAATGTCATTTTTGGTTGCATTTCTTAGCTGTTTAAAGTATACGTGGTCAACAGAGCTCTTAGAAGCTCTCCATCTGGCCCATATTTTGTTCCGTAGGAGCATTTTTTTCCCTGGTTTGTTTTGTGAGCCATGGGGCTGTTTTGATCCTAACTCGGGAAGAGTGAAAGGGGGCCTGGAGATCTAGGATTTGTAGGAATTTAGTATTAAAGTAAGAAACTGCTTCATCCAATTTGAGTTGCTTCAGAGGTGACCAGTTACAGGCCTTTAGTTCGTTTTGAAAGCTCTCTGCTTTAAATTGTTTTTTGGAATGATAGGTTATAAAAGTGTTATTAATAGGAGTATGAGCCTTTTGCTTTGTTATGTAGGTAAGAACATGGTCACTAAGGTCATCTGGAAGTGTTCCTGAAGTATAGGTTTCAGGATGACTATTTATAAGTATCCAGTCAAGAGTGGCTTCTTTATTACTAGGTTTGTGGATTCTTGTGGGGGTGTTTATTATTTGAGTGAAACCATAAAGATTAATGTGGGTGTTAGGATTAGGAGAGTTACAGGTAGTCCAGTCAATGTTAAAATCACCTAGTACAATAGTCTCTTGAGGTAGTAGGGTGGAAAGGCTACTAAGAATATTTTCAAGAGTGTTAATATTATTTCCTGGAGGAATGTAGGTGCAGATTATATAAATAGATTTAGATTTATTAAGTTGGAGTTTAACAGTAAGGGTTTCTGCATTGGTATTTGAGGGTAGTAACACATTAAAGGATGAAACTAGAAGTTCAGATTTATACAGGATAGCTACACCTCCACCATTCTTGGTTGTACGGTCACATCTTAGGATATTATATCCAGGTGGGGTTATTTCTAGGTCATGAGTAGAGGGCTTCAACCAAGTTTCTGTAAGGTAAAGGATATCAAATGCATGCACTTGTAAGAGAGCATGCAGTTGACTAAGTTTGTTGTTAATGCTATGGATATTGAGTTGAGCTATTCTAAGAGAGTTACCTAGTTTTACAGAGGTAGAGACACTATTAGATTTTCTTTTTGTGGGTTATTGTAAATTGGAGGGTTTGGGCCTGGATTAGGATGAATATCGCCATCTAATAGAAGTTGAGTGGGATGTTTTAGTAAAGTCTTTATACTTTTAAAGTACTTGGGTCAGCTTATCTTGCTGGAGAAGTAAGTAACATGGGAAGATCTATGGAACCTTGGGAGTAGATAAACTGAAGTAGAGGTTATATTGCTATGGGAGAAGAAGCTGAGCTGTGTGATTGGTAACGTTTGTTGATGGGAAGGTTCATTATTAACTAAAGAGAAGTGTTCATAGAAGGTTAGGGCATAGGAATACTAATGAAGAAGTAATAAGAAGATAGTTTTTAAGGGTATAGTTATGTAAGAAGGTCATTTGTGATAGTGGGGTTAAAAGATTATGTAAAGAGTTAGACAACGTAAAGATAAGAGATATTGTATGGTAGAATAGATGAGAGGTGACTTATGGGAGGGGTAGCAGAGAAGTAGAGGGATGAATTGTACTATTGTAGTAGGGTGGGGTTGGTTATGGAGAGAGTTGGAGAAGGGTTGATAAGTAGTAGTCTAAGGTCATAGGATGAGTAGTTAAGTGGGTGTGGTTAGAGATGTTTAAGTTTAACAGCACTGGGGTGTGTGGGAATTGGGGGTAGGGTAGGGGTACACCTGTGAAGTTTTCGAGGATCAATGGTCAACTTGTGCTTTTCTTTGCTGGGCAGAAAAGTTCTCTTTTGGTGAAAAATCCATCTTCTTTGTCTTTCTTTAAATGTTTCTTTTCTTTGTCTTTCTTTAAATGTTGATTTTATGGTGTGGATGCATTATAAGAAACTTGAGCATAGTACTATGTTATTTCAATTGCAAGGTATGCAGCACTGGAGTGAAACAGCTTTGTATTTAACCTTCATTACAAACCTGTCCAAAATTATTTTCTCATTGTACTCTTATGTATTGTATTATGTCTAGCTGTAACTGCTTTCTTATGACCATTTATGTGTTATCTTAACTATGGATTGTGTTGTGACTGAAAAGTTTTGCTTGATGCTTACCTGGTTAACAAATGTAAGTAAATAAAATACAATGGTATATACACTGAAGTGCACTGCTTCCATGTTGCAGGGGGTCTAATGTTGGGGTGGGGGGTGTTATGTTGTTGGGGTGGCTCAAGCATGTTTTGTGTAACTTGACTTACAGCAAAAAATGTACTATAACACAGAAGACATATAGATGGTACTAAATGAACCACATGCCGTACTACAAAATAATAAACATATACTCATGTGAAACATGTTTACACCTATCAAATTGGTATCCATTGTCCCTGAATATAATTGCTGAGCTTTACTTTCACTGACATCATTTTGGGGATAGCATGGGACTGTATTTGAAAACTTTAATGGACATACCATCAGCGGTAGCGTTGTTGCCTCACAGCAAGAGGTTCTCCTGTTCGATTCTCGGCTGGAGTGCCTTCTGTGTGGAGTCTGCATGTCCTCCCAGTGGTCGAGTGGCCTCCAAAAGACATGCGTGAATGGGCGTGCCTTCGCTGAAGGTTGGACGTTGGGCTGGCAACTCGGCACAATAAAAATTGACTGCCAATCATTAGCGGACCAGAGTTCCGCTGTGGCGACCCCTAACCGGGAAAAGCTGAAAAGACAAACAACAATGGACATACCATCTTGCATGCGCAGGGACGCATCCATTAAAGTCTATGGACACATTTCATACTCCTTCCACAATGTCACCAAGGGGTACAGTAATTTTTTTGGTACATGGATTAATAAAAACTTTTACAAAATCTTTTATTAAAATATAGTCCAATAATGATTGCTTGGGGATAGCAAAGTACTTGTAGGAGAATAACTTAAATGCAAGATAGTTTGCAGTGGAAGCGGGATCAAAAAAAGGGAAAAGTGATCATATTTTGTCTATTCTTCACTTAGTGTTTAAAAGTTGGTATCTCACAATTCTATGGGAGTGGACGGGGCTACACAATTATGTATGCAAATTTTATGTTAATCAGCATACAGATTTGTACCTATTTTTCATGGGCCTTTGTCCAGATTTTTGATGTTTCAAGATTGAGAGGTATGGTTCATTTACTTTGTGAAAGCTAGTTATAAAACGGACCTTTTCAACTACAGCAGTTGAAAATAACAAAAGTTACAAGCATGTGGTTACTTCTAGTAACAAACCTTCCACTAATAAATCCAACAAACCACTTTAACTGTCCCTTCACACCACAGCACCTTATGCATGAAACATCATTTATACACATTCACAATACTGAAATATTCTGTTTTGCCTCCTGACAAGTAAATTCCTGTCTCATCAGAAGCTGTCTAAAAATGGCATTTTGAATGCAGCGAAAAAAACAATCTTTAACTCAGTGCCTCTCAATTCCTCGTTTTGTTAACTGTTATATGATTTCTGCAGTCCAGTTCCAGTTTTAAGTCAACAATTAACACTGACAAATATTTGACTTTTTTAAATCTTTTTCTAATTGCATCCTCCTAATCTTAAAATAAATGATAAAACTACACTTAAAACAAACTCTGTAAAACTGTGATCTTGGTGTATAGCTAGTCCCTTCATGGACCATCTCAGTGCACATCCATAGCATGAGTAAAATAATTATATCATTGCTTTTCAATAAAATGCAGTGCCATCTCCAACCTACAGAGAAGGCTTGTGATTGGAAAAGGGGCACTTCTACTCCTACATAAATATTCGAGTCATTGGCACCACATCTGCAAAAAAAAATCCAGAAGCATCAATCAATGTAAACCTACATGTAGTGCTTTATTGCTGGTTCAAGCAGAAAGCTTCATCACTGCCTTGCAACTAAAGAGGCAAGTTCCTCCAATCCATTAAGCACAGCCAGGTTTAAGTACAAGCATACCAGCAACAGCTTTGGGCCTCACAGTTTGAAGAGGCCTCTCAATTTGAGAATTTTTCCTTTGTTCAGTTTTATTATAATTTCATTGGAATAGTCACCATAAATTAAACCTTCTTGTATGGTTCACATATTCCTCATTAACAAATGTATGCTTTGTTTATGTATATATTCCAGCCTTCTTTTCAAAGAAAAGTGCAGCACTACCCACATGTTTACATAATAATTAGTAAATACACATTTTTTTCCACAAGGTATTCTAGATATACTGAAATGCACATTAGTACCTTTTAGTAAGTCGGCCACCTAGGGAAACTACTTCATTGATAAAACACCCCTAAAAGTAGAAACAGTAGTCAGGGATGTGGGGAAAATAACCTGTGTTTCAACCAGCATGTGTTTAAGGTTATAAAAAAAATCATTCCATGTCACCCATCTTATAAGTAAGGGCACGGCATCTAGGACCTGAATCATCGTGTTACTTTACTCAGCCATAGCCTCTTTGTTGAGTATACAGTCCCCTTCTGTACGTACCTTACCAGGCACATGCAATAACTGAAACATCCCCAGAGATGCCTCACAAAACGTATACAGAATGTAAACACAATGTCCTGAGCAGATCGCCTCAAAGCCCTACCTCTATACTCTGTTTCCTACAGAATGTTGAGATACAATTTATGCTTGGTATACAAGGCATCCTTGGTCTGTCTTGGATCTCTCTCTGGCAGACCTTTTGCATATCTGCAAACTGAACAGCACCAGAGAACAACTAGATCTAAGGATTTAAACTTTGCTTATGACTTGCATAGGACATGTTGGAGAGACAGGTACGTATCTCAGAGAATCCCCATTCACTGGAACAGGTTTCTCATCCATGTGAGGCAGAACCCTTCCCTAATCTTATTCAAGCCCAACTTCGACCAGTGGATGGCAAATTGGAAATTTACCCCTAGTCTGACAACTATATCTCTGATGGACAGAGGCAACCATTAAATCATGCCCTAACATACACCCCTTAAAATAACCTCTAAAGTACAATAACTCTTGGGATACATTTTGGTTGCATGGCTAGGCTTATAAAGGCCTCAGTGGTTGTTAGCCTAATATACACCTATGAACCTTTGAGAACTCACTCATTTGTACAGCTAGAGCAATAACAATACAATGTATGCTGGCATGATGCTTTTAAAGATGACTTTTTTTCATCTATACCATTATACTCTCAGAGGGTGTTGGCAGATCATCTGTACAGTTTCCAATGATAATGCAAGCAAGTTAAAAAAAAAACTGTACTTGATTTACAAGTTTAAAAGGAACAGCTGTGTGAAATTGGGGAACTTCTAACTAAATACCATTTAAACAATGCTGATGCAAATTTCACTGGAGAACTAAAGCACTTCCATACTTATGCCAAACAACATCACTCAGGAAAAAGGATATCTGTGCCACCAAGATATATTTACAGAACATCAACCAAGAGAAGAACCATGTAGCGTTTCCTCATCCTGTAGCTATACACTATGGCTATTTTTTAGTTTAATGATAGCAAATTGCTCAAGGGGAAGATCATTTCCATGAGTAAAGAAAATTTAAAAAAACAAGCTGCAAGTAATAATGACACAAAACAAGCTGTCTATACTCAGTGCTATGTGCACAGAAAGTGATAAACTGCATAGCTTTATCTTAAGTGGACATCACTGATGACCTTTCACTTAAAAAAATGAAATTTTTGCAAACTAAATGCTTTCTTAAGTTTTATAAGTATTAATCATGTTACATTTTGCAAATTGGAATGTATTTTCTAACAACTACAAGTTTACAACATCTATGAATTAAATACATTCAGTCACTGGTAACACATTTGTTTTTAATACTTTCCTATTACTAAATATACTGAAACTTAAAAACTAAAGGCATAGTTTTAACACTGTAATGGAGCAACCCTTTCCTCATTCTCTCAGAGTTTTATGTCTCATGGCAGTATTCTTGCCAAGTTCAGTTGTTACAGGGCTGTATTCACTATTCGCAGTTACCAAAAAGAATTTCTATCTTGGCCCATCCATCCATCTGGAATGCTTTTCCTAGCACCTTACATCTACTTCCTGCCCTTGCTTCCTTTACTAAGAAGCTCAAATCACACTTTCAGCAAAAGTCAAAATTCAGTTGCATTGGATTCATAGATTAGTACTAAGCTAACTGCCCTTGCAAGACATTTTAAGCTTAGCCAATTATCCCTTGTAAGACTCAAACCCTGCACCTTGTGTTTGTAAGGCAAACACCTTAACCATTAGGCCACCCTCCTGTAGCCTAATTGCCCCTCTTTCTACACTTTGCTTGTGCTGCACATATCTACTTTTATTTTGCACACCTCCTACATAACAGAATCACCTGGTGCTTTTCTAATTCTAATTCTGAGCAATATTAAGTTTTTACAATGAAAACAGATATGTCAAGCATCTGTCTTGTATAGCACACTGCATATTATTATATTTTTGTATCTTCTACAATTATTTTACTATCATTATTGTTCTGGTTTTATTATTGTGCTACTATTGTTGTTTTTCTTATCAGTGCATTTGTTATTGTACTACCTAGTTTTATTGTATTTCATTCTTAAGTTTTTTTTTGTTTTGTTTTATTTTGTAATTAGGCCATGAATGAAAATGGAGTAGTGCTGCAGTTCACCTAGCTACTAAATAAGTAAATTAAATTAAACAAAAATGTGACGAAGTTAGGATTTACTTATATTAGAACAGGTCAACAAAGACAAGAAATGTAAGCAGTTACTCTAAAGGCAAAGAATACATTTAAATGTGTTGGCTATTTTTTCTTCCATTCTAAAGCTGATGAGCTCAATAAATGCATTCATTTCCAGGCTTATCTTAAAATAGTTTTAATATTCTCCATTTGTATGTCCAATGTTTACAAAAGAAAAAAAAAATTTTGCAGTGTCCCTAGATGAAAGTCGTCAAATGTCATATATTGTGTACTCTAAAGTACTAGTTCACACTATCAAAACATTATTCTTTTATCCTAAAATCTTAAAAAAAGCACTTTAGCACAATAATAAACCACTCCAGACTGTTCAGTGAGGATTGTAATGGTCTACTACATAGCATAAGTATCTTCACACATTTACACAGTGCATTAGCAGACCCCTAAGCTATCGGTATTTTCCTGCATCATGGGTTGTTAGCATTAGAGTAAGATAAAAGGATTTAAAGAAACTGATTTCACTTAAAATCGGTGGTAGGGAAATGTGTATCATTCAGCATTTCTGGACCATTTGTTTCAGCCTTTCTCGTTGCAGTTCATTTCCCCAGGAGAGATCAGCTGTTATACAATATCTACTCCTCAAGTGAGATCCTGCTATCAAATGTTTTACAGCTGAATGCACAGAGAGATTAAGTTGGAGATCGTGTTCCCCAGGGACTCACCTAAAACTGAGCCACAGCTCAGGAAGCATTTCCTAGTCAGCAACGTTTAAATCAATCCATCCATCAATCAATCAATCACAGTCCAGTGACAGAATAACAAAAAAGCCATATTCTGTTATTAAAGACCTGAGGCACAAACAGGAAAACGTGCCAAATTCCTGCTATTACAAGGAAAAAGTGGCAACAGAAAAGTTTTAGATTATTTACTATGTTTCTGAAAAAGTCCTCTGAGATTCACATGGATGTTGTGTCTACTGTTTTGAAGTTATACAATTTCTTCTGGTAAAATAGGGCCATAAGCTGATGATAAACCCTATAATACAAGAAAATGATTAAACTTAAAAAAAAATAAATTCAGTAAGCACAGACAATGCAGAACATTTTTGCTATGAAAACATAAGGCAGATTGTGGAGTTAAATAACCAAATTTATTCCACATCTAGAGTAAAAGCAAACTGGGAAGGTGTCACTAGATCGAGTATTGTTTCAGTGAATGCTGATGCTATGAAGGTAACTCACTGAAATCTCTTTCAGCGAAGTGGAGTTTTTAGTTTTCCCCATTGTACTGTGACCTTGGAGAAGGAATATACAAGTATGGGGGGGGGGGTGCCTCCTGACGTGGGGATACAGGGGGAAAAAAAGTCTTACTGGAAAGTTCTCTGAAACTAGTTTCAGCAAGTGGACTTCAGATGATTATTATTTGTTGAAACAGTAGTTGAGCTAGTGATATAAATCCATGCAAACTCCTACAAGAAAACATCACAAGTCAACTACACCAGTTTGGAGCTAATACAGTGTATGGCCATATATCCAACTACTGCCACTTCTAAGCAGTGCAATATTTTGCTACCTTCACAGTGATTCACTGAAAAGGAGAATGGCTACAAGAGCAAAAGTTAGGCCAGAACTTGAAATACATCAAGCGACAAGCTGGTATCTTATTCAGCCAGCCTGCATCTATCTCAGGGGGAACAGAGTTCAATTACAGTTGGAAATATCAACTAAGCAGCTGGTATCAGAGAACATCTACTGCTCAATTCGTTATCAGGTGCCTTTTGTAAATGATAAAGCAATTCTCTTGGGGAAGCATCTTGCTCAGAAACAGCATAGCTTGTGGAGTATTTTGCTCTCAAAATTTTCAAAAAAAAATGCTTCTACACAAAACACCCATCCTCATGCCACCGGAAGGATTTGCTGATATCCATACTGTTCAATGCTCTCCTACTTCCTAGCAGTAAATGAACAAAAAGCCTTGTGGACATGTCCCACTGCATTAGACCTTTCTTGGGATAGCTTCCCTCCCTGAGGCTTTAGAGTACAAATTAAACAGACTGATATGGGACAGAGCTCATGGCCAAAGGCTGGTATTTGCCCACTTCTTCCACGATACCGCCAGTACCTGGCCACAATTATGACAAAACGACAGTCTGCTCAATTGGTTAAAACAACTGAATCCTAAAGTGACTGAATACAATAAAGAAACAACCCTGTTTGAGAAAGACTTTCCCTGGGATTCAGGAACAGCCGTTTTCCATGCAGGAACAGTGTAGGAGCTCCTGCACAGAAAATGGCCACCAAGTTGTCCAGGAAAGTGCTGTTTTCACGTGCGCGAGTGGCCCTACACTGTTTCTGCACAGAAATCCATGCGGGATGCAAATCTCCTTATTTGCTGGTAAAAAACATGCAAATTAGGTGATTTTGCGATCCACAAAGCTGTCCAGACTCCGTGCAGGAACAGTGTCAGAGGAGAAATGTGTTCAGTTAGTAACTGAATACATTTCAGCATCTGAGCAAACGGAGGCAGGACAGCTCATGGAAAGCATGTATTACAGTCAAACACACATGCCAATGGCCAAATAGAACACCATTGGCATTAATAAATGTTAATTTTTTTTTTAATTAAACTTTTTATTTTTTGGGCCTATCACGGCCATTTAAGCTTAGGGCAGCGGCACGCAAAAGGGATCGTGCCAAAAATAAAAAAAAAAAATGAGAAAAGTCAATTTTAAGATAACTCTGCATTTTGCCATTATAGTCAATGGCATGCAGAATGTAAACAATATGAGGGAACACTAGTTGTCAAGGGGAAAGGGTCCAGCTAAGTTCAGTAACTAAGGACTTACACACTGGGGTATGCAAATGAGGGGAGTTATACTGAAAAAGAATTTATGTCTTAACCATAACGTTCCATCTATGTTGTAGATCTTTATGCATTCATTACTGTTAGGACTTTGGTTCTGTCCTCGGAACCGACACGGCCATTACCAGGATGAAAAAACTCCCTTACCGACCTCAGTAAGAAGCTGAGATCCCTCATAAACGCCTCTAAAGCTAGTTACGAAAATAAAATTGCCAAAGATTCCAAAGACAACCACAAGGCATTCTATAGCTATGTCAAGAATCTAAATGGCAATGTTAAAATCTGCTCTGAGCTACAACAGAATGGCATTAAATATACTGATCCCAAGGACATTGCCAATATCCTGGCAGATCGATTCAGTGCTAACTTCACCCCCCCTCTCACCACCTAAAAGGCCCATCTCAATACCGAAAGATTGCCAAATTCTGGTAAGCACGGCCACACAGGTAAAAAACGCACTCTCCAAAGCTAATAACACAGCATCCGTGGGACCAGACAACATCCCGGGCTGTGTACTATATGACCTACAAAATGAACTGGCACCTCACCTAAGTGTCATGTTTAATCATAGCCTCACCTCAGGCTTCGTGCCCACTGAGTGGTGCACAGCTACAGTTATCCCACTCCACAATGGGGGATCCACCTTAGATCCTGGGAACTACCATCCCATCGGTCTGACGAGCCTGATCTGCAAGGCCATGGAATGTGTTATCATGGAACTTATAAACAAAGACATTGGCAACCTTCAAACACTGGACCCCACCCAATTTGGGTTCGTGAAGGGCCAATCGTGTCTCCTGAACCTGACTGACTTCTTCAAATCAGTCTCCAGAGCTGTGGATGGGGGTAAGGCGGTCCACACAGCCTATCTGGACCTTGCCAAGGCCTTCAACACCATCCCCCACTCTGGAATCACAGATAAACTTACAAAGCTGGGCATGCATCCCTATGTCACTCGATGGGTTGCCAACTGGCTTACTGACAAAACCCACACTGTAAAAGTAGCTGACTTCAAATCCAGCTCCAGACAAGTAACAAGTGGAGTACCTCAGGGTTCAGTCCAGGGAAGTACAGGCCAACACTAAGGGACTCTGGTTAACAAAGTTTGCAGATAACTGCAAACTGGGAGCCATTATTGAATCCCCAAATGATGTGGATATTCTACAAAAGGGCCTTACAGAAACAGATGCTTGCTGCCAGAGCCATGGGCTCAAGCTCAATGCCAAGAAGTGTATAGTTATCCCCTTTGGGAAAAACCATGTACCCATGAATTACCACATAGGTGGCAGTACACTAAACACTGAAAGTGTGATAAGAGACTTAGGAACACAGGTGGACAGTGGTCTCACCTTCGATAACCACATTGCCACAACAGTCAGGAAATCCTTCTATGTGGCACACCTCATCACTAAGGGCTTTTCATCCAGAAAAAAGGAGGAGATTGTCCCACTGTACTCATCCCTCATTAGACCCATGATAGAGTTCAACCCCCCCATTTGGTATGTAACTCACAAGACATCTGCAACAACTGGAAAGGCCGCAGAAACACCTCACTAAAAGAATCACAGGCCTAAAGCAGATGCCCTATGCTGACCGACTAAAAAAACTCCAGCTATACTGTCACATATCGTCTACTCAGAAGCGATCTCTGCTTAACATACAAGGCCATGTCAAACTCAGAGCTGTTGGACATGCTACACTTAAAGAAATCCCAATCCATCAGAGTCACACACTCCAGGGACCTAAACCTTGTCATCACAATGAACAAAACATGCTGGAGGGATAAGTTCCTGACCCAGAGACTCCCCATACCCTGGAATAGACTGCCCATACATGTCAAGCAAAGTGATTCCTTGGCCCTCTTCAAAAGGAACCTTGATGACTGGATGGGAGATAGGAAATTTACCCTGGGGATCACGTCAGTCACCCTGCTAGACAGGGGTCCAGAGAAGAAATAGCCAGGGAATTGTTATGGCTAGGCCTGTACAGGCCCTAGGGCCAACAGCCTAGTACCAACCTATGAACCAAGCTCACGCCAGCCAAAAACTCTTAGCTAAGACCTACCCACAATGCCCCTCTCATAGTCTCTTCAGATCGAGTTTGCCCACCATTATAGTATAGAAGTAATAAAAGTGACAGTAGGAGGCTCTGTCTGAACAAATACCTTAACTAATAAGGAAATCCTAAAGTCCGCCATGAGTCCAGGCAGGGGGAAGGAGGGCAGGAAGTAATGAATGAATAAAAATCTACAACATAGATGGAACGTTATGGTAAGACATAACTTCTTTATCTCATGACCACGACTGTCACGATTATTCATTCCATACTGTTAGGACCAAGGCCCCAGCTACTTCAGTCCTGGGTGGCCCTAAGGAAGGACATTCCCTGGACCATAGAACCAAAAGATGCTCGTCCCCTGGAGGCCAAATCCAATTTGTAATGAGTGATAAAGGTATGAAGTTTTGCCCAAGTGGCTGCTGGGCAGATATCATCCATACAGGCTGTGGAATGAAAAGCCACAGAAGTAGCCATCGATCTAGTAGAGTAAGCCTTTATTCTGGAAGGTAAAGACACTTTGTTCTGATGGTTGCTGTATATATTTGGCTTTTCCCGGTTAGGGGTCGCCACAGCGGAACTCCAGTCCGCTAATGATTGGCAGTAGATTTTTACGTGCTGAGTTGCCAGCTCTGATGCACAACCTTCAACGAAGGTACGCCCATTCACGCATGTCTCCACAGAGAAGATGCTTTAGCTGAGAATCGAACAGGACAATGTCTTACTGTGAGGCGACAATGCTACCGCAGCACCACCACTGCAGCACTTTGTTCTGATGGTAAATAAAAGTAATGGCGTTTCTGAGCCAAGAAGATAAAGTCATTTTGGAGACAGGTTTACCCAATCTGGGTCCTGCAAAGGCCAAAAACAATTGATCCTTTTTTCTGAAAGATTTAGTTTTGTCCAATTTGAAACGAAGTTACCTATGAACATCGAGGGTATGCAGAAGGTATTCCCCTCTATCTGACTGATGAGGGAAGAAAACTGGTAGGTCCATAGACTGATTAATGGAAAACCCAGAAATGACCTTGGGCAAAAAGGAGGGGTCAGTACGTAGGGACACTCTTTCCCTATGAAAAATCAAATAAGGTCTCTTGACATTCAAGGCCTGCAACTCAGACACTCTTCTCGCTGAAGTAAGGGCTACTAGAAATAGAGTTTTCCAAGACAAAAATTTCATATCACATTAGTTAGAAGGCTCAAAAGTCATACAGCAGACCCGAGGGCCAATCGTGCGTCAGAGCATCCCTCAGTGACTCCCCTGAGGGGGTATCAGGGCAAAATAGCTTCTGCAATTGTTGGTTAGGGGAGAAGCAAACAGGTTGCAGCAAGGCCTGTCCCAACGGTGGAAGATCTGATCTGCTATTATAGGACTGAGGGATCACTCTTGAGGCATCAAAATGTTCCTGCTCAGATTGTCCGCAATAAGATTGGAACTCCTGGGAATGTGCATTGCTATGAGAAAGCGGATGGAAGCCATCACCCAGTGCCAAATTCTTATGGCCTCCTGACACAGAGGGTAAGACCTGGTTCCGCCTTGTTTGTTGATGTACCAGACGACTGACATGTTGTCCGACTGAATTGCAATGGTCCCAGAAGGAAGGGATATGTAGAACGCTTGCAATGCTATGAGAACTGCCCTCAATTCCAGGACATTTATGTGTAAATTGGCCTCCATGGGGGACCAGGTGCCTTGGACTGTCTTTCCTTGTAAATGCCCCCCTCCCCTAACAGGGAAGCGTCCATGGTCACAGTGCCCTGGGCTGGGGAAAGCAGAACAGTCGACACCAAAAATCTGATTCTGGCTTCATCCACCAAAGCATTTCTTTCTTGCAAAGGTTTGCAAGGCGTATCATGTGGTCGGGCGGGTGGGTTAATATCGACCTTTATGATGAAAAAAACCACTGTACTAGTCTCATGTGCAACCTCGCCAGTGGAACTAAGGTAATGGTTGCTGCCATAGATCCCAATAGCTGTAGTACAAGGTGTGCTGGTACAAATGTCTGTGGAAGGAGGGCTTGAATCTGGCTTCTTATTTTTGAGAGCCTGTAAGGGGGAAGGGAAGCTTGACAGGACAATTTGTCGAAGATCGCTCCGATGAATTCCAGCACTCTTGTAGGGGACATTTCTGATTTGTCCATGTTGATCGTGATATTTAGGCAAAGAGCAAGGCCTTGAGTTTAAGAGAGACTGAGAATGAGAAGATTCCTGGTTATGGCGGTAGGGAGCCAATCGTCTAAATATGGAAACACCTGGAATCCTTGTTGCCGAAGATGAGCTACTACGACTGCCATACATTTGGTGAACACTCTGGGGGCTGTCGAGAGACCAAAGGACAGTACCCTAAACTGATAGTGATTGGCTCCCAGCTGAAAGCGGAGGAATCTCCGGGAGCGTTTGTCCATCTTTATGAGGTAATACGTGTCCTGAAAATCTATAGAGCACATCAAGTTGTCCTTCCCCAGAAAGGGGAGGATGGACTGTACCGTGACCATCCGGAATGTTTGAAGTTTTATAAATATGTTTAGTAAGCTGAGATCCAGGATTGGTCTCCAGTCCCCTGTCTTTTTTGGCACTAAAAAGAACCTTGAGGAAAACCCGGATCCTCTCTGGTCTCGTGGAACTGGCTGGATGACTCTTTTTCTTTGCAGTTTTTCGATTTCTAAGGCTGCAGCCTCCCTCTGACTGAGTGGGACATCGGGGATTAGTTTTACAGGTCTGGGAGCAAGATCAAATGGGCTATGATAGTCTCTGGATATTATTCTCTGCACGCATGCATCTGCTGTTATGAGTTGCCAGGCCTGTAGGTGCAGGGAAAATCGACCCCTGACTGCTTCCAGGGGAAAGCAATCAGGCCGCTGTTCAGAAGCACTGGAAGGGTCAGTTGGAGAAGGAATCTCTAGTGCCCTGGTTGCACAGACCCCCACTGCCCTGAAAGGGGCGTCTTCCGGATGAGTTGCCCCCCTCTGCCCCAGGGGGATTGCTCACCATGACTGTCACGAAAAGATCCTTGGGACTTCTTGAACCACAATTTTCCTCCCCTCTGGTTCCTGGAGTAGGATCTCTGGCGGGTGGAAAAACGTATGCCCACAGCAGACAAGGTCTTTCCATCCTTCTCACTACTTGATAGTGTGTCTCTTACTTTGGGACCAAAAAGGGAAGATTCGTCAACAGGCGCGTTGACAAAGGAAGTTTTAAAGGGGTCCGTGAAGTCACACAAATGCATCCAAGCATACCATCTCATGATGATGATGCGTGATGCAGCTGCTCGAGCTGCCACCTCGATAGTGTGAGAGATCAAGCACATCGAGGAGTTCAAGATGGATTCCAGGGTAGCTAGCTGAGAGGCAACAGTATCATGCACCTCCTCAGGCAGTACCCCCACCAAAGAGGCAGACATTTCTGAGATTAAGTCTCTTTGGAGGCGAGTAAAGTGTGCCAGATAATTCAGTGGCCAAATGGCAAAGGTCGCTGAAGCATAGGCCTGCTTCCCCACTCTGTCCACAGCCCAAAACTCCATGTTCGGGAGATGAACAGTGGAACTATCTTCTCACAGCTCCCTCTTGGTGGCCACCGCCACGACCATGGAATCAACTACCAGCTGCTTGGACCAATTGGGCTGGTTTTCATGGGTGGATAAAATTTATCTGGCCTCTGGGGGACAGGTTCTATGTTATCCGGGGCCTTCAAGGCACACTGCACAATAAGTTTAAAAAGCTCATCTGCAGTTGGGGTCACCCAGGAAGTAGATGGCCGAGCACGGAAGGCCTGCAAGAACACCGATTCCTCCGAAGAAGGGTTGGAGGGCTTCCAGTCTCCCCTCTGCTTGAGGATCTCAAGAATGTCTCCAAATGAGACGTCTTCTGGGGGAGACCATGGGGACCCTTCTCCCTCATCACAATCGTTGTCTTCAGTGATGGATTCCTCAGAGGCATCAAGATGCTTACAAAGTTCCATCCGAGGTGGCTCCCCAGTGGGATCTTCTGAGGAGGACTCCGGAGAAAGGGTTCCCTTCAAGGGAAGGTCGTGTGGCTTCCATGCTTGGGATCCCAGAGTAGGGGGTTGGGACAGCTGCAAGCTAGAGGGGGGTTCTGGTGTCGATGCCAAATGTGCCAACTGTGAGCCTGTTGAATCAAGGACCCTCCTCCATCACCTGAAAAGCAGGCTCACCCGAGGAGGGATGGGAGCCCAGAATTGAGAAGGACAACCTTGGAAATGGAGTCACACCCCACCCTGAGGACCCCAACTCCAGGTGAGGAGCTCCGAGAGGACCTGTAGCTGCCAGGAGAGCCATGGCCGTAGATGGTGCCACCAAAAAAATAGGAGATGAACTAGCTGCCACGGTGCCGACAGCCAAATCACCGCTCCGAGAGTGCACCAGTTCCAAAGGAGCCATTGCACCAAGAGTAATCGGTGCCGACAGGGAAGTCTCCGCTTTCAGAGCTGAGACAGAATGCACCAGGATAGCCATCAGTACCGAAGTCTCTGAGTCCTGGGAGTAGGATATACAGGTGAATATGCCATGAGAACGTTCATTCCGGGAGGGAAGGAAGACCTAGCATTGATGGGTAATCCTCTAGCTGCCAAATGCTGGTCCACAACCCTCACTACACCTTGTTCTGAAAGACTCCTGGTGGATCTGAAGGAAACTGCCGATGGAGGTTCTGGTCTCTCAAGAAATGGGCTACATTGTTGTCCCAAAAAAGGGTCATAAGATGGAGAATATCTGGTTCTGGGAAGGTGCTCGACCTTTGGAATCGATGTTGTCAGTGTCAGTGGAGCCATATAAGACATCGGCACAGTGGCCGGAGATGGTGCCAATGCAGGTACAGTAGTCGGAGCTTGTGTCAAAACCAAGGTCGGCACTGAGGGGGATGGTGCCGAAGCTGGTACAGAGGGTAGAGTCAGAATTAAGAGCGGCACTGAGGGAGAAGACATGGAGCCTGGTGCCGAAGTAGTCTGCGCCCAAGGCACGGGAGAAGCCCGTTGTCGACTCAGTTCCAAGGAGGACAGAGATGTCGGAACCAAGTGACTCCATTTCTCTTTATGTTATTTCACACCCTTATGCCTAGGAGGTGGTGAGACCTCCGTCCCAGAAAGAGACTCCGAGAAGGGTGTTTTCAGCATACCCTTCAGAATAAGCTTGTTCTTACGTTCAGCCAACATACGGTTGCTGAAGCTGGAACAAAAATCACAAGATACATTGATATGGTCACCGCCCAAACAATAAATACACCAGGTGTGACCGTATGAGTTGGGCATGTTACGCCCGCACTTATCACACTGTTTAAATCCTTGTTTTACTTTATCAGACATCATGGAACTATACAAACACTATAGTCCTAAACTACAATTAAACCAACCAAAAAACAACAGCAAGGTTATAGACGAGGAGAGTTTTTTTTTTAAACAAATATAAAAAGAGGAGTAAAACAATGGTACTAAGAAATACCACAAAGTGGTAGGGAAAGGGCCTATCAAAGGTAGGGGAGAGGTACAGTACCAATGATGGTATGAAAAAAAACTACCAAAGGTAGAGGGTAGGTTTAGTAAGAAAGTATATAAATTTAAAGGCGAAGAGATAATCTAAGGGAAAACTGACTAGAGGAAGGTAATTATATAGATAAATCAGAAAAACACTACACTTAGCATGTCTGATGAGGAATGCGGCAAACGAGATCTGAAGAGACTATGAGAGGGGTATTGTGGGTAGGTCTTAGCTGAGAGTTTTTGGCTGGCGCAAGCTTGGTAACGGCCGTGTCAGTTCCGAGGAAGGAACAGAAGTCCTAACAGTAAGGAATGAATAAAGATTTACAACATCAGATTCAAAGATTTGCTCAAAGTGTCAGCTTGTACCTAACCATGTAGGTGCAGCAATACAACAGTGCAAGTATAAGAGCTAAATGACTTCACAAAGGGGTGTTTCATTCTTGCTGTAAGCTCACTGGAGCTCTGTGGCCCGCATTTGCCCTTAGCTAAGCACAGCTAAGGAAGGGTGTGTGTCTGAGGCTGTATTGTCTTATTCCATGAATGCAGAGTGTGTTCGCATTCAGGGATGGCCATTTCTGCTTAAAAGTGCTTACCTTAGCTAAACGGGTGTGCGTGGCACGTAGCAGGCATAACAAAAAAAAAAAAAACAAATGGAGGAAATACAAAACTGTTTACATTTGAGCACCGAGTATGCGCGCCTCAGGGCTTAAATAGGGAGGAAGTGGGAAGGGGAAACAGCAGTAGGAAGGCAATCAAGGAGAACTAGCATAGCTGGTAGGTGGAATGTATCAGAATCAGCCAATTACACATGCAGCAGCCCAGCACACTAATATAAACTATGCAAACACCCAACAGACTTGGTTTTTCCCGCAAACTCTACACCACCGGTGTACACAGACAGGAGATTTTTAACTGGCAAAACTAACTAAATATGTTAAAGGCTGCTGTTGCTTTACTCCATCAATATGTGGTAGTGACTGAGGGTGGTGAGGAGGAGAATGCTGACAACCAACCCACAGTGAGGAGGAGGAGAAGAGTGTACAGACCCAGGGTAACCTACCAGGACCTACATGAGCTGGAGATAGTAGAGCGCTATAGGGTGTACAGGGACAATCTACAGAAAATCGTTGAACTGTACCGGCCATGCCTTACACACAGAACTAATAGAGGGGATCCCATCCCAGTGGATACCAAGGTATGTCTAGGCTTAAGAATACTAGCCACAGGTACCTTCCAAAGACCAACTGGGGATATCATGGGGGTCTCACAGGCATCAGCATCCAGGGTACTCCACCAGTTCCTGGATGCCATGACACAACATGCCAATGAGCACATATATTTCCCCACTGTCCGTGAGGTGCTGACCACACATATGTGTCTCTTCCACCATATAGCAGAATACCCTGAAGTAGTGGGTCCTATAGACTGCACGCACATCCACATCAAAGCACCACCTGGTGAGTGGGGCAGGGTCTACATAAACCGCAAGGGCTTCCCCTCCATCAACTGCCAGGTCGTGTGCGATGCCCAGGGCATTATCATGAATGTGTGTGCTGGCAGCTCTGGAAACTATCACGACTCCCACATCTAGCATTGCTCACAGCTGTAGCAGGCGTTTGCCAGGGGGGACATCCCATAGGGCCATCTAATGGGGGATGCTGGCTATGCACTTGAGCCGTGGCTGATGACACCCATCAGAAATGCACACACACACCCAAAAAGAACATCATAATGAGGCACACGCACAAACCAGGATCATTGGGATGCTGAAGTCACAGTTCTGATGCCTTGACATGTCCAGTGGAGCCTTGTAGTACTCTCCAGCTACATGTACACAAATGTTCATAGTATGCGCCATGCTACACAATATGATCCTGCAGAAACAGCTGAAGCAGGAACAGCACAGGGCAGGGCCAAACAGCCCCCCACCATTGCCAAGGCCAGCACAGGCACAGAGGGACTGGGAGGAGAGACATCCTGAGCCTGACCCTGTAGGCAGAAGGAGGTGTGCACAATATGCCCAAGCCTTGGCAAAAGGCAACGCATAGCACACACACTGACACTGTAGGGACTCAGGGACTGATACCTCTCTCTGACTCACACAGACAATAAAAGGGATGCCAAACATGACACTACTTGTGCTTTACCACATACAGGGAGTGTACTATGTGCATCCAACATAGTCAGCCCTCCAGCACTGTCCTCAATACTGGCCCAGCAACAAGGTAAGTCACACTTCCTATAAATTACTGAATGGAGTAGTATGCTCTCATACTTGTATGTATGATATGGATGCAAGCATGCAAGGGAATTGTGTGGCTGAATGGGATAGCAGCAGACAGCTATATGGGACAGCAGGAAATTCATAACAAATACTGGTGTCAACATACTAGGCAGCACTACACAAGGTGACATCCTCCATTGCAGTACATGTGATGGCCCAAAGAACTGTGGGTGTCAACAGGTCACACAGATGGATGTCAATGAGGGTCACATATCCACCCCTAGCCTCACCCTGCAGGACAGGTGTAGACGACCATGAAGAAAGGCTGGGCTAAGGCCCCCAAATGATGGCAATGGTGAACAGCCCCCCACCAGACCTACACGGACATACTACAACAGGTCTGGCGGTTGCATTCCAGTTCTGAAGGGTAAGAAGTCTGAAACTGAAATATATGCTATTAAGATCTAACATGTGTACCTTACTGATATGCCTCCTATCTGCATGATAGGTCACAATACAATATGAAATGGAAGACAACAGAGTAACCGAAATACCAGTACAGTCATTTCAAATGTTAAAGTTTGCAGGTGTGCACCCTCCCCCCCACAATCCCATGTAGAAATGTAGTAACAGATTGCCTGTAGCACTCTCAAATGGCCTACAGTCCTCTGGCAAAGGCCCATGCCTCACCCATAGTGCCAATGTATGGAATGTCAGGGGGTCCCAACTAACAACCTAACAGGAAACAGAAAAACAAATGCAAGGCCATGTTGACAAATGTCAGTAGCATGCCTCCCCATGCCCTACTGCAAGGACTGTGGATCAGGCCACAAATACTACCGAGATAAAAGCCCAACTATAGGGATACCTCTGAGATATTGCTTACATAATGATAGATGGAGGAGAGAATAACAGAGGGGGGCTGTAGAAGCATGAATGTCATGGAGTGTGTGAAGTTTGAAACTCTAATGTCCCATATTACTCCTGACTGAAACCCATGAATGAATAGCCAAAAAACCGCTTGTAAAGCACAATGTGAAGGTAAACTGACCAGATATACAAGTCCTGCCTCAAGATAACCTGGGTGTATCTGTACAGCTGAGAGGTATGGCGTCAGCAGGATATGGCCATTCCTTGAAGTTGAGAAAAGCACAAGGAGGGGAACCTCAGCCAGCATAGTAACAAGGTGCTGCACCATTTATACAGAGCCAGCAGTCTATTGTCTGTAGCTACCCCTCCAAAATGGCAGGTGTGTGCCAGAATGTGTAGTCTATATGTCTCAGAATATTGGTCTCAGCTTCATTCATCTCGTATTTCCCGGTAAATAACTGAGAGCAAAGAATGATAACTGTCAGTAGTTGATGACATGATGCATCACAGTGTAAAACAGTACATATGTCAGAATATCTAGGCTACAACCAAACATGTCACACACGCAGCACAGACAGCAATAGTTACAGTATCCCCAGTATGTTAAGCCCATTGTGTCTCCATATTGGCAACCTATCTACAGATATCCTGCAGAAACAGTTTGCTAGGTATAGCTGTAGCACACACAAAATCCTGAACTGGAGTCCAACCCTCCCTGGAATGGATGCACACACTTAGTATAGAAGGTCATACCGGGCATGCTCCTATACTTAAGAGAATGAAGCCCATGTCTCACAACACAGTGGACTACAGTTATCAGTTATTCGCAGCTGTCTGTGCACACACACCAAATTGTACACCATTGATACTTCACACACACACACACACACACACACACACACACACACACACACACACACACACACTGGATAGGAATACACACACATATCTAAGGCAAACATAATATAATATGTCAAACATACACACACAGAGACGTGGGGAAGAGAAAGACAGACAGCGACAGAGAGAATCCCATTATGAGGCCCGTCCCACCCACTACACATCCCATTGGCCTATATCACATGATGTGCTGATGTCATTCACTGTAGATATACCTTTGGCTAGCCCTCAGCCCTATAGTGTTAGTGGTGATTGTGATAACTGTGTAACACTACAGCACAAATAGGTATCCATGTAGCAGTTGTAATCTCAGTCCTGTCAAATGTAAAGTTGTGTGTGAGTGTGTGTGTTTCTAGATGAACGTGGTTGAGGACATTCACACTCACTAAATCTCCCGTACCCCTCCTTCAGCACTGCTGCTGATGTCACTCACCTTCAAAGATACCTTTGGACAGCTCCCCAACATATAAGCTCTGTGGCACTTGCGATAAGTGTGTAATACTACAGTGTAACAAACTATTTAGGTAGGAGTTCCAATCCTGATCCTGGCAACTGTGTAAATGTGAGTGTTTGTGTGAGAGAGTGTGTGTATCCTTGTGGAGACCTGATTTTGTGGTCATGTACATTTACAACACTTCCCTTACCCCTCCTTTAGCACTGCTGCTGATGTGACTCACCTTCAAAGATACCTTTGGACAGCTCTCCACCATATAAGCTCTGTGGCACTTGTGATAACTACATAATAGTGTAGTGTAGCAAACTAGTTAGGTAGGTGTTCCAATCCTGATCCTGGCAACTGTGTAAATGTGAGTATTTGCATGAGAGAGTGTGTGTATCCTTGTAGAGACCTGATTTTGTGTTCATTCACACTTACAACACTTCTCTTACCCCTCCTTTAGCACTGCTGCTGATGTCACTCACCTTCAAAGATATCTTTGCACAGCTCTCCAACATGTAAGCTCCATGGCATGTGTGATAAGTGCTGATGTAGTAGCAATAAAGTACAGTTATGTACATTTACCATAAATGTAAATGTTCGAGTGTATTCACTGTTGCAGTCATTACAATTGGGTTATCCTGCTGGCAGGCTACCCTCAGTCGGCCTGAATTCCAAAATCTAGGTCCGGCGTCGGTTGCCGTCGCCTCTTCCCTGACGTCAGTGCGCCAGGGGTATAAAAGATGCAGCCGACGCCATTTTCTTCAGTTTTTCTTGCCCCACATGTCAGGTGCCCCCAAAAGGGCAGGCTATAAAAATATGTCAATAAAACATGCATGCACCAAAGTATATATTTTGCCTTCATCTACAAGCAAATACACCACATAGGTTGTATAGAATAGAGAAGCACAGATATGTTCCAGCAAGGAAATGGGGGATGGCGGGTGGGTAACCTGGGCTGCAACAGTGAATACACTCGAACATCTATATTTATGGTAAGTGTACACAACTGTACTATGTTCTTCGTGTTTCTGTTGCAGTCATTACAATTGGGTTGAATCCCAAAGCAATGGTTGGGAGGCTGGAGCTAAATAGCATTAGGAACGGCTATTAGGCCCTGCAGAACTGCAGTGGCAAAGCCTGTCCTGGACTTAGAGTAGAGTGGTAAGTGATAGTGCTTTGTGAAGGTGTGCACTGAACTCCAAGTAGAAGCCTCTGAAATGTCTTTGGTTGGAAGTCCCCTGAGGAAAGCTGCTAAAGTGGCTGCTGCTCTGGTTGAATGTGGCCTAATGCCCTTAGGTACTGGCTTGCCATGTTGTGAATTGCAGAAACGAATGAAGTGGCCTATCCACCTTGAAATAGTTTGCTTTGAGATAGCCTTTCCTTGTGATCCTGCAGCATATGCCACTAGTAGTTGCTCTGTCTTTCTGAAAGCTTGGGTTCTGTTCAAATAGAAATGTAGCTGTCTGTGTATGTCCAAAGAATGGAGAATTCCCTCCCCCTTATTCTGTGGGTTTGGATATAAGGTAGGGAGATGAATAGTTTGGTTAAGGACCACACTGGACACTACCTTAGGCATAAATGTCGGGTTTGTCCTCAGAGAAACCCTGTCTGGATAAAAAATGATAAAAGGTTCCACAGCCATGAGTGCCTGTAGCTCTGAGACTCGTCTTGCAGAAGTTATTGCTAGGAGCAGAGCTGTTTTCCAAGATAAAAACTTTGTATCAGCTGTAGCGGCTGGCTCAAAAGGAAGCAGGGTGAGATTTTCCAAGACATAATTGAGGTCCCATGCAGGTATTGGTGATCTCCTTGGTGGCCTTAAATTTTTGGCCCCTCTGAGGTACTGCGTTAATAAAGGATGAGAAGCGATTGGTGGCTCTGTATTGTAATGAGCCGAAATGGCAGAGGCATGAATTTTTATAGATGAAAAGGATAGGCCTTTCTCCAGCATCTCAGTCAAGTATTGCAAAATCTGAGGAATATTTGATACAGCTGTGTGAATTCCTTGTGCCTGGTTCGAAGCACAGAATCTCTTCCATTTTCCAACACAGGATTTTCTAGTACTAGGCCTCCTGGCCTCCAAAATGACATCCATTAGTGAGAGGTCTGTTTTGTATGACTACATTATTCAGCATGTTGCCAGATTTAAGGTCTTGAGTTGGCTGTGCAGGATCTGATTGTTCTGCTGGGACAGTAGATGAGGCACTTGAGGTAAGGTCCAGGCTGGGCATTGAGATAAATTCCTTAGGATTGAATACCAGTACTGGCGTGGCCAGTCTGGGGCAATCAGTATAATTTTTGGCTTCTCCTGTCTTCCTGTCTGACCTTTAGGAGTACCTTGGGGAGGAGAGGCAGAGGAGGAAAGGCAGATATTGTTAAGTTTTTCCAGTTGAAAGATAGGGCATCCACTTTCCATGCTTGTCTGTGATAAGTCCTTGTGCAGAATCTCTTTAGTTGGCAGTTGTGAGGTGAGGCAAATAGATCTATGTCTGGGCATCCCCATTTCCTTGTTACCATGCTGAAGACTTGTGGATCCAATTTCCACTCGTGGGGCTCCATGAGGTTTCTGCTTAGTTCATCTGCCAGAGTATTTATCTTTCCTGGCAGGAATTGTGCCTGCAGATGTACTTGGTAAGTCAATGCTGTGTCCCACAAAGTCATGGCTAGTCTGCAAAGGGGGTAAGAATGAGTGCCTCCCTGTTTGTTTATATACCACATGACCGTGGTATTGTCTGTCTTTATCAGTAGTTGAATGGCCCTCATGTCCATGAGGGATGAGACTTGTTTTTGTGCCTCTGCCTACTGATGTTTTGGCAGGTCTGGCCAACCGTTTGCCCTTGGCAGGGTATGGAAGTGAAACTTGTAGCCTTGTGACACTATGTTTAAGACCCATTTGTCCTGGGTTATTATGTGCCAATTTTGAGAAAAAAGTGCTAGTTTCCCCCTAATGGTCCTGCCAGTAGATAAGTGCTTGGTGCAGGCAGGGGGAAGTCATTGTGACTGTTTCCTGTAGGGCTGTGATTTGTCTTCTCCAGTTTTGGAGGTAGAAGCACCCCATTGTTTAGACCTGTACGAACCTTGGGGCTGGGATCTTCCTCTAGGGCATTTGTATCTGCCCCTTTGTGGCCTGTCTGACACTGGAAAGGACCAATTCTTTGTAGGCTGGTTTCTACTAAATCTGGGAGGCTGTACCTGCAAGAAATCCTTGACTGTTTGCATAGATTTAGCTTTGTCCTCCATTTTCTTCAACACCTCTTCTGCTTTAACACCAAACAAAGTATCATGCTGTAATGGAGCATCTAATAGTTTTGCTTTAACATGATCAGGCAGATTCTGTTCTTTTAACCAAGCATGCCTCCTAATGACAGAACACGTAACAGCAGCCCTGCAGGAGGCCTCCAGAGAATCAAAACCACATTGCAAAGTATGTTTCCCCACTTGTTCAGCTGCATGCAATAAATCTTGCATTTCTTTGTTTTCTGCACATTCTGAATTTGTTAACATTTTCTGTTTAAGCAGTGACATAAGATATTGCTGATATTTAAGCATATGAAATTGGCAATTTAAAGCTCTTACAGCCAAGGTAGCAGAAGTATAAATCTTTTTACCCCATCTGTCCAGGGCCCTAGAATCCCTATCAGAGGGGATAGGGTTTTTTGCAGTGGAAGCCTTGACCCCTTTGGGACCCTGAGAGATGGTTTCTGGGTCAGCAGCAGGGTTTTTATAAAGAAATTTATGAGAGTCAGGAACCCTGTAGTATCTGTCTGGCTTAACAGGGGCTGGTGGTAAAGAGTCTGGAGATAGACTGGACTCTGAAAATACATCATCTACAATGTCTAAAACAGGTGGGATAGCAAGAGGCCTGTGCTGAGGCAATAAAAGGAATTCTCTGAGCCTTTTCTTGGATTCTGAGTAATCTTGGCTCTCCCAGTGGAAATGCTCCCTCACAGTATGCAGTGTCTCCCCAAAAGAATAATCCTCAGGAGGAGAGGCTGAAGGGATAGATTCTTCAGCATCAGAATCCTCACAGGGAGGAATAGAATATTCCTGTTCAGAGGAGGAATCAGAGGAAATGGAAACCTGGTCTGAAGATTCGTATTCTATCTCTTGCCGAGGGGGATGGGAACCCCTGATCAAAGTAATTAGGTCTTCGGCCATTTTAAACATATGTTTTTTAGGCATTGTGGCCTGTCCAGGAGAATGCTGTACTTGTTTCTTTGTCTTTAGAGCTGCTTTAGTCTTTGCTTTTGAAGCTGAAGTAGGTTTCACATATAACTGTGTAGGCCTGAAAACACCCTAAGAAGCTGATGCCTGCTCAGCGGCTCCAGACCCATCTGAGGGAATAGTTTCCGAGAGTCCAGTACCTTGAGTTTCCAGCGGCCTAGTCAGCTCCACGTGGGAGTCGGAAGCGGCCTGTGGCTCTGAGGTAGCGGGTGTCAGGGGCTGTGAAATCGCCTCACTGAGAACCGGCGACAGGCCTAGCGGAAGCCTCGTCGTCAGTTTTGGATCTCGGATGCCTGTCCTTTTCTTTGCGTTTTTTATAAACTCCGGTAGTCGGCTGTTTATAATTAAATCTTCTGCCAAAGTAATGGAATGCAAAATCGTACCGACGCTTAATAGTGCATTGGTTAAATGCAGCACAAAACTGACAACTAGCAACATTGTGGTCAGGGCCTAGCAAGGAATACAGTAAGAATGAAAATCCTTATGAGGTATTTGCTTCCCACAAGAAATAAAATTATTAACTTTTTCTGACATCGGTCTGGAGCAAGAAAAAAGTTTCCCCAACGGGGTACTTAGCTTTAATGAAGACTTTGGATCTGAAATTTGAATTTGAAAATCTCAGGAGTCGGCTGACCAGCACTTGTGAACTACTTTTGCTTTGGGCACCACGCGGCAAGAAAGACTGAAGAAAATGGTGTCAGCTGCATCTTTTATACCCCTGGCGCACTGACGTCAGGGAAGAGGCGACAGCAACCGACGCCGGACCTAGACTTTGGAATTCAGGCCAACTGAGGGAAGCCTGCCAGCAGGATAACCCAATTGTAATGACTGCAACAGTGAAACACGAAGAACATCTACATAGGTATGGGTTTGAATCTCATCCCTGGCAAGTGTTTGTGTGTGTACATTTGTATATCCGTACCTCAAAGATTTTGGCCCCATTTACACCCAGTACACATCTCAGTGCTGACTTTAGCAGTCCTGCAGATATCCACCTTAGAAGTACCTACTGGCAACCCTAAACTATGTAAGGTCAATGGTGCATGTGGAAAAATGTGTAACATAATGGTCCAAAAAGATAGTTAGATAGAGGTTTGAACCTCACCCCTGGCAAATGTAAATGTGTGTGTGTAGGGTAAAATATTTTATGGAATCTCTCACCCACTACATCACCCATCTCACCCACTACATCACCCAGTGCCAGTATTTACAAGGGATGGTGATGTGCCTCACTATAGAAGAACCTTGGGACAACATCCATCCTATAACCTATGTGGCACATGAGATAAATGTAGTACACTGTAGTAGCAATAACTACATAGGTATGGGTTTGAATCTCATCCCTGGCAAGTGTTTGTGTGTGTACATATGTATGTCCGTACCTCAAAGATTTTGGCCCCATTTACACCCAGTACACATCTCAGTACCTGACTTTAGCAGTCCTGCAGACATTATCCACCTTGGAAGTACCTGTTGCCAACTCGAAACCATGTAAGATCAGTGGTGCATGTGGTAAATGTGTAACATAAAGGTCCAAAAAGACAGTTAGATAAAGGTTTGAACCTCACCCCTGGCAAATGTTGATGTGTGTGTAGGGTAAAATATTTTTTGGAATCTCTCACCCACTACATCACCCAATGCCTGCATTTACAAGGGCTGATGATGTTCCTCACCTTAGAAGTACCTTGGGACAACATCCATCCTATAACCTCCGTGGCGCATGCAATAAATACAGTACACTGTAGTAACAATAATTACATAGGTATGGGTTTGAATCTCATCCCTGGCAAGTGTTTGTGTGTGTACATATGTATGTCAGTACCTCAAAGATTTTAGCCTCATTTACACCCAGTACACATCTCAGAGCCTGGCTTTAGCAGTCCTGCAGATATCATCCACCCTAGAAGTACCTGTTGCTAACCCTAAATCATGTAAGATCAGTGGTGCATGTGGTAAATGTATAACATAATGGTCCCCAAAGATAGCTAGACAGAGGTTTGAACCTCACCCCTGGCAAATGTAAATGTGTGTGTAGGGTAAAATATTTTTTGGAATTTCTCACCCACTACATCACCCAATGCCAGTATTTACAATGGCTGGTGATGTTCCTCACCTTAGACGTACCTTGGGAAAACATCCATCCTATAAGCTCCATGGCACATGGGATAAATGCGGTACACTGTAAAAGCAATACATAGCTAGGTATGGGGTTTGAAACTCAGTACTGTCAAGTGTGTGTGTGTGTGTGTGTGTGTGTGTGTGTGTGTGTGTGTGTGTGTTTGTCTGCCATCAGTATCCAGTGTGGGGGTCGGTGTGATTGTGTAATAACAGGATCCATTGGGGGATGGGTTTTGCTAAATTATTATGTTGAGGACCTAGTATATGTCACAATGTCCACATTACAAGGACAACAGTTGTCAAACACAGTAGAGGTTGGTGTAGACAATCCACAGCCCTAAATGTGACAGTATGGATTAGTGAACAATATAGACAACCCTTCTATTACTCAGAGACCAGTCTCCACCCACGTATCATACACAAACACACTTGGCGAGGCAACAACCGCTATATTGGTAGTTCCCCTGCATATTGCCTCACAGACAGTACCCACGGTGTGATAGCAGTGGACTACATGCCTGTTGACCACAACAGTGCCACTGACATCAGAAAGTACTCTGATGTGTTACATCTCCTGACTGTGTGTTATCCAGCAAGTAAAAGGACATGGCACCCTGTTCCATCCCCTCAGTAGCCCAACCAATGTGTACAGTGGCCCTTTTGCCATGTTCCCCACTGGACGCCTGCAACAACTGCAGAGTCTGCAAATGTACCCACAAAGGGAATACAATGCCCAATGCCTTATACACATGCATTGTATGGACAGATGCCACTACGTCCACTGAATACCCGTATCATACTGTCAATGTAGGTGCAATCACTACCTCAGTTAAACAGCCAGGTCTCACCAAATGAGGTCAGGAATGCTACATCAGAAGATACCAATCTGTCCACACAACATGCCCAAGAGACCTCAAGCACACTTCCATATGTCAAAGAACATGCATGTGGGACATGTGCACAGCCCAGACACTGTCCATGTTATGGAATATAAATCACATATATGGGAAGCAGTACTACACATCACTGGCCACCCACAAAAGAAACCTGAATGAGTGGATGGTGAGTACAATACCCACCCCTGGGGACCACTCCAGTGACTATACTACTGAGCCATGAATCACCAAAATCCACGGCCACAGTACCCAAATCTCCAAAAAATGTGGTTAAAAGCAGGAAGTTAAGAACAGCACATTTATTGGTATGTAATCTGAATCACACCAAACAGCAGCAAACAATAAACCAAGCGCTTTCGCTCGGTTATTACCGAGCTTCTTCAAGGTTAAAAAATCTGTTGTGTAGTCAGCCATGTTAAATACTAAATGCAACATCACATGACATACCCCCCCATGTGAATCATCCCTAATCAGTTTCTTAAAAATACAATGTGTATAAACTTTCCTTAAATATTAAATATATATTCCAATCCAAGAATCAAACTCAACTTTAAATTCAGTAATGCCAAAAAGGAAAATATATAATATATTACAACACATGTAAAAACACATAAAAAATAATAATAAAATAAATGGTAATGAACATGACAATAATAAATATTAAACTAAATCATGAGAGTAAATAAATATAACATCTTCATTACCAATACAGCACATGGTAACCAAACTAAGGCATTAGGCTGAACTGCAAGTACATCCAATACCAGTGTGTTTAATGGGGAAATTTAAGCAGTCTACAAGAACCCCTGTTATAATCGTGCCCTTCTTAATTTGAGCACACTGTTTATATTCAAGGCGTCATTCATGCCCGGTGGTCTAACTGCGTCCAGTCTAAGCTGCCAAAACAGTTCCCGATACTCCAACCTAGCTTCCCAGTTCCCTCCCTGTGAGTCGGGTGTCACTTGTTCCAGAATTGTAAACTTAATTCGCATATTTTCACATAGTTGTGAATGCTTAAAAAAGGCATTGGTCATTTTACCCTTACTGATATCATATTGATGTTCATAGACTCTTTTTCTAAAAAGCCTTTCTGTCTTGTCTACATAAAAACTGTAACAATGTAGGCAGATTCCCAGGTATACCACTCCTTTTGTGGCACAATTAAAGTATTGTTTAAACTTGTATCTAAAATTTCTGGAAGGGATAGAAATAACATCTTTATTCAACATGAAGGCACATTGGTTACATGAACCACATCTATGGGTACCCTTCTTCATTCTAGTGGACTCATTCTTAACAGCCTTATTTTTCTCAAAATATTCTTTCAAATTCATTCCTCTTTTTCTAACAAAACCTGGCACTGAAGGGATGAGATGTTTTATATCTTCATTCACTGAAATAATGGGTCAATATTTTAAGATGACCTGTTCTATTACCTGAGAGTCTGAAGAATATGTATATGCAAAACTATTCTTAAATTTGGAGGTGTTGTTGTCTATCACCAACTCCGTAATGGCTATCCCGGTACCTAATAGAGGGTAATACCTAGATTCCCTGTTATCAGTAACTTCCTGGGCCAATCCATCAATCAATTTGACTGGATATTCTTTTTCTATAAATAAGCCATGGAGTGTGTTGGCTTCCTCCAAAAAATATTCAAAAGTGCTACACATTCTTGAGGCTCTAATCATTTGGCCCTTAACTATCCCTTTTTTCTGGTAAAAAGGGTGCCCACTACAAAAATGAAGGTACGTGTTAGAAAAGGTAGTCTTCTTAAAAAGTTTGGAATGAAAACAGCTGTTTGCGTAGTCCTTAATTAATATTGCATCCAAATAATGTAAAACATCTTGGTCAATGTTGTGAGTGAATCTAAGAAAATCAGTACATCCATTGATGTGTTCCAAAAACCCATTCAGGTCATTAATAGAACCATTCCATAGTAGGCAAATATCGTCTAAATATCTGGTATAATGTGTAATGAACTTTTTCCATGATGTATTGAACACAAATTCCTGCTCCCAATGGTAGAGTACACAATTGGCGTATAGCAAAGCACAGCATGCTCCCATCGCCATGCCTTTCTTTTGGCGAAAAAACTCTCCATTAAAGTAAATAAAATTGTTTGTCAAAACTGTGTCCATTAAGTCCACCACTAAATTGATGATGTTGCTAGCCAACGTACCGTCAAGCGTAAGGGTTTGCCTAAACCATTCAAGTCCTACTATGTGAGGGATACTTGGAAATAGGTCTGGGGACTATTGTCATGTGGCCTGATGCCAAGGTATTCCCTTGGGCTAGCCTTGTAGAGCCTTCAGGCCCATTCACCTACTACACACCTATGAAGCAATGAACCCATGGATCTCAGTATTGGCAAATATGTGTGTGTGTGTGTGTGTGTGTGTGTGTGTGTGTGTGTGTGTGTGTGTGTGTGTGTGTGTGTGAGAATAATAATCCCAGTCTGTTTGGTTGATGAATATCCCATGTGGCTCTGTTTATTAGCAAATGGAGGTGTGTCCAAACCAGAATATGTACCATTCTCCATTTTACAATAGATGTTGTATATCAACATGTACCTATGTACAACCCACAGCCTTATAATCTGTAAGGCATATGCAATCACTGTGTTACAGACCGGGAATTACCGTGCACATACTGTACCCTGCCTATAACATGGTGAATGTGTCACCACACTGCCATACCCTGTGGCCTTGCTGCAGGGCCTGGTGACACACAGATGCCTAGAACGGAAACTGGATACAGCATGTGAGAATACATTCACTCAGCACTTCACTTGTGGGGGGAGAGAGGGGTAAAGCTGGCAATGAATGTGTTGTCAAGACCGTGGCCAATATCTGTTGTCTCAGGAAAGGTATTAGCCTTGTGCACTAACTCACAGCACTTGTGTTTAATGCTGTGGAGGTTGCTGATGTAACTATCAAGGCTGTTGTGAATGTCTTTAGTATCTTCTGCATCTCTGCTGCCATTGATGCCTATCAGGGACTCCATGAGGGATCCAAAGTTGTGTTTGAGGCTAATAAGGGAATTCAACAGTCATGGGACACCACCTTTCCCTGCAACAATGTCCTCCTTCTGATGTATACTTCAGTAATGGCAGGGGACCCGCACACTGTCTCCCAGTGTTTGAAGGACAGTGTCTGGGTTCTGTTGACACTGGCTAGTACCATGCATTCATGTACCTGTTTGTACAGTGCCTATGTGTATGATTCCACAGTCATGCAGCTACATCCCATTGCCATGGGTACAGTGAAGACATTCACCACTGTTTTCATGGCTACAAAGTCAGCTTTGGAGAGTTTTTGCCAGGTAGTTATCTTTGTGGAGGGTGTGGCTGACATGTTGAATTCTGTGTTGATTACAGCCTGTGTGGATCTCACCATGCATGGATTGACATCTGGGGATGAGCAACGGTCCCATATCTAAGTGGTTAACACAGGTCAAGGTTGTTGCATCCTCTACCAGGGGTCAGTATGAGCTGGTCTATGGCAATGGAAATGATGAATCCCAGAAGTGTTGGGCAGCTGTACTGGTGATTGTCTATATTCTCCAGGTGATGGAGGGGTAGTTGAAGACTCGTACCATATCAGTGTTGCACTGGACCATCAGAGATGCCAGGGTGTTGAGGAATGTGCACTGACAGTTTAGGGACATAGAACTGGACCCATAGCAGGCTATGGTCTGGATAGCACCACTACTCCAAGGCAGTTTTACCGGAAGTATCTCCAATGCATTATGATGGGATGCTGGTCTGGAGGTTTTCCTATCCATAATGAATATGGAGACAACATCACCTGTGGAGGTGTGGTGTGGTCCATATTTGGGGGCTGACAGCTGTGGAATGCAGCAGAGCCTGATACTACAAGTCTGCTGTCTGCTGCTGTGAACCACCTCTCCATTACAGCAGACATGTGTACTCCACTCCAACAACTGCTATGAGTGACTGTATCCTGACAAATGTCCACTGCTGAGCAGCATGACCCTCAGAATGCATGCATGTGTAGCTGTTATGGTGGTAATAACATTAGGAACACTGCCTAATAACCCACCATAGGGGTGGCAAGACACTTAGCCAGTACCTGGCAACCCAGTCGTGACAGATGTAGGACATCCATGGCAAGTCATTGGGTTCTGTCAATCATGTCATCCCAAGCAGAGAGGTTCTGGATCCCCTGAGAATGACACATAACACATAAGCCAATGTTGCAGTCAATTATCTGTTGATAGTTCCACAGCATCATTCTTGGTGACAGTGGTATACTGCCCAGGGCTACTGTCACACCTGCTTGGACCACATAATCAGAGAGTTTAACCATGTCCCCTGTCATGTAGTGCAGGGAGGTGCGTCCCAAGTCATTCACACCCACATGGATACAGAGTGATACACGTACTTGTGTAGTGACATGACTGGCTGTGTCATGTGTTAGATGCTGGCATGTGATAGATATTTGGCTGTTACCTGCTCCATATTCAACTTACTGAGTGGAATGTGTATGCCTCATTATTGAGTTACCCATGATTACTGTATTGTGCAAGGTGGTTAGCCTTAGGAGCTTAGGATGGGGGCACACTGTGTAGGTTACATATGTGTCACTTGGCATGACCCATGTTGTGGTGTATGAGTGGGTGTCTGCCTTGCTGGTCTGTGCTGTTTAGGTAAATGTCCACTGAGTGCCTCTGGGAAGGTGGGTGTGTGTTTTTTCACTGTATGTCACGGCTGTCAAAGTTGGTGTCATGGTGAGCTACGTGTATCACATGGTGTGGTGCAGGTGTTGATCTTATCCTCTTGACCTGCTAGTCCAGTCTTTGCTGGAGAGTCTACATTGGGTGATATATGGGTAATCCTCACAGGTCTGAGTGTTTGGAGTTTAGAGGGGAGGGTTGTCTGTGCACATGAGGCAGTTGAAACAGTGCCCCAGAATGGAGAAGTGCACACAGATAACTGCACTTCAAATATGCCAGGAGGGGCGGACATAACTAGTAAGTACTGGGGCTACATTTGTGATGAATGAGTAATGCTGACAGCAGCCAGGTGTGCCACACATTTTGATACAATAACCTGGTGAAGTGCCAATCCATAATTCTAGCTGAAGTGCAAGAAAGAAAGAACTAGCATGATGTACGGGTGGAATAGAAGGCAGACTGTCTGCCACCTGTAATACTTTGCCACAGCTGAGCAGTTATCATCAGCTTTAGCCATGTGAATGTTCAGTAGGCTCTGCACCATGTGCGGTAACTGTGTAACACTATAGCAAACATACCTAGATAGGCAGAAGTTCTAATCCCAGTACTGGCGTGTGTGTGTGTGTGTGTGTGTGTGTGTGTGTGTGTGTGTGTGTGTGTGTGTGTGTGTGTGTGTGTGTGTGTGTGAGAATCATGCACTGTCTGGTTCATACCATTTTTAACCTGTGTACTACACTTTACACTTCCCTTCACTCCAATTTAGTAGACCTGTTGATGTCATCCACCTCAGACGTACCTTTGGTTGAGTTGGAAATGTATAAGCTCTGTGGCGCGTCTCATAACTGCATAGCACTATAGTAGGAATACCTAGATAGACAGGAGTTCTAATCCCAACACTAGCATGTGTGTGTGTGTGTGTGTGTGTGTGTGTGTGTGTGTGTGTGTGTGTGTGTGTGTGTGTGTGTGAATCATGTACTATCTGGCTCATACCATTTTTGACCTGTGTACTACCCTTTACACTTCCCTTCACTCCAATTTAGTAGACCTGTTGATGTCATCCCCCTTGGAAGTACGTTTGGAAGAGGTGGAAATGTATAGGTTCTGTGGCGTGTCTGATAACTGCATATTACTGTAGTAGGAATACCTAGATAGGCAGGATTTCTAATCTTAATGCTGGCAACTGCTTGTGTGTGTATGAGGATCATATGTGTGGCTTATACCATTTTTATGTGTATACCATACACGGCTGGTGACCACCTCCCGTTGCTATTACTTTATATAGTGTGGTGACAGCACCTGCCTCACATGTAGCAGGTCAAACCACTGTAGCGTCCTCTGTAAAGATGCGTCTGGAATATTCCTATGTTTGAAACCTATAAGTGTTTGGAAGTGGTCTGTATGCCTTAACAATGCCCATGTATGTGACATTATAGCCAAATAGGCCACAGTGAGTGTACTGACACATATGGCAGCATGAGGTATCAAACCCGACTGAAACATCATGCTGACAGGATGTCTGCTACCCTCACAGGTGGCTTGCCTTGTAGGTGCAATACATGAATACAGATGCTTGGTTTTACAAGTGAACTGTACCTGTTATGGGTCACATTAAAGACTGGAAGAGGTGTGGACTGTCATATTGTGGTCCTAATTAGTATGTAACAGGAACACCTTGCATCTTAAGAGGGGTGTGCACCCAATTTATATCCACTGTATACCAGCAATGTGTCACGCATGACCTTACCTTAGGACATTTGTCCAGCACAATTTGGTGGCCTATGTCCAGACGTCTTGGCACTGACAAGTTGTGAGGTATGCTACAGGAATGTTGAATTCACATCAGACAGGCCCCAGTGGTGACCACTGTGATGCAATACAGTTAACCCCAGCACAAGTGAACATGCACAACAAGCAATATAGCTATTACATAAAGCAATATAGCTATAACTGATGGTTGTGTGCATGGTAAATTGCATGCGCTTCACATGGCTGGGGTATTGCCAGGCAACAACAGAACAATGTAATACCCACCAACTTCAGGCTGCTGTCCCATATGCAGACCAAAGGGTCCTAGGTAGTTTTGAGAGGGCGTTATTGTCAGCAGATGCACATGTGGCCTTGGTAAAGGATGGATGCAGCATGTCTGCACATCTACAGTACTAACCGCAATAATACACAATGTCCTGTCCTCACCATAGATGTGCACCTCTGTGCATTAGAAAACCCCATCCACAACTGCAATTGGACCTGACACATGCATGTAGATACAGTACAGATAAATGTATGTCTGATACATTAGTGTACTAATCCCCAATGGGCCCTTATCTGCACGATCCTCATCATGTGTGTGTGTGTGTGTGTGTGTGTGTGTGTGTGTGTGTGTGTGTGTGTGTGTGTGTGTGTGTGTGCAACCCACCTCCACAATGCTTCCCTCAGCTCATGGCTTGTATGTTTGGCATGTGGCCAAAGTGTGGTGAGGAGCTCCTCGGTGGGTGTCAGTGGGGGCTGGATAGCTGGGCCTCCACCTGTGTCTAGACAGTCCCCTGCTGCAGCAGCAGCCCATTGATGGGCATGGCATTTGAGGTTGGTGGCATGATGATGCACATGCACATAAGTTCTGCTGTGCAGGCTGGCATCATTTACCCTGTGGACCATACTGTTCCATGGGCAGTCTTCTCCCGCACATCTTCTGCCCTCCGTCCACATGACAGGGCATAATGTCCAATCACATACTGTGTGATGCTGTCTGTTTCCCCAACAGAGAATGCTGGTAAGCAAGCACTCTGCATGTTACCTGGAAGACATAAACAGGAAAAGGTCACAGGACCTCATACAGTTGTCAAAATCTACATCAACAGTGGATATTACTTGCAAATAATCCAGACTACACCGGAAACCTCCAAGCTATCATGGCTATAGCATCTTGCATTACACACCTGTCCCTGAGCTATCTTATTCCCCCCAAAGTTGGACACTTGATTGCATAATCATCTATCCTCCATTCATTTCTGTGTAGAGGCTTGACAATGGTCATCTACCATGTGGATGGTGTGTGTATGGTGGCAGGTCTGTGTTTGACTGTGGTGTGTGATGGAGCTCTGAGCACATGCCTGAGTTCATGTAGGAGGCAGACACTGATGTTATTATGCCCCATGGAGATATGCTGTTGTTGCCATCAGTATGCAATATGTACATGCTCACCATTGTTGTGGGGAGGAGTGTGGTTGATGTGCATATCTCCATGTACGACTGGGGTGGACAGGGTGGCGATGTTCCCACCTAACCTGTGTGATACATGTTGCCTATATCCATGGCATGTGTGTATGAGGTGTTCTTTACCCCCAGTACAGGGTGAATTATGTTGTTTCATCTGAGACTTACAGTATATGTGGAGACATGGTTGCAATTGTCCTTGGTGGTATGGATATGTCTGATTCATAATCATAGTCAGCCTTACAGGACGTCACCTGTGAACTTACCTGCTTGCTCAGATATAGGTGGGCTTGCTTCAAAGTTGTTGCCTGCACCTATGTGTCCCTCTATATCCAATGTAGCAACCTATTATGTGGTACTGCTGTGTCCATATAGCTACAGTGGATATAAAGGGTACACACCCCTGATCTACTGCCTAGTATTTGTGCAACTGGAACATGACACAACAATCACTCATTTCATAACAATATCCACCTGTAATGTGACCTATAGCCTGTACAATTCAATTGAAAACATAACAATCTGGTCTGTGAAAACATATGGAAATAATAGTCAGTACAATAAGCAAGTTGAATGAGTGTGCACACCCTTAAACTTGAGTATGCACCTCTTGACATGGTTACAGCATTCATCCGTCATGGTCTGGACTCTAACATCATTGCACATCTTCACATGGCAATAGTTGCTCACCTTCCTAGAAACACCTTTGATTGTATTGCAATGGAACTGGACAGGTTAGGGGTCATATTCAAGAAGAGAAACATTATGAAATGACCTTCTGTGGTCGGATTGTCATACAACACACAAATACCACAAACTGAATACCCATAGGGTACAGAACTAATAAGAAACAAAAAAAGAACCACGTCCAAAGCACAAGGCAGAAGTTTGAAGTTTTAATCCAAATGCATCCAAATTCACTTGCTAAGCGCTTTCACCATTTCAAATGGCTTCTTCAGAGTAAGTGAAAATCATCCATACCATACATTAAATACCCAAACAATTAATCAAACATCCAATAAAAATCACTTAAACAACTGAATGATTGCTAACTAAATTTAAACACTGAATGTGTCTACACACTGTAAAGAATACTAATGCCTAAACTAGCTGTTGAAACTAATGTATAAAACATTTTATCTACAGTATATAAAATTACATCTCTCAATTAAACAAAACTCACATGAAAAAAATATATAGTAATAATGAATACAAAAGAATAAAAATATATAAAATATTAATGTTGTTAGTAGCAAATTGAATAAAGCATATAGGGGTATAAAGATACATTATAATCACCTGTTTATGCTAGATTCTATTAGCCCTATCTTTTAAAACAGGTTTTAAAGAAATATATTCCTTCAAACCTGGTGGGGTTGTTGCATCCAGGATTATTTGCCATTTATATTCCAATAATTCTACCTTCAACCCTTCGTCACCTCCTCTTTCAAAACATGTCACTCTATCAATCACAAAGAAAATAAATTTCTTAAAATTAACACAGTGTGTACTGTGCGTATATGATGCATTATGTGTGCCCTTATTTTTTTATAGCCCTCTGATGTTCTGCAATCCTGTCTTTTAACCTACGGACAGTTTTGCCCATGTAGAATGCATTGCAACTAACACAGGTGGCAATATATACCAACTTCTGTGTGTTGCAACTACACCTACCAGGGCACCCTATGGTCTTATTGTAATTGGACACCACTACATATGGTCCTTCATTAATGAACCTGCAAATTTTACAGGTCCCACACTTATACATCCTAGAACACTTATAATTAATTTTGTTTCCTTCTAAGATTTCTTTAATATTCTTTCCCCTAGAATATATTATTTTGGGGAAATTTCCTAAATCTTTCTTCATGGTTTAATTGAATACTGTGTCCCATGTTTTATTCACTACTTCAACAACACAACTCATTTGACTATTGTATTTCAAAATTAATGCCTTGCCTTCAAAGGTGTTGTTCTCCTGGACCATGTCTGTGTTGTTACCCCTTAAAGTAGGTTGATATATACTCCTCCTTTTCTCCAAAACCTCATTTCTGATTTTTAATAACATATCTAGTGGATAACCCCTATCCAAAAATAAACCAATAAGAGTATACACTTCCTTAATACAAGTGTCATCATCACTCACCAATCTGGAAAGTCTTACCATCTGGCCCTTCACTATTCCTCTTTTTTGATGAGAAGGGTGGCAGCTATTATAATGTAACAAGGAATTACTATGAGATTTCTTCCTGAAAAGATTGCTATGTAGAATATTTCCTGATTTTGTCAATTTGATGTCCAAAAAATCTATTTCATTTTCATTCCACTTACTGGTAAATCTAAAAAAAGTAGTAGTACTGTTTAGATATTCAACAAAGGAACATAGTGTCATCCTCACTGCCCTTCCAAAGTATTAATATATCGTCTAGGAATCTGTTATAAAGAGCAATCTTGTCATTGTATGGTGAACCAAATACATAATTTTCCTCCCAATACAGAAGAACCAGGTTGGCAAATCCAGGGGCACATTTTGCCCCCACTGTCACACCTGAAATATGTTGAAACATCTCACCTTCAAATGTCACAAAGTTGTTCTTTAACACCATTTCCATACTAGATGTCATAATATTTATTTTGGCAGCATCTAGTTTACCACTTTTAGCTAAACTCTGGGTGAAATATTCAACCCCTACATCTTGTGGGATTACTGTAAACAGGTTAATGACATCTATGGTTAAAAAAGACCATTCCATACCATCATCAGATATCCTGTCAAGTCTGTGAAGGCAATGTCAAGAATCTTTCAAAATATGTGGAACCCCAGCCACAACCTTCTGAATCCCTTCATCAACAAAAGCAGCCAAGGGTTCAGTCTTGGAACACTGGGAAGAGACTATAGCTCTAAAAGGAGGATCTCTAATGCCTTTCTGTATTTTGGGGATACCAAAAATAACCAGTGTGACTGGGTGCTCCACATTTAGAACACTGTATTCTGTTTCAGTCAGTGCCCCCTGAAATAGGACATCAAGTAAAAACAGATCAATTTTATGGTATGCTATATGCAATTCATTGATAGATACCCTTTGGTAGGTTGTGTGGTCATCCAGCATTTCCTGCATCTTAGCTATATAATCAAATCTGGACATAATTACCACACCCCAAATCTTTATTATTGGCTAACTCAAACAAAGCATCTTTATCATGTGGAGACAAATTCGAAACACAATTTGCCCCCCTTCTGTTGTTAATCATGTTCTTAATTCTCATAGCACATAGTTTTTCAAAACTAAACACATCCTTGTTACATGGGGGTATAAATACACTCTTCCTTTTTAAACACCCCTCATCATTTTGGTCACAAACAACACTAAGGTTGTCCTTAAAGTAAAGGGACAGATTTAGCTGCCTAGCAAACATTTTGACACTAGTGAGTACACCCACCATATTAGTTCTAAAACTGGGTACAAAAGAAAAACCTTTTTAACAAAACATCATGATGAGATTCTTTAATATCAAAGGCACTGTAATTGTAAACACTAAAATTGGATTTGTTGAAGATTTTGCACTGTGACAACAAGTTCTCATTGTTTAAACATACTTCTTCATCATGCATAGTAGTTATTGGGAAACAAGGTGAAATTTCACATGCATCACAGTCAAATTCAATATCAAAGTCATTTAATATCTCCTTCTGTTGTTGTTGTAACTGTGCCATTGTTTGTTCCAATGATTGTTTACCCGTCTCTGTCCCTGATATTTTGTATCCGGAACATGGTGCTGGTTGGTTAAATTCCCCTCTCTTTTGTTCTGTAACCGAGCTGATCTCCTTAACGGTGGATATTCGTCTAAAAAAGCACCAGATGTAGATGCACCGTTATTTGGCTCACCATCACTGTTAACAGAATCATCATTTACAGTTGTGGCACCCTCAACATACTTTTCATGACTGTATCTAACAAACCCATAGGCCCGGTTGTTTTTGTAATCCTCTGTATCCCTAGCTAACTTCTTAATTTTTGTTTGTACACTTTTTTCAACATATTTATCAATGTTACTCAAAACATCCCGGTAACCTTGTGCATTTTGAAAAAACAACAAGTCCCCCACAATGCTTACATTCAGTTTAACAATTTCCTTCTCAAGGATACCTATCTTAATTTCATTGTTTTTAACAATGATATCCAACATTTGTAGACCTGTCTTATTGAACAGATATATCAATTCTTTATAGGCTTGTGTCCCTTGTTCTATTCCATTGGGAAGTTTCCAGATCCTTAGTCCCTTGGGGACCTGTTGTAAAGTAATAGATTTGACCAAAAATGCATTGTCCAACTGTAACGCCCTATATTTCCTACTTTTAGTCCCAAATACTTCTAGTTGTTGTTTAACAGTAAGTTCCAAAGCTTTACCTTCCTTCAAAGCAGTAAAATCAAAATTAGGGCCTTGAAACCACCGTTTAAAATCGTCACCAACATTATTGTTGTCATTACAGTGTTGTTTTTCGCCTCTCATATCTATGTCCCAGTTATTGCCGGATGATTGGTCTTCATCTCGCTCTTCCAGCTCTCGACTGTTGCTGGTTCTTGGGTTTTCACCTCTCGCAATGTTGGAACTACCATTTTCAACGACTGCTGCATTATTACCTCCATCGGGTGTGAATGTCGAATGCAAGGTAAACAACACAACCTGCGAGTCCGTAAGCGTCACCGGAATTGTGCGTGGAACCTCTCGATCAGTCAGGAGTGACGTCAGTCTCCTGACTACGGCTGTTAACTCAACAACAGCTGCTTCCATGAGTATAAAAAATAAAATAAAATAAAATAGTACACTAGTCCAAAACGAACTGCCAAAGCCGGATTCCACAAATAAAGACAAATACCACAAACTGAATACCCACAGGGTACAGAACTAATAAGAAACAAAAAAAGAACCATGTCCAAAGCACAAAAACAGGATAAATATGCTTTGTTTGAATTAGCCAATAATAAAGATTTGAAAATTATGAAACCCGATAAGGGTGGGGGTGTGGTGATTATGTCCAGATTTGATTATATAGCTAAGATGCAGGAAATATTGGACGACCACACAACCTACCAAAGGGTACCTATCAACAAATTGCATATAGCATACCGTAAAATTGATCTATTTTTACTTGATGCCCTATTTCAGGGGGAATTGACTGAAACAGAATACAACTTTCTAAATGTAGAACACCCAGTCATACCGGTTATTTTTGGTATCCCCAAAATACATAAAGGCATTTGAGATCCTCCTTTTAGAGCTATAGTCTCTTCCCGGGGTTCCAAAACTGAACCCTTGGCTGCTTTTGTTGATGAAGGGATTCAGAAGGTTGTGGCTGGGGTTCCACATATTTTGAAAGATTCTTGGCATTGCCTTCACAGACTTGACAGGATATCTGATGATGGTAGTGAATGGTCTTTTTTAACCATAGATGTCATGAATCTATTTACAGTAATTCCACAAGATGTAGGGGTTGAATATTTCACACAGAGTTTGGTTAAAAGTGGTAAACTAGATGCTGCCAAAATAAATATGATGACATCTAGTATGGAAATAGTGCTAAAGAACAACTTTGTGACATTTGAAGGTGAGATGTTTCAACATATTTCAGGTGTGACAATGGGGGCAAAATGTGCCCCTGGATTTGCCAACCTGGTTCTTCTGCATTGGGAGGAAAATTATGTATTTGGTTCACCATACAATGACAAGATTTCTCTTTATAACAGATTCCTAGGTGATATATTAATACTTTGGAAGGGCAGTGAGGATGACGCTATGTCCTTTGTTGAATATCTAAACAGTACTACTACTTTTTTTAGATTTACCAGTAAGTGGAATGAAAATGAAATAGAGTTTTTGGACATCAAATTGATAAAATCAGGAAATATTCTACATAGCAACATTTTCAGGAAGAAATCTCATAGTAATTCCTTGTTACATTATAATAGCTGCCCCCCTCCTCATCAAAAAAGAGGAATAGTGAAGGGCCAGATGGTAAGACTTTCCAGATTAGTGAGTGATGATGACACCTGTAATAAGGAAGTGTATACTCTTATTGGTTTCTTTTTGGATAGGGGATATCCACTAAAGATGTTATTAAAAATCAGAAATGAGGTTTTGGAGAAAAGGAGGAGTATATATCAACCTAGGTAACAACACAGACATGGTCCAGAAGAACAACACCTTTGAAGGCAAGGCATTAATTTTGAAATACAATAGTCAAATGAGTGGTGTTGTTGAAGAAGTAAATAAAACATGGGACACAGTATTCAATGAAACCATGAAGAAAGATTTAGGAAATTTCCACAAAATAATATATTCTAGGGGAAAGCATATTAAAGAAATCTTGGAGGGAAACATAATTACTTATAAGTGTTCCAGGATGTATAAGTGTGGAACCTGTAAAATTTGCAGGTTCATTAATGAAGGACCATATGTAGTGGTGTCCAATTACAGTAAGACCATAGGGTGCCCTGGTAGGTGTAGTTTCAACACACAGAAGTTGGTATATATTGCCACCTGTGTTAGTTGCAATGCATTCTACGTAGGCAAAACTGTCCGTAGGTTAAAAGACAGGATTGCAGAACACCAGAGGGCTATAAAAATAAGGACACACATAATGCATTATATACGCATGTGTTGATTTTAAGAAATTTATTTTCCTTGTAATTGATAGAGTGACATGTTTTGAAAGAGGAGGTGACGACGGGTTGAAGGTAGTATTATTGGAATATAAATGGCAAATAATCCTGGATGCAACAACCCCAACAGGTTTGAATGAATATATTTCTCTAAAACCTGTTTTAAAAGATAGGGCTAATAGAATCTAGCATAAACAGGTGATTATAAGGTATCTTTATACCCCTACATGCTTTATTCAATTTGCTACTAACAACATTAATATTTTATATATTTTTATTCTTTTGTATTCATTATATACCACCTACCCCCAAGAAACTATAATAATTTTGGTTGTTAACAGAACACTGGAAATTAATAATATAACCCTCTCTCCTCTCATAACCCCATTGGGTTTCAACAAACTACTATTACCTCAACTAAGTCAAGAGTAAATAAATAATAAAAGAAGTATACTGACTGGATACCACAAAAAAAAAAAAAAAAAAAACACAATAAAAACCTTGCCACCTTGCCAGATGACATCACGTAACCACCCTACATACCTACAAACTAGATTAAAATCAGAATATGTCATCAACTAATCTACTCTCTCCTAGATCTTTTAAAAAGAGCATTTTAAAGCTGATCTGAGAGCATGTGAAGCATGGAATTTAAAATCACTTCCTCTATGAAAAGCAGTGAGGAAGCAGTATTATTGTTTAATACATACTCAATACCATATACACCAATCCCCATTCCCATTACCATTAGAATTGCCCCAAACCTGCCCCATGGGCTTACCTCAAACACCAAAACTCATGCAAAAAAGAAAAAAAGCATGGACAAAATGGAGACAATATGCACAAAAAACCTTTAGTTAATTGTTTAAAAAATAGCTTAGAAATGAAAAAAAAAATTTCTGCAAATAAAGAAAAAACTAAAACATTCAGGGAACAAAATCAGGAAACTCAAAAAAACAGTTCTGGTCCTCAGTAACTCAGTAAATAGACTCCCTTCCCTGGCCCAGATACCCCACTCCTAAACTAATACCCCCAGATGTCTTTTTTCTCTGAAAACTATTCTTCAACTTAGCCAAACTGAAACTTAAACCCTAATAGCCAAAAAAACCACTAACTAATCTCAACTTCTCTAACCTTCTCATAAACCTCTCTCTCTTCTCTATCTACTCTATCTTCTATAAACCTAAAAAAAAACTAAAACCTCTTTCACTACAAGCTCTCTGTCCTCCTGCCTTCTGTTCTGCTCCTGAAATGTCCTATCTATATCCCTATAAGAAGAAATATCATCAGAGAAGGAACAATCCCTGATATCCTATCCAAGAATATCCTATCCATGGCATAAAGGTGGAATCTATTTGACCTTTCAACCTTTCCAACTAAACCCTTCTCCCCCTTCTCCCTTCATGCCCTCGTCCCCCATCAAAAACTTGTACACTATCTCTCTTCATAATCATCAACAACTTGTACCTCTCTCTTTCAGACCCCACCATACTGCCACCACTGTTTTCACCTTTACTTTCACACCCACTTTGTAGATACTATCAACAAAATCTCTTTCAAATACTATCTTCACAAACCTTTAAATTCTCCTCTTCTAACAACTCTCTCTCTTCTCACTTCCACTCTAAAGCTTCTCTCTCTTCTCTCTTGTGATAAACTGGCTCTTGTTCTTTTTATGGCTTATCTTAAACTATTACTAGCTAAAAGCAATCTCTTAGCAACAGACAACAAGCAGTAATTTGGGAAAACCACATCTCATCCTCTCCTGCCTCTCCCCTGCTGGTCCCCCCAGGGGCCCCATCTTCAAACTGCTGGCCCACTTGCTGTTCTCCCCAATATGCATCCACCTCTACCCTAATAATATGCTGATGATTCTACCCCTACCCACTGACCCTTTTCCCTCAACCTCTACTGAACTGACCTCACTTGACCCAAAACACCTTTTCCACACTACTAAATGCCAATTCTCTTCTTCTCCCTCTCCAAAAACCTCCCTCTCCTAAACTTCTCCAACTCTCTCCCTCTCCCTCCCTCTCACCTCTCCCTCTCCTCTCTTTCCTCAAACAATGGCACCATCATCATCTCCAATCTATTCTTACATAGGTCCATTCATAAACCAAAAATCTTCATCCCTCCAACACATTAATAACACCTTCAAGACTGTTAACACCAATTGGATCCCTATATATATCAAAATCATCAAACCTTTTCCTAACCTAACTACAATTTATGCATCCCATTAATCATCTCCTTAAAAAAATCAATCTCCCATTTATACAAAACTACAAAAAATCAATCTTAATAAAAACCAAACTACCTTTAGACCCACCAACAAATAACAACTGGTAAATTAACCCCTTCTTTAGACATTAAAACTACCTAATAATCCCTCAACTCACTGAATTCAAACAACTAATACCTCCCCCTCAAATCTCACACCTCCACAACAATCCTACAACTAATCACCCACCTCAATCTCTCTCAACAAAATCTAATCCCTAAAACAATACAAACTTCTCTCTCATCTAAAAAAATGACAAAATCAATAACACTAAAAAATCTATGTAAAATCTCTCATTCTACTACATGACCTATAGGTAGACTAAGGAATCTCTTACCTAGTGAAACCCTTGACTACATCCCTGCCTCTATTCAAACCCTAAATGCTTTTGCACCTAAACCATTGGCTTTGTTCCTGCAATTTTTTTACTACCTTCCCTCTCTTTTCCCTTTTCACTTCTTGTATTAATTTTAAATTCTGTATATTCTTTATCCTTTAAAAATATAAATTTCTAACTGTAATGTAAAATTTAAAAAATTGCTAATAAGTATGTATATATATGTAATGCAAATATGTAATTTTAATGAATTAATGTATATGTATCCCTTTTAAATTTATGTTCCCTACGTATTTAGTATTTAGTTTTTGTTTTTTAATTTTTTTTTTAATAAAAGTTATGTTTTTAGACAACATTTTTTGTAAAAGACAAATAAATAAAAATTACTATATATTTTTTTCATGTGAGTTTTGTTTAATTGAGAGATGTAATTTTATATACTGTAGATAAAATGTTTTATACATTAGTTTCAACAGCTAGTTTAGGTATTAGTATTCTTTACAGTGTGTAGACACATTCAGTGTTTAAATTTGGTTAGCAATTATTCAATTGTTTAATTGATTTTTATTGGATGTTTGATTAATTGTTTGGGTGTTTAATGTATGGTATGGATGATTTTCACTTACTCTGAAGAAGCCATTTGTAATGGTGAAAGCGCTTAGCAAATGAATTTGGATGCATTTGGATTAAAACTTCAAACTTATGCCTTGTGCTTTGGACGTGGTTCTTTTTTTGTTTCATACAACGCACAAACCTGTCATTCCAACTGGGGTGTGTGCACTTGTGATATCCACTGTATATAGGTGTTAATACAGCTGGTAGTGTGGTAGGCATGGACAGAGAGTCATAACACAGGTGGACACTTCTCTGATTAATACCTGATAAGCATGCCTACTCCAGTACCCACATCAGTGTCAGGGCAATGCAACCACCAGTAGCTGTACACATATATGTCTGTTGTATGTTGTATGCACTGACACTGATATAACACACGTGCAGCATGCACAACTTATTTACCTAACTGCTTGAAACCCATGTGATTAGTTTTGTGCCTTCCAGCTGAACATATGCGTACATCCATGAGCTCAGGGGATAACCTGGTATACATTTCTGTTGAATGTAAGTATGGCACATTGTATTTACAGTCTTACTGCTCAATCATACTTCTCAACCTGTTACACCAGCATGTCTGGACAATGGCAAACATAAATGGATGTCAAAAGGGACATCAATATTGATACTGTATTAATATAGCTGCACCATACATTAGTACACTGATTGCACAGTGGGGTTTGATATCACTGTGATAACCTGGAAGATGTGCAACAGTCATAAGCAGGCTATTATGTTACAATGCCATTGCTCACAGACCTGCCAATGGTTTGGCTGACATAACACAGGTATATGTGTATGTGACTACAGATATCAGTCACAAATGTGCTTATTGTCCAGCAGAACACTGTACAGTTGAATGCTATTACGTCAATATATCAAATGCAGTTCAACACATGTCTGCAACAGTACTCTACTATGCACATGCCCTCTATAAGTGTCTTACCTTTACAAGGCAAACATGTGTCATACTCATAATCACAGGTAACATAGATATGGAAAACATCCCATTAACTGGCCTAACAGTGGCAAAGTCACAACTATTTGACAGACACCCCTGGCTCCTGAGCTGTGTTCCCACCTCACAACCTCTCACAGCATCACATCTAGACAATGCCTAAAATAATGGGGGATAAATAGGGACAGACTTTAAATATACCGGTTACAAACATAGGAAGTTCGTAGAATGATACATTTAGCATTACAGTGAATATTCTTATGGATGTGGAGTCTTAAACTCAAGTGTTTGTCATTACCTGATGACTTCAATCCTCAGCTATTTGCCAGTAAAGTACAGATCTCAGGAGGAACAGACAAAAATACATGATGGTAAAATGTGGAAATTCTGTGAGGATCTGTACAATTGAGAGGTATGTCTGTGATATCTCCCACTGTAGAGAGGGCCAGATGCTATGGCCATAGCAGCTGTTTAGCAGGACATTAGTACAGCATGTCTTGTTGGGACATATATTCCTCCAAATCATATTTCTCATTATTACAGAGCAAGCATTACATTCACTTACTTGCTTACATGTTCCACTTACCTTTTTATTTCTTCTCTTTTCCACTTTATGTCTTATTTGTTATTTCACTCTCTCTCCCTGTGCACTATAGGGATAGAGCTGGTTTGAATAGGTGGCAGCATGGCTTTTATAGGTGATGCTCATGACCATGTGATGGCCTATGCACCTATTGGTGCTTCCCACTTGCTAACTGCATGCAGAGCAGCTGTGTAGTTCTTCTAATAGCCAATGTCATGGCAACACACTTTTATAAATGAGTACTTCATGTGGGAGTTGGCCCTTTCCCTTACTTGTGAGGAAGACATCCTGGGGTTGTGTGTGCTACTACCTCTTATAACAAGACTTGTTGAGACAAGCCAACTAAATGGTGGGAAAGGTTCAAGAATTAGGAGCAGAATGTGAGTATTGCTGTTATATATTTGGAATACTGCTAGTTTAACAGGGTTTGTCTGCACATGCTACTTCTGCATGGGTTTCAGTATGACAAAGTTCTCTATCTGCATTGCTCTCAACTGTAGGGCATCCACATAATGGCCACAGGTTAGCCTGTTATGCATGGGCTGTTCCCCAGACAGGTGTTGTCCTTGGCAAATCAGTAGCGTACTCTGCTGATCGCATTATGTAGATGGTAACATCTATTTGATTTTCTGACTTTATATCCTAAATAAAAGATGTGTTACAGCAAACCCTGTAACACCAGCAAATTTCTCAGTGTATAACAACAATATTTCATGTATAGCCGTGTATTTGGGCTTCTGTCCACCAATTATGTCAGGCTTTGTCCAGATGACATACAGTAGTAGGTGGACAGGTATACTAGTCTATCATTATTTAGTGCTGTAATTCCTGCTGAGGGGAATGGCTGGGAAACATGTTAAAGTCTGAACATTCAAGAGGTAGGTGTATAGAGAATTCTCTTAGATGGCCTTGTAACATATTTTACGTGGCGGACAGTAACACATATTTTAAAACTAGGCTGTTAGAACCTGTCGGATGTATTACAGATAAGAAATATGTCAGTTCTATAGCTGTACATTTGAATAAATCACACCATGGGGATAGCAGTGGGTCTCAAGGTACTGTTTCTAAAAACGTCTGTTCCTCAGTGTGATGAAACATTCATAAAATGGCAATTATGTACAGGCTTCAATATATTAATATTAACTGTGATACTTTATCCCGTAGGGGGTTAAATGACGAGTGTAATTGGAGACTGTGTATTCAATTATGTAATTAGGTGTAATTACTTCTTGGGATTAAGGCATGTATTTCTGGTGATGTTTACTCCTTGAAGGCTTTGGCCAAGACATCAGAATATAATAAACATGTGTGAATTACTGGCTGGTTGTGTTTTTCTTTGCTATGTTCAGACATTTTATTTGTTTTGCTAAGAGACTGTTGTATGTCTGGGCATTGCGTATGGCCTATCATGATTTTGTAGCAGTGTACTGTTCACTCATTTATTTGGACTGCGGGGGGAGGGGGGGGTAGATGTGAGTGTCATGGCTGCTTTTGTATCCAACTGTGCATGCTGCGCCAGTTGTGGGTAGTCTATCAGCAGCATATGTTTGCATGGACATTTTGGGACATGTGTGCATATATATATATATATATATATATATATACACATGCATACACACACACACACACACACACACACACACACACACACACACACACACACACACACACACACATATATCTATATATAAATACATACCAATGTATCTATCGCTACTATACTTAAATTAAAATCCTATGTTGTATAGACTGCTTATATTCATTTACATTATATATATATATATATATATATATATATATATATATATATATACATATGATTGTCTATTCGATGTATAACATTGGGTAGGGGGTATATGTCCTTTTAAAAAATCTGGTGCTTTAATTGACAATGGAATTTTATTGGCTGATGAATTGGTGGTTTGGATATATAAAAAGTGGTGCTGAGATTCAATTCATGATTCTGATGAAGTTTTTACAAATGCGTGACGCTAAATCTGTTTTGTCCTGAGTAATAAATTTATTTTTTGTTATTCATGTATTTTTGGCTGCATTCTTGTTCTAATCTGGACTGCTTACGTTTTGTGCTTGGTACTATTCATTGTCCTTAATGTTATCAAAGGCTTTGGCCAGATCAATGTAGGCTTTATGTATCACCTTGCCTTCATCCACAGCTCAGGTGATTGACAGCAAGAGGTTGCCAGGTTGAATGAGCAGGTATGACGTGCCCTTCACAACTGTGTGGGATCCTGAGTCTGCAGATTCCCATATCCCTGTGTATTAGGTGCATGATGATGCATTCCATAGCTTCGCATAACAGACTTGTCAGGCAGTTAAGGCGGTATTTCCCAGGGTCTGTAGTTACACCTCGTTTGTGGGGAGGGATGACAGTAGCAGTGCACAATTCAGTGGAGACAAAGCCTGAGGTGAGGCTGTGCTTGAACAGGGCACACAGGTAAGGTGCCAGGTCACTCTGTAGTTCATGTAGAACACAGCCAGGGATACTGTCAGGTCCCATATATGCTGTATTCTTGGACTTGGACAGTGGTGTTGTAACCTGTGATGCAGTAATACTGGGTGCCTGGTAGTGTACTGGTATTGTGATTGGTCTTTTGTGGGGGGGACTGAAGTGTACTGTTTCCACTCAAGATGCCAGCCAGTATAGTGGCATTATTTGTTGGCTCAGTCTGGAATGTACCATTGTCTAGTAGCTCAGAACAATTCTTGGTATTGCCACGGAGATTCTTTACATAACTGTAAGAGGCCTTGTGGTTGTCTTTACTACGTGCTCCAAGTCTGTTCTCACAGCTAACTCTGTAGTATTTGATGAGGGATCTCAACTATTCATTGAGGCTGATAAGGGTTTATTTCCTGTCTTGGGACTTCACCGTATTCCACATCAGTTCCCTCCTTCGGTTGTACAGTTTCTTTATGGCAGGGGACCACCAGATCAGTGTCCTTTTTTTGGAGGTGAGGGTCCTGGTTGTATTGGGTAAGGCGGTATCCATGCATTTGTGTACATGTTCAAAGTGCACTGTTGTTTGATTCAACTGTCATGCAAGTAGTCTCCATTTGCATGGCTGATGTGAGGTTAGCCACCTCTGCTTTTATGAGGCCATAGTTAGCTTTGGAAAGGATTTTCATGGTGGTTATCTGTGCAGTGGGGGTAGGATGGCTGTGGATTTCCAAAGGTGATTACTTTGTGTTCATATATAACAAGTGAGGTGTTGACTATTGGTGTAGAGCAACAGTCGCCCATGTTAGGAAGGACCAGGTCAATGTGACGGCCATGTGCATCGGTACATGAGTAGCTTTCTCACTTAATTATTTATTTTATTTATTTATTTATTTTATTTTACATTTGTTGACCGGGATAGTCCGACTGGATGCATGTCCATTTTCAGAGGAGGCCGGGGGAGAAAAGCTCCAAGGTAAACAGAAACATTAAAAATATGTTACAAGTATAATTTTGACAAGGAGTACATAAGCAAACAAAAATAAACATGTTACACAGGTTAGAGTTAAACCCTGGTGAAAGCCAGGGGTAAATTAAACAGTAGCTGAATAATAGATTTTACACAATCTAGAAGAGTTAGCCAGGCTTGATACAATGGCATATGACATAGCCAGTTCAGTGCCAGATATTGTTTGAATCTAGTTTTAAATTGACCTAGGGAGGAGAGTAAAGTAATGTCAGCTGGAAGTGAGTTCCAGGATCTGCCTACAGAGTTTGCAAAGACAGAGTCACCAGCTGCATTGTTAATTTTCCTTGTATGAATTAGTAGTCTATTAGAGGATATAAACAGTTGCGGATTGTGATAGCGGGTGATAAGAGTTTTAAGTGCAGGAGCATTATCCGGACTATAAAGGATTTTATAAGCCATGATCAGTTGGTTATACTGAATTAGACTGGGTAGTTCAAGCCATCCTAGCTGGTTAAGATTGATGCAATGATATGTCCTAAAAGGCAGCCCAGTGGCAAACCTGGCAATGTGGTTATAGCAGGTTGAGAGTTTAAGTACAGTCTTGTTTATATTACAGAGTATAGGGGATGCGTACAGAAGTGTTGAGAGAAGGTGAGAGTGAGCATTGGCAATTTTAGCTGGAGGGGTTAGGAAAGCTTGTATTCTGTAATGTGACCCTAGTTTTTATTGATGGTTTTGATCGATTGGTTTACATGTAGGTCGAATTTTAGACTGTTATCTATAATGACACCTAGTAGTTTTGTAGAGGGGTCAGGGGAGATTAATGTGCCATCATTTGCATGTGTGGTAAAGGTAAAAGCAGGAGACCTTTGTGTTAGTGAGAATAACAGCATTTTAGTTTTTTTGGGATTTAGTATCAAACGACTTTCAGAAAGCCAGTTTTCTATAGTGTTAAAGGTGGAATGGGTAGCAGACCATAAGTCTGTTGGAGATATGGCGGAGCAGATCAGGGTGGAGTCATCAGCATATTGGATACAGCTGACCTTTGGGATGACAGTATACAGGTCGTTAATGAAGATGAAAAACAGCAGGGGCCCTAGTATAGAGACTTGTGGTACTCCAAGGGTGTTGGGTAGTAAGCTACAGAGTTTGTTCTGCCAAAGAACACCCTGCTGTCTCCTATTCAGGTAGGATGTAAACCATTGAAGGGCTTTAGTATCTAGACAGAATGTTTGCAGGGTGTGTATTACAAGTTGGTGGTCAACTATGTTGAATGCCTCGGAAAGATCCAAGAAGAGGGCGTAGGATATGTGATTGTTGTTGCGATTTTGGTTTATGGTGTTGGTGAAAGCTAGTAGGGCTGATGTATTGCTGTGGTGCGGACGGAAACCGTGTTGGGTATCTGCCATGAGGTGACTCTGGATTAGGTGGTGCATGAGTTGTCTGTGAAAACATTTTTTCCATAATCTTTGCAAGTGGAGAGAGTATGGCTATTGGTCTATAATTGGAGATTTCAGTGGAGCTGCCTCCTTTATGAAGTGGGATTACATAGGATATTTTCCAGATGGTGGGAATTCTAGCTTCTGTTATGTTTCGATTAATTAGTATTCATAGTGGGTAGGCAATAGCATCAGCTGATTTTTGAAGGTACTTGGCGAGGAGTTGATCAGCAGAGAGTGTGGTGGGTTTTAATTTTTTGATCATGGTACGGATAAGTGACATTGCCACTGTATGGAAGCTGAATGAGAGTAGGTTTCTAGGGGTGGTACTTTCAGGACCAGGGGAGCTAGGAGGTAGTTGGCTTGCTAGGGCCTGAATTGTTTCAGTAAAGAATCAGTTAAAACTATCTGAAACAACCTCGGTGGGGTAGTTGAAGTCAACCAGTATGATAGTGTTAGGTTGGACACTAATATTCTCCAGGGTGTTTATCGACATGGAATGTGAGTCTTGGGAAATGTATGGGGACCTATTGCAGGCTACAACCTGAACCATTGTCTTACCCAATGTCAGCTACGCCTGCAGGATCTGTAATGCTTAATGTTGGCTACCACTCTGGAGGTGTGTGCAACCTTTATGAATATGAAAATCCTACCACCTTTGGAGCTTCAGTCCATGTTCTGCAGCCAAATGTTGTAGAATTAATTATAGGCTGGTACTGCAGAGGTGCTTCCTGCTGCCTTTATCCAGGTCACTGTTACAGCACAGATGTCATTGTTCCCCATTTTAAGGAATACTTCCAGTGACTGAGTTTCCAGATTTAGAATTCCAGTGTGCAGCAGCATGACCCTCTGATTGCATGTCTTTGTAGCTGTCATATATTTCTGTATATTTATATATGTATGTATTTATTAACCTTTCTATATATATGTATGCATATATGTGGATATGAATGTGGATGTATATCTCCCTCTCTCTGTCTCTCTTTATATATATATATATATATATATATATATATATATATATATATATATATATGTATATATGTATCATGTATATATTTGTCCACATATATGCATCTCCATACATATATACATGTATATATAGACTACCTGACTGATTCTACAGACTCCTTTCCTTGCTGTTGGATGACTGTACTGATATGTTTGGGATGTCATCACTATTTAGTAGGGCTCATATGGTGTAATGGTACATTGCTTTGATCATAGTTTACAAGGCGCTGGGTCCAAGACTGGGCAAGCCTTATTATTTTGTTGCAAGGCAGAACAGTTCAGCTGTGGTGGAAGGGATAAGGACAATAACTACAAGAGGTCCCTTATTTGGGCCCCTTCACCCCCATTTACACAGTCTTTGGCCAGATTTGTTGCAGTAAGAGGTTCAGAGTGTGGATCTGATGTCCGAATGCACTACATACATACATACATACACACACACACACACACATATATATATATATGTGTATATATATATATATATATATATATATATATATATATATATATATATATATATATATATATATATATATATATATATATATATATATATATATATATATATATATATATATATATATATATATATATGCACACACACACACACACACACACACACACACACACACAAACACACACACACACACACATACATAAATACATTTTCCCTACTGTTGAATGACTGTGCTGCATGATATGTTTGAAAAAACATCAAACATATCTACAGCTCAGATGGCTTAGTGGTAAGTTGCTGTGGCTATGCTGTGCAGGGTCCTGGGTTCAAGGCTTATAAGGGCTGATTATTCTGTTCATGGGCAGAACAAGTGGTGTTGGATACAGAGTGATTAAGGCACTTTTAAGCAGCTGTAAGCGGGTTTGCTCGGTGGTAAGCAATACTAACTTCCGGTTAAATATGCTTACAGACAGCCTTAAAAGTGCTTAATCTGTGTGGGCAGTGCATAGCGCCACACAAACAGGCTTAATCCTGCTTACTACTGCTTAAAAGTGCTTACTCTCGCTTACCTCCGTGCTAATTTCTTTAAAAGAAAAGAAAAGTGGTGAAAAAGGGGGCACACAGAGGGAAAGTAGTTAGGGACGTGCATGGTGGGTGTAGGGAATGTCCATAGCTGTCCATTTCTTCTACAGCAACAGCTGTGCATATATACCGAATTTGGAGGAATATTTGCACACTCAAACCCCTGAGAGAGGGTGAGGATAACAATAATGTGTTGTGAAGCCAATTAGAGCAGATTACATGTGTCCAGTGGACACGTGCGAAATCGACAGTTATGTATGGGGTGAAATTTTTTGGGGGGAACAGATTGCCCTTTTTTTTTTTTTAAGTTGAGAGTGGGATGTTGGGGAAGGATAGTAGGTATATTTTGGGAGGTAGTTTGGGTAGGAAGACAGACAAGACAGATAAGACAGCATACAGGGGTGGTATATGACACATGTGGGGGGTAAACACCTTGGACGGGGAGGGGTGTTTAGAAATTGGATGCCCATGAGCCCCCAAATGGAAACAGCGGGACTGAGATCCCCACCCATGGGCAGTCAACACTGCACCTTTACGGCCCAGAAGGTGGCTGTGCTGGGGGCTGAGCAGGAGGGGCATGCTGACCCTCTAATTAGGCCACGTGGCCGTCAAGCTGGTGTTGCAGATCTCCAAACTCCTTTCGGAACTCGCTATGCACCAATCTCGGACCTGGCTTTGGGTGATGGTATCCTGTCCGTGCCCGCACCTGGGGGGGGGGGTGAGCCCCATCCCCTAAGGCGGTTCCACCCAATGGTGGTGTAGTACCAGCGGAACGAGGAGGTCCCAGGGTGGGTCCCAGATGTGCTGGGCCCAGGTGCCACGGCCAGATGACGTGGGACAGGTGGGTCCACTGGAACTGGCCTTCCCAAATGTGCTATGGCGTTGCAGTTTTAGAACATATGTGGGTTGGTAACAGTCACCACAATCCAGGATTAGTTATAACAGCATGCATAGATATTCCCATTAACCCAAAACAATAGATTTGGAACAGTTGCATAGCAAATAGAACACATGCATATATGGAACCACAGTGGCCATTATAACAGCATGCAGGTTACATTGATAGCAACAGGCCACCAATGATAGTATTTCAACATGGACCATTAACAGAAACACATTTCAATATTTGTTGAGCAATAGGACATATGTCACAACAGTAGGTTTGGTGTAAAACATACCCATTGATTTGTGTGTTTAGATTATTGTTGCAGATATGGTGGGGGGGAGAGAGAGATGTCAATTAATTTGTATACCCTTGCAGTACTCACAAGTTTAATGATCATTGCTCTAATCATTACTCTACAGGTATTATTACAATAACCTATGGCCTTGGTTTGGGGAGTGGTATGTTTGTACACAGCATATAATTCAACTGTCTTATAGCTACTTTCTACTTCTCTTACCTGGAAGACCTGTGGGGGGAATGTTTGTTAATACTACCTGACTGTTCCTACACATATTCCCAAAATCCTAGTTAAAATTATGCATACAGCTTACTACCACTCCCGGGACTCAAACCATGGCTGTGTCTGCTAAAAATACAACAATTTTTATATCATCAGAGTGAGCTACTGAGAAACTGCTGTCTCTTCCTTCAATGTTTTCTGCCTAAGTCTCTCTTGGTTGTACAATCTGACCTTGTAATTACAACATTCTTATACAGACATTCTAGACATATTTTTATGTAGCACAGTGTTGGAAACAGTGGTTAACACAACATTACTATTCAGATATCAGATCTTGGTGAATGCAACATTTTATGCCATACAATACCAGAGTAAACACAACCATTCCAGGATTTAGAACTTTATTGCCAGGCAGTTACACTTTTATTTAAATATGACCGATATGCGACTATTACTGTCATATTGTCTAGTTTATTCAATACAAACCATACACATTTTTTATACTGCCAGGTGACATTTTACTCCTTTATATTTATTTGGTATGACTACTACAAGCAGGATTGTTACTCACCAGCCTCGCCACGCAGCCTTTGCAACCTATTGACATGGACTTCCTGGTTCACAGCCCGCTCAGCTGGAGCTGTAATGAAAATAGAGGAACATTTATGCATACCTATCCATCACATACACAGGCTGGACTTTGGTAAAAAGCTATTGCTATGAATGCTTACACACTGCTGGGACATCTCCCCTCTCTCTTGCTTCTTGGACCCACTGTTCCAAGAGCTCCCTCTTCCACGATTTTAAGTCGGCATAGTGGTGCTGGACCTGCTCACCAGTCCAAGGGATACCGGTGGCACTGGTGAGATCACGAGCGAGATTTTCCAAGGCTTCCGCTTTATATTGGGAGCCCTGGTACTGGTTCTGCAGCACTCACGTCATGGTTTTTTACCACGAGTCCTACCATGACCTTGGACTCCTGTATGCCCCAGTGCTGCACCTGAAAGCACATGCCTCTCCAACACCTGCCATATTGCCTACAGTGGACAGCTACAACCAGTTATGAGCTGTATTCCTGCCTGCGGGGTTTAAATATGGCCGATTTCCCGCCCTTTGCCGTCATTGGACAGTTTTGAAAATGCTGAGCTAAGCTAAGTTACAGGCAAACCTGCTTAGCTAAGGTTGGCTGTGCTTAAAGGGGCAGGTTCAGCAATGCTTACCAATGGGCAAATCCACTTAGCTGGACTCCTCATTGCTTAGTATTCATATGTACACAATGCCTACACTCGGTCAGCATAGCTGTGCAATGCTTAGCATTGCTTATGTTTTATTTTATTGGACTACCACCTGTATGAGACTGACTCGTAATTCATTACATAATATAGATTTATTTACCTTCCCTGACATCCCCCAATGTGCTGTAATTACATTTATTCTTGTGTGACTATACCATATGGGGCACTTGTGTTTATATGGGGGTTTCACTACTTTATTACACTGACACCTCACATCTGGGCCTAATGCACTACTCTGGTTGAGAAAAATAAGTTACTTCCTACATAAATATACAAATAAATTAAAATTGTAATGCCTACACATACAAAATGGAAATGGCTTTGGTGAAGCTTGAACCATGAATGACGACATGCAAGGCATATGCTCTAACCCCTACACTACTGCACTTATGCTTACGCTGGATGTCTATTGCTTTTTAACTTATCCTACCATTTCAGCTGGGCTAAGCGTAGCTAAGCACAGGGCACACCTGTGCAGCTATGCTTAAACTTTATTGCATATGTGAAAAGAAAAATATTTGTTGTGTTTTTTTGCTTTGTACCCTTCAGAATATCCATGCTAATGCTGAACCTGTTATTCTTTCACCTTTTTGGCTTTTTAGGGACGACTGTCCCTTATGGCTTTGTCCAGATTCCTTACTCTGACCGGTTGGGAGGTGTGCACTATGTGCATCACACCCTGCCAAATGTTCATGCTTATGCTAAACCTGTTATTCTATCCATTTTCTGGCTTTGTAGGGATGATTGTCCCTTATGGCTTTGTCCAGATGTCTTACCCTGATGGGTTGGGGGTGTTACGAGTGTTTTTGCTCATTTTAAATTGCCATACAGCAATTCTAGTGGGGGGGCCTGTGTATTGTGAGAGCACTGCTCTCAGACACATCCCCTACACTCATACACAGAACCGTGTCCATTTTACAGCACGGCAGCACGCCTTCATGAATATGCATGTTGCGCTGCTGTGCTGCACGGGAATGGTTCCTTCCATGCAAGAATAAGCTATTCTTGCACGGAAGTTTGCTGAATCCTGGGGTTTAACTCAGAGATTTGAAGAACAAGTCCAAATGAGTAGCCACAAGCAAGTTATGGAGTCAAAGAAAACTCTTCATGAAATACAGAAAGGTGGCAGATGTACCATGGGAAAAAAGGTTTTACTCCATGAAAACAATTACCACTTCAATGAGCTCTATGGGCTAGGAAAAAAAAGCAGAAGTCATTACAAATCACATTCAAACAGTACGGACTGAAGCATCAATGTGACATACAATATGTGCTGCTAACAACCTGTACACCAATAAAAATAAAAAAAAACAATAACACAACATAAAAGCACTCTTTGGAAGGGGCTGTTACCTGCAATTCACAACCCTCTTACTTATATATACTAATATCATGGTTGTCACAAATGCAGAGGAGACAGCAACTTTACACACTGGACTATTCACTTATAGGACAGATAGTTTTGATATGTGTCGACTCAAGAGCTACACTACAGAAGTGCGGTATTTGCCATAGTTCATTCAACATTGCTGAAGCATTTGTTGTAAGTAGGTGTGATTTCAGAACAAGTTCCCAAAACACAAGCACTACAGCTTAAAATCTAACGGAGTAAAAGAGGCAATCTCTCTTTGGATTCCAGAATTAAAAGGATCTGTCAGTATTTTTTGTCTGACACAGAGCATACAGTATTCATTTTTCATTTTCTTCTAATATAGCTACAGGTTTGTCCAACCACAGTACTGTTTATGCTTCTCAGATGGCTGAATTAGTAAGACAAAAATGTCCTGAAACTGAAACGTATGAAAAGAAGCTTAACTCAAAGAAACAAAAAGTTATTACATATAGGTGTGTGTGTGTGTGTGTGTGTGTGTGTGTGTGTGTGTGTGTGTGTGTGTGTGTGTGTGTGTGTGTGTACACTTACACATGTAGTGTAATAGACTGTTATCTTTATCAGGGTTGTTTACTGCCATGCACCGATTGCTTGAGAGGATAGGAGTACATACCACATTACCCTATAATGTATAAAGCATATATAAAAATGGATGGATTGCTGGACCCCATAACCCGTCAGATTTCTTAAAGCTAAAAGTCACCAGCATTTAATTTTATGCATTAATATCTGTTTTGGCTTTAACTCATTACATCTGAGTGACACCTCCAGGTGCATCTGCAGATAATTCCTACTAACGCTTCTAGGCATCAAATATTGTGTGTGTTCATATTTGCATCAATAATTCCAAAAACATGGTATGTACAAGGCTTTAAAAGATTAATATAATGCATTAAAATTTGATCTCTGTCTAGTGCAGGTAAAGAGATATTAACTGTTGTTTTTATAATATTAGTTTATCTAGATATAATTTTCACATTTTTCTAAATATCTCAACAATCGAGTAACAAAGACAGAACTCTGTGGCCTCATATGAAAGCTCGCAGCCATATGAATAAAATGCTGCTGATAGTATATGCGTAACTTGAGTGGCTGCTGAGATATTGTAAATTGTTTACAAAATATTACATACGTAACAGTTACTGTGTTTACCATGACTTATAAAATTCAGTTTAAGACCTAGAACCTAAAGACTAATACCACTATAAATATGGTTTGTGCTGAAGGGTTTGCCATTTATACTTCTTTCATAACCCCTATGGTTCCATATATATGAACATTTGTTGGAAATGTGAGTACATTATTTGATTCGGTCAAAAGGCTTACGCTCTGCCCATTGGAAGTTACAGTGCAAACTTCCTGAACTCCATTGGAGTGCTGTAAACGGGCTGTGTCCAACCAGATGAACCTGGTACTCAACTGCAGTAAATAATATTTTACTCAGAATGTTGATACAAGTATTTGCATAATTTACAAAATATGTTCTTGCCATAAAATATACAATGATAGTGCTGCCGTGCATACAAAAATGCCAGAATGCGTCTGTCACAGCATTAATACATTACAACTAAAACCGTCATGCTCATAAAATGTTTTCAGATAAATTTATGTCATCTGTGTTTTATAACAACTGCTATCTGCATGTACCTGCCTCTGCCCAGGCCAATGTTAGTATTTATGCCACTCCACCTACCCAGCTAATAAATAAATACATACATGCATAACTATAGGTCAGATTAATAATACGTTATATAGCAACTTATGCTATAACATTATTCATAAGTTCTTCTTGGGGATAACCTCTCTACTCAGTTTTTTTTTTCAGCCTTATACAACGTATGTAGTGTAGTAACATAAATAAAGTCAGAGGATAGAATTTGAAAAATACCTTAGCAAAGAGCCTCTGTAAATGTGAAAACCAGATTGGACATTACAACACTTGGTTGAATGTAGTACGCAAAACCTGATGAAAGAGAGCACTAAACAACTAAGTTTATACAGTTGAATCATTCCCCTAATAAAGGTAATGTCACCTAGCAGTTTTAGTATTGCAAAGCAAAATGAAACCAACTTATTTTTATTATATGGCACTTCTCCAATGTTATTAAGTAAAATGAAAAATGTCACAGCACCTACCAGAATACCACTCTCCCCATGATACAGCTCCAGACAAAATCCTACTCTCTCCATGTCACGGCACCAACCAGAACACCACTCTCCCATGTCACAGCTCCAGAAAAAAAAACACACCCCACTCGCTGTATGTCACAGAACCAGCCAGAAACCTACTCTCTCCATGTCACAGCACCAGCCAGAACCCTACTCTCTCCATGTCACTGCACCAACCAGAATACCACTCTCCCCATGTCACAGTTCCAGAGGAAACCCCACACGCGACTCTCTGTGTGTCACAGAATCAGCCAGAACCTTACTCTCTCCATGGTGCAGCACCAGCCAGAACTCTACTCTCTCCATGTTACAGCACCAGCCAGAACACCTCTCTCTCTATGTCACAGCTCCAGACAAAATCCCAACCTGTGTGTGTCACAGCTCCAGCTAGAACCTTACTCTCTCAGTGCCATAGCATCTGCCAGAACCCCACTCTCTCCATATCACAGCACCAGCCAGAACATCACTCTTCCCATGTCACAGCTCCAGACAAAACCCTACTCTCTCCATGTCACAGCACCAGCCATAACCCTACTCTCTCCATGGTACAACACCAGCCAGAACCCTACTCTCTCCATGTCACAGCACCAGCCAGAACCCTACTCTCTCCATGGTACAGCACTAGCCAGAACCCTACTCTCTCCATGTCACAGCAACAGACAGAACACCACTCTTCCCATGTCACAGCTCCAGACAAAACCCCACACCCCCACTATCTGTATGTCACAGAAGCAGCCAGAACCCTACTCTCTCCATATCACAGCATCAGCCATAACTCTACTCTCTCCATGTCACAGCACCAGCCAGAACACCACTCTCCCTATGTCACAGCTCTAGACAAAACTCCACCCTCTGTGTGTCACAGCACCAGCTAGAACTTTACTCTCTCAGTGTCACAGCATCAGCCAGAACCCTACTCTCTCCATATCACAGAAACGGCCAGAACCCCACTCTCCACATGTCACAGCACTAGCCAGTACCCCACTCTTCCAATGTCACAGCACCATCCACAAACAAAAAAAAAACACTTTGGAGATTTCAGAATAGAACTTAGGATCATAGGACCATGGGAGGTTACTAGGCTAATGGCCCTGAGGTCATTACAAGCCAAGCCAAGAGTTTATCCCCAAAAAGAAACCTTAGTCAGCACCCATTGCCACTGTCAATAAGGGACACAGGTGGAACCCCTGGGACAAATTTGAGGTTTCCAATCCACTCATCAAGGCTGAGCTTGAAGAGGGTCAGCTAGGTACTCTGACGTGTATGAGAAGTCTATTCAAGAGATGGGGCAGCCTCTGGGAGACAAATCTGTCTCTCCAGCAGATTTTGTTGATGTCGCATATTAGATTCAGGCCTTTTGAGCAGGTAATGCATGAGGAGTTAGACTTATGGATATGGGGCATATCTAGTAGAGCAGGGTCTGAGATTGCCTTGTAGGCGAGACACAGATCACCTATGAACAATCTGTATGATACCGAGTAGAGTAATAGTGCTTTAAGCCTGTCCACATAGGACAGGTGTTGGAGGCCATGGATTCTCTTTGTGAGGTATTTTTGTTAACTTTCCAGTTGTTGCAGATATTTGGAGAAGCATATACCAAAAGCGCTTTATACTCTATTATTGGTCTAATGAGGGAGGAGTATAGAGAGGTAATAATCTCCTTTTTTCTGGATGCAATCCCTTTACTTATGAGATGAACCAAGTAAAAGGCTTTTCTGATCATTGCCGCTACATGACGGTCCAATGTGAGGTTGTTATTAACCTGAGTACCCAGGTCTCTCACCACAGGTTCTGTGCTTACGGGGTTGCTGCTGATGTGGTAATCAGTAGAGGCCATGTTTTTACTGAATGGTATGATGATACATTTTTTTTCCATTTAGCTTGAGGCCATGACTTTGGCACCAGTCATTAGTTGCTGTGAGACCCTCTTGCAGTATGTTAACATCATTTGGGGAGTCAATGACAGCACCCATCTTATAGTCGTCTGGAAACTTAGTCAGCCACAGGCCTTTTGTCTTTGCCTGGACCTCTGAGAAGTAGATGCCAAACAGTAGGGGTCCTAGGACAGATCCCTGGGTAACTCCACTAGTGACAGGTCTGCTATCGGAGGTGGAGGTGCCTATTTTGACCCTGAGGGTCCTGTCAGTGAACCAGTTGGCCACCCACCTGATGAGATAGGGATTTATGCCAAGTTGTGTTAGTTTTTCGATGATGCCTGAGTGGGGGATTGTGTCAAAGGCCTGGGCCAAGTCAAGGTAAGCTTTATGTATTGACTTTCCCCTCATCCAAGGTGACAGTCTGAAAGAAGTCAAGCAGGTTCAACAGGCAAGGTCTGCCCTTGACGAATCCAAACTGGGTGGTTTCATGAGCTTGGAGTTTGCCTATGTGCTTGTTTATGAGGTCCATAATAATACACTCCATGGCTTTACAGATCAGACTTGTCAAGCTAATGGGCGATAGTTTCCAGAGTCAGTAGTGGCACCACTTTTGTGCAAGAGGATGACAATGGCAGCTCTCCACATTGCTGGAATAAAGCCTGTACATAGGCTGTGGTTGAACATGGTGCTCAATAGTGAAGCCAGTTCTTGCTGGAGATGGTGCAGAATAAAGCCTGGGATACAATCAGGTCCCATGGAAGCTGTGTTGTTTGCCTTGGATAGGGCCTTTAACACTTGATCGACAGAGATACGAGGTGCAGGACAAGTGATGGGGATTTCGAAAGGGCCTTTGGTGGGACAGGGGGGGTGAAGTTTGCACTGAACCTATCTGTTAGCAGTTTGGCTAAGTCAACAGGATCAGTGTAAGTGATACTGTTAAGTACTAATTCAAAACAAACCTGGGATTTGCCATGGAGGTTCCTTACGTAACTGAAGAAGGCTTTGTGGTTTTCTTTTGTTTTAGAGGCTAGTTTTGATTCATAATTGGCACTGGAGGTTTTCACTACTGATCCAATTTGCTTGTTGAGGCTAAAGGGGGAGTTTTTCTAATTTGGAATTTGTTCCTTTTTACCTTGGACAACAGCTTCTTCCTTTTGTTGTAAAGCCTGTTGATAGAGGATGCTAACCAAACAGTTTTGTGTTTCCTTGAGGAGCAAATTTTAGTTCTGCTGGGTGTGGCTGAGTCCATGCAGTTGTACAGGTGCTTGTATACTGTGATGTTGAAATACCTCTTCATCTTTTGAGGCTGTTACATCAATAATTCCATTGATGTTATTAGTTCATGGTCCTCCCAACAAAGGTTTAAAATAACCTTCCTTCCTTTTTGTTATCACTTCCTGTAATATAGGCTTAAGAATATGAGGAGGGTACCCTCTCGCAGATAACATATTTTCCAAAATTTTAATTTCATTCATAAAATTTTGGTCATCACTCACCATCCTCACCAACCTAACTCCTTGGCCTTTAACCAATGATCTTTTCTTATGTATTGGATGGGCACTGGAAAAATGAAGTCATGTATTGGAGTAGGTTGGCTTCCTATACAGTGTGGAGACGAACCTTTGAGTGTTTCTTTCCTTGGAAAAGGTTATATCCAAAAAATGTATGAAGTCTTCATTAGTTTAAATAGTAAATTTTAAAAACCCAGTACTTTTGTTTAAGAATTCAAAAAACTTACCTAATGCATCATGGGTCCCTCCCCATAGGATAAGTATATCGTCTAAATGTTGTGTCTTTCGGCTTATCCCAGTTAGGGGTCGCCACAGCGGAACTCCGGTCAGCTAATGTTTGGTAGTGGATTTTTACATGCTGAGTTACCAGCCCTGATGCACAACCTTCAACGAAGGCACGCCCATTAACATATGCCTCCACACAGAAGACGCTCTAGCTGAGAATCGAACGGGACAACGTCTTGCTGTGAGGCAACAATGCTACCGCTAGCATCCATAAAATAAGCAATACTTAAATAGCTCAGAGGTGAATACCTTTGTAGTTTCCCATTCGGCCAGGACAATATTTGCAAATAGGGGTGCACAAGACGCCCCCATAGCTACACCTACTTTTTGTTTAAAGTAATGTCCTTCAAACAAAATGAAGTTACGGATGGTGAGTGATGACGAAAATTTTATGAATGAAATTAAAATTTTGGAAAATATGTTATCAGTGAGAGGGTACCCTCCTCATATTCTTAAGCCTATATTACAGGAAGTGATAACAAACAGGAAGGAAGGTTATTTTAAACCTTTGTTGGGAGGACCATGAACTAATAACATCAATGGAATTATTGATGTAACAGCCTCAAAAGATGAAGAGGTATTTCAACCTCACATGATACTTACTCCCCCCACCATTTTGGTATGATTAAGGAAATATTACAACACAACTGGGTATTGTTTGATCTTGAACATCAATACAAAGAAAAATTAGGAGACCACCCAGTAATGGTTTATAAAAAGGACAGGTCATTTAAAAATTTGCTAGAAATGAATTGTGTGACTGATAAGAAAGAAAAAATGGTTAAATGTGGGCATTGTAATCAATGCCCACATATTTTAGAGAATGAGGCCCTGTACATAAAGGGTTCTGGAATAGTGACTCAAAAACAAAGGCTTAACTGTTTGAGCAAACATCTAATCTATATTGCGATCTGTCAGAATTGTTATTGTTTTTACATAGGGAAAACAATTAATAGTTTTAATAAGCGGATTTATCAACACTTATATGACATCCAAAAGGGCAACTTAAAGAGTACATTAAATAAACATGTCAAGAATTTTCCCGGACATATATTTAAATTCAGCACCCTGGAACAGGTACAAAATAGAGACGGGGGGTCCATTGAATACTTACTTAGAATACAGAGAATTATTATGGCAGCTTAAGTGTAATGCCACTAACCCCCCCCCCCCCCCCACCGGGGCTTAACAAAACTGTCTCTATTTTTAGTTATCTAAAGTTGAAGGCAGAATTTCACATATTATCCATTGTAAAATTGTAAGTATATCTTTATGATCCTTAACAGTTTTGGCTTTATTAACTTTAATTTTAATTAGCTCAGCTAATTATTTAAGTAAAATTTCAAGCAAGCTATACAGGTGAATATATTTATATAGTACAAGATTTGACCCTGTTAACGAGTTCAAAAATGACTGAAAGGATTATTTTTGTAACGTGTCTCCCTTTCCTTGATGTTCTTCGTGTTTCACTGTTGCGGTCATTACATTTGGGTAATCTGCTGGCAGGTTGCCCTCAGTCGGCCTGATTAACAAAGTCTTGGGTCCTGCGTCAGTTGCTGTCCCTTCTTCCATGATGTCAGGTCGTCAGGGGTATAAAACATGCAGCCGATGCCATTACATCAGTCTTTCTTGCTGCTCAGTGCCCGAAGCAGAAGCAGTTCACAAGTGCCGGTCAGCCGACACCTGAAATTTTCATTTTTGAGTTTCAGAACCGAAGTCTTCAACTAAAAGCTAAGTACCCTGTTGGGGAAACTTTTTCTTGCTCCTTACCGATGTCAGTAAAAGTTAATAATTGCATTACTTGTGGGAAGCAAATACCTCATAAGGATTTTCATTTGTACTGTATTCCTTGCCTAGGCCCTGATCATAACATACCCTTCTTGTCAGTTTTGTGCTAGATTTAATCAATGCACTATTAAATGTCAGTATATTTTTGCTTCTAAATATTTTGGCTCATGATTTAACTAACCAGAAATGACATCGGTTAGCAATCCGACTACCGAAATACCTAAAAAACGCAAAGAAAAAGACAGAGACAGGCTGTCGAGATCCAAAACTGACGACGAAGCTTCTCCTAAGCCAGTCGCTAGTTCGCCAGTACTCAGTGAGCCGCTTTCGCAGCCCCTGATGCCCACTACTTTTGATTTGCAGGCCTCTACTGAGACCCCATTTGGAGTCCGGTATGCCGTGAGATGCTTTAAGTATTGAACCCGCAGATGTCTCTACCTTACATGGGTCCGGAGCCGCTGTGCAGGCACTGGCTTCTGAGGGTGTTTTCAGACCTAATGATTTGTATATTAAACCGACACCATCTTCAAAACTAAGGCCAAAATCTACTTCCATGTCTAAAAGGCCAACGCTTGGGCCATGTGTGTAGGCCTCTGCCTAAAAAGCAAATGATCAAAATGGCTGAAGATTTAATTACCTTGATCAGGGGTAGCCAACCCCCTCCTGCTAAGAGGCCTAGGCAAGACATTGATTATGAATCTTCTGATCAGGATTCTATTTCTTCTGATTCTTCTATTGAACAGGATTTATCTATACCGACTTTTGAGGAATCTGACACAGAAGATTCCATTCCTTCTGCTTCTCCCCCTGAGGATTTCTCTTTTGGAGAAACTTTACATACCTTAAGGGAACATTTCCACTGGGAAAGTCAGGATTTCTCTGAATCTAAAAAGAGACATGGATTTTCTTCTTCTTCCTCAGCATAGGCCTTTGGCTATACCTCCTGTTCTTGACATTGTTGATGATGGTTTTTTAGAATCTAGTATGACTCCTGATTCTCTGCCTCTGGCTCCTAGTATGCCAGACAGATACTACAGGGTTCCTGACTCCCACAAATTCCTTTTCAAAAATCCTTCTGCTGATCCTGAAACCATTTCTCAGGGTCCCAAGGGCATTAAGGCCTCTACTGCTGAAAATCCTACCCCTTCTGATAGAGATTCCAGGGCACTGGATAGATGGGGTAAGAAGGTTTGCACGTCTGTAACCTTGGCAATCAGGGCTTTAGACTGTCAATTTCATATGCTTAAATATCAACAGCATATCATGGGACTTCTTAAACAGAAAATGATGTTAATCTCTGACTGTGTGGAAAATAAAGATTTGCAGGATTCATTACATTCAGCGGAACAAGTTGGAAAACATACTTTGCAATGTGGTTTTGATTCCTTGGAGGCCTCTTGCAGGGCTGCTGTAACTGGATCTGTGCTAGGAAGGCATGCTTGGCTCAAAGAGCAAACTCTGCCTGACCATGTTAAAGCAAAATTGTTGAGTGCTCCTTTACAACAGGACTGTCTCTTTGGTAATAAGGCTGAAGAAGTGTTCAAAAAGATGGAAGATAAAGCTAAATCTATGCAAACTGTGAAAGATTTCTTACAAGTGCAACCGCCAAGATTTAGTAGGCACTGGCCTACTAAGAACTGGTCCTTTCCAGTTCCTTCGAGAGCCTCTCAAGTCAAATCCAGACATTCCAAAGGCTCCAGGTTTTAGTCACAAGGAACTTTTAGAACAAAACAATGGGGTGCCTCCACCTCCAAATCTGGAAACAACAAGGTACCTCACTATGGTAAACAGTCTCAATGACTTCCCTCTACAATCACTAAGCATTTATCTTTTAGCTGCCCCTTTGGGGAGAAAACTGGCACTTCATGCACAAAACTGGCAACTTATTACCCAGGACAAATGGGTTTTAAATATAGTATCCCAGGGATACAGATTTCATTTTCACACATTGCCAATCCCAAACGGATGGCCAGATCTGCCTCCAAATCAGTGGGAAGAGGCCCAGAAACATGTTCTGTCCCTCATGAACATGGGGGCTATTCAACCAGTACCAGAAGATGAAAAGGGACAAGATTTCTATTCAAGCTTTTCCTGGTACCCAGAAAAGACAAATCATGGCGTCCAATTCTGGACTTACCCACTCTAAACACATTTCTGGACATTCCAAAATTCAAGATGCTGACTCTGACTCTTCAACAGTTACTACCTATGCCAGGCAAAGATGCCTGGCTGGTAAGTCTAGACTTAAAAGAGGCTTACTTGCATATCCCAATCAGGGAATCTTGTAGAAGATACCTCCGCTTCAAAGCAGGCTACTTGCCTTACCAGTTCTCTGCACTGCCCTTTGGCTTATCTACTGCACCCAGGGTCTTCACAAAGTGCCTGGCTCCAGTAATTGCATTTTGCAGGCAAAGAAATATTCAAATATATCCATACCTGGATGATTGTCTAATTCAGACAGAAAACAAGGACATTCTTCTAAAGCATCTGGCGGTTGTAAAAAGGGTTCTAACTTGTCTAAGGTACACCATAAACGAAAAGAAATCACAACTGGTACCTTCTCAAAAAATTACATTCCTGGGTGCAAGCTTGAATACAACTGCCCAGATGACTTACCTTAAGCCAGAAAAGCAAATTCAATTGGCGACTTACTTCAAACAGGTGGCCACAAAAACCCTGCTATCTGCAAGGCAAATTCTGCAAGCCTTGGGGTTCATGGCCTCTTGCATTCTTCTAATTCCATATGCAAGACAGCATATGAGGAAACTTCAGTGGTACTTAAAAAGTTTATGGAGTCAACATTGTCACAGCCTGAAAACAATGATTCCTATCATACCTTGCCTGCAACTAGAGTTCCTATGGAGGGCAGAGGCCTGCCACCAAAACAAGGAACTGCCATTCACTCCACCCCCTGCCACCCAAACCCTAACTACAGATGTATCAGACTATGCTTGGGGGGCTCATCTGGCAGGAAAGTGCATTCAGGGCAAATGGAGCCCAAATTAAATGCACCTACATACCAATCAGAAAGAGATGCTAGCTGTACAGAATGCACTGACAGCCTTCAAGGACTACCTTCATCCAGGACAACTAATGATAAAGACAGACAACACCACAGTTAAGTGGTACATAAACAAGCAGGGGGGTACACATTCCTACCCCCTTTGCAGACTAGCCATGGCATTGAGGAACACAGCCTTGACCTATCAGATACAACTACAAGCTCAATTCCTGCCAGGAAAGCTAACTACTCTGGCAGACAAACTAAGCAGAAATCTTATGGACCCACACGTATGGAAACTGGAGCCACAGGTTTTCAGCATGTTGACACGCAAATGGGGGAGTCCAGACATAGATCTTTTTGCCTCACCCCAGAACTATCAGTTGGACAAATTCTGCACAAGAATTCATCACAAAACTGCTTGGAAATTGGATGCTCTATCATTCAGCTGGAAAAACCTATCAGTCTGAGCTTTTCCCCCTCTGCCTCTGCTCTCTAAAGTTCTATTAAAAGTCAGACGGGACAAACCAAAAATGATTCTGATTGCTCCAGACTGGCCTCGCCAACACTGGTACCCACTCCTGCACAATGTGTCACACCTTCCTCCATGGCACCTGCCTCAGATACCTTACCTACTTTCTCAGCAGAACTACCAAATTCTGCACACTCAGCTCCAAACTTTGAATCTTGCAGTGTGGCTAATCAACTAATTTCACCCTTGTCATCCCTCAGCAAACCTGTGATGGATGTCATTTTGGAGGCTAGAAGGCCTAGTACTAGAAAATCTTATGCTAACAAATGGAAAAGATTTGGTGCCTGGAACCAGTCACAAGGAATAAGCACAGCAATGCCCAATATTCCTCAGATTCTGCAATATTTAACTGAGATGCTTCACAAGGGCCTATCTTTTTCTTCCATAAAAATCCATGCCTCAGCCATTTCAGCTCATTATAACACAGAACCTCCCCTCTTCTCTCATCCTCTGCTAAAGCAGTATCTCAGAGGGGCCAAAAATTTAACACCTCCCAGGAGAGCGCCAATGCCTGCATGGGACCTCAATTTTGTTTTGGAAAAACTCACTCTCCCTCCTTTTGAGCCAGCTGCTACTGTGGACCTAAAATTTCTCTCCTGGAAAACAGCTTTCCTTTTAGCAGTCCTTCAGCTAGAAGGATTTCAGAATTACAGGCTCTTATGGCAGTGGAACCTTTCATTATTTTTCATCTGGACAGGGTGTCTCTCAGGACCAACCCATCCTTCATGTCTAAGGTGGTATCCAGTATGGCTCTTAATAAGACCATGCACCTGCCAACTTTCTTTCCCAATCCACAGAACAAGGGTGAGCGGATTCTGCATTCACTGGATGTACACAGACAACTTAGATTCTACTTAAACAGGACAAAATTTCTAAGAAAATCTGAACAACTTTTTGTGGCATTTGCTGCAGGGGCAGAGGGAAAGGCTATTTCAAAGCAGACCATTTCCAAATGGATAAGCCATTGTATTCATTTCTGCTATATGCACCATGGTAGACCTATTCCCAAGGGGATCAGATCTCATTCCACCAGGGCTACATCTACTTCTGCAGCCTTTCTCAGAGGGGTTCCTACCAGAGACATTCTAGAAGCTGCTACCTGGAGCTCAGTTCATACATTCACCAAACATTACCATTTACCTCTCTTCTCTAAATGCAGAGCTGGCTTTGCCACTGATGTCCTGCAGGGCCTTATAGCTGCTCCTAATGCTGTATAAATCCATCCTCCCAACCATAGCATTGGGATTCTACCCAAATGTAATGACTGCAACAGTGAAACATGATGAACATAGTACAGTTGCATACACTTAGCATAAATGTATATGTTCGAGTGTATTCACTGTTGCAGTCCTGGTTACCCACCCTCCAGCCCCCTGTTTTTCTCTTATTATACCTCTCCTTTCTTTTACTATGCTTAAAAGCCTTTTTGGTGTATTTGTTTTTCTTTGGAGGTATATTTTTTGTGTTTTAACTTATATATATATATATATATATATATATATATATATATATATATATATATTTTGCTCCCCATTTGGCGGGCATCTGACATCTGGGGCAAGAAAAACTGATGTAATGGCGTCGGCTGCATGTTTTATACCCCTGATGACCTGATGTCATGGAAGAAGGGACAGCAACCGATGCAGGACTCAAGACTTTGTTAATCAGGCCGACTGAGGGCAACCTGCCAGCAGATTATCCAAATAAATATCTATCCCAGCAGAGTGCTGCCCCCCTTGACATCTCAGATGCTCAGGTAAGAGCCGCCCTCTCCAAAGCAAAAAACACAGCATCAATGGGACCAGACGGTGTCCCGGGCTGCGTCCTACATGAACTCCAAGAAGAGCTAAACCCAAACATAAAACTACTGTTCAATCTCAGCCTTACTACAGGATATGTACCCAAAGAGTGGCGTACAGCAACAGTGGTCCCTCTCCACAAAGGTGGTGCCTCAACAGATCCTGGAAACTATCGCCCCATAAGCCTGACTAGCTTGGTCTGCAAAACTATGGAAAGGATCATCATGGACCTCATAAATAAAGATATTGGGGACCTACAGACACTGGATCCTACCCAGTTTGGCTTTGTTAAGGGCAGATCCTGCCTCTTAAACCTGGTCGATTTCTTTGAAACAGTCACCAAGGCCATTGACGAGGGGAAGGTGGTCCACACAGCCTACCTGGCCCTCGCAAAAGCCTTCGATACAACACCCCACTCGGGCATTATAGATAAGCTCACCAGCTTAAATATAAACCCCTATGTCATTAGATGGGTTGCAAACTGGCTCAAGGACAGAACCCACATGGTTAGAATTGCTGGAGCCATGTCAGACTCCAAACCAGTTACAAGTGGCATCCCAAAAGGCTCAGTCCTGGGACCTCTCTTGCTCGGAGGTACAGGCCAACACGGAAGGACTGTGGCTGACCAAGTTCACAGATGACTGCAAACTGGGCACCATAATCAACTCTCCAGCCGACACAAGCATCCTCCAAAAGGGCCTCATAGAAACAGACAACTGGTGCCAGAGCCATGGCCTCAAGCTAAACGCCAAAAAGTGTATAGTCATCCCCTCTGACAAAAACAAAGTGCCCACAAATTACCACATAGGTGGTAATCCATTAAGTACAGAAGAAGTAATTAGGGACCTGGGGACACAAGTTGACAGCAATCTCTCATTTGACAACCACGTGGCCAAAGTGGTTAGAAAAACATTTTATATAGCCCACCTAATCATGAAGGGATTCACATCTAGATCAGGGAAGTCATCGTGCCTCTTTACTCATCCCTCATCAGGCCCATAATTGAGTACAATGCCCTTTTGGGATGTACCTTACCAGACACCTGCAGCAACTGGAAAGACCCCAAAAGTACCTCACCAAGAGGATCAAAGGGCTCAAACAGATGCCATATGCTGCCCGGTTAAAGAAACTCCAGCTCTACTCAGTGGCATACCACCTGCTCAGAGGTGATCTGTGCCTGACGTATAAAGCCATGTCCAACCCGGAATTAATGGACATGCTGCACCTCAGAAAATCCAAATCCCATCGAGCTACGCGCTCGAGAGACTTGAACCTCAGCAATGAAATAAAAAGGACATGCTGGAGGGACAGATTCATAACCCAGAGGCTCCCTTCACTCTGGAATAAAATCCCAGTCCAGGTTAGGCAGAGTCCCTCATTGACTCTCTTCAAGAGGAATCTTGATGAGTGGATGGGAGATCGTAGGTTTACCCCAGGTATCACTTCTGTGTCACTGTTAGACAGAGGCACAGTATACTAACCTCGAAAAAGGGCATAGCAAAATTAATTTAAAATGGGTGGCGAAAGCCAAACACACTCTGGCTAGGCTTATAAATGCCCTAGGGCAGATAGCCTAGTATGAACCTATGAACCTATAATGACTGCAACAGTGAATACACTCAAACATCTACATTTATGGCAAGTGTACACAACTGTACTTTTATGATATATGATATATTCTATATGCAAACATTTCTTTAATGTATTTCATACTTTTTGTCCAATGCACTATATTAATTTTTATGTAACCTATTTTTTATATGTTTATACGCTTTTAAGAGAACAAAGTGAGTCTTAATAAATGTCATGTGATAGTGGTTGTGTATTTAATTGTAAGTTATGTCATGACGGTTTGTATTCTGAGGAAGTCAAGCTGTAAAGCAGACGAAAACGATAAATAAATAGTACTAGGACATCCGTGAGCTGTATTGCTTTCCCTAATTTCGTTTCAAATGGTGTTTTTGTTTGGTTATTTGGTGTTATATACTGCATTAGCGTACTGTTCAACATAGTTGTCTGCATCCTCTGAGGGGGGTGAGTGAAGCTTTTAGATACTTAGGAGGCTGAGCTGTAGTCAGCTTTTGAGAAGTTCATGCCTGATTACTGCTGGGGAGAGTTGGGTGGGATAGAAACTTTGAATGAGACCGTCCAATGATCTGATTTCACCAGCGAAGAACATACTATGAGAGTGGTGCAGCAGTCGACCATTTTGTTGAAACCCGAGTCCACAATGTTATCTCCCCTTGTGGTGGATGAGATGAGATGAGATGAGCTGGTCTAGTGCATTAGAAATGATGAAGTCAAGGAATTGTTGAGTGAGTACATTAGTGCAGGAACAGTTCACCAATCTACGGTGGGGTAGTTGAAGTCACCAAGGATCAGGGTGTTAGGGGGTACCTTGATGGAGTAAAGTAGATCCAGATAAGAGGAGTAGGTGTCCTGAGTCATGGAGGGGGGTCTACAGCTTGCTATAACTTGGAAGGGTGCCTTGCCAACTGTCTGTTGCACCTGCAGTAGTTCTAGTGCATCATGCTAGCAAACCAGTCTGGAGGTGTGCCTGCTCTTAATGAAAGTAAAGACTCCACCACCCTTAGTTTTCTCAACCTCATTTTGGGGTCAGAAGTTGTGGAAAGAGGTATAGCCTGGTAAGGCAGGGGTGCACTCTGCAGTCCTGAACCAAGTTTCTGTGACCTCACAGACATCACCATCTTCCACTGCAAGGAGAGCCTCCAGCAAGTGCATTTTCAGGGTAGGGCTCCTAGCATTAAGCAGTATGACCTTCAATTTGCTTTTTAACAGATCTTTTATGTTGGAAGATTTGTCTTTGGGACATTGCCTGAAAAAGGCACAATGGGGGAGGCGAGAGCCTTGGCCAGGATCCAGAATCCCAGTGGTGACAGGTGGAGGCCATCTCGGGCAAAGCATTGAGGCTTGTCAACCACGTCATCTTAGAACCACAGAAGAGTTCTTTGTTGTTATAATGTGTGCTCTGTCTGATAAATTACAAATCAGAATGTCACAGCTCCAGACTACTGAGAAAACTACATATAAAACTCTGTCAGTATGCTAAAGGGTTACTGGCTGCATAGACAAACTCAGCGGTTACTCTGTGGAGCATACACAGACAACTGTGGCAGTATGCTAATAAGCTGCTGGCTACATCACGAGCATATTCAACAGCACTGCATAGCACACATACACAAACCTGGATGACCAGCAGGCTGACACTACACAAGTATGAGTTACTCTGCGCAGAACACATATGTAACCTTAGTAATACGCTAATGAGTGACAGGCTGCAAATGAACATAGATAGGCAATAGTCACTCTGAACAGCACAGATAAACAATCCTGATGGTTTACCATATGAGCTGCAGGCCAAAGATGCATGAGATCCAGTTAATCTGCACAGCATGAGCACTCAACCCTTGCAGGATACAGATATGTGGCAGAAACAGCATGGTTCATACATTAATAAGAGATACAATTCATAAATAACCAACTCTCAGACTAGAAGATAGTTATTTATCTGACATAGCAAAGGTTATGCTATGGTAGATGGACATTACATACTTCATTATATCCTCCTCACTTAAGAAAAATGACTGTCAGCTGTTCCACTCCTTGCAGAGGAGATATATGCCATACCACAGAGGAGTCTTTGTGAGTACCACCCTCTTCATTAAATACTAAATCAACAGCATATACCTCTTCATAAAAGTACTGTTTTACTTTAATGCATTAATTTTATCTTTCAGCATATTGCTGGAATAATGTTTTCATTAATGTATTTCACTATATTAATCTTTTCAATTTTTTAATCAGTAGGTTCTAAATATTTGATCCATTTTAAATAGTTTTGTCATACCACTGTTCAAATAAATGTTTTGTATATTTTGTTAACTGAATCTTTCTTTTGTAGTCATGTTTCCATAGCTTCTGAATCTGTTACATTTCACTCCTACTACATTCTTACCAATTCTGTTTTGTTAGAAATAATTTAATGTCTTTCATATGTATGTCCTCCCACCAGTCCTTCAGCAGTTAGAACAATCAGTGACAATTTCAGCCCACAACTCATCAAATCTATCCCTTATTCTATTATCTTTACTAAAGCAGAATTTAGTTTTCAGTATTTTTCACATTCTATTTACTGTTCTTATGCATATTATAGTAATAAGTATGACTGCTAACTTCCAAACCATGTATAAGCCTAATATTAAGACCTTGACAAGAGCAGAAGGTGATATTTATTCTCAATATTTTTGTGTCAAACTTTCTCATGGATAAAACTCTGTTTCTACATTCACCATGGGGATGGTTTAGCCCCCTAAAACCCATCAACGCCTGTAACAATTCCAAGATCAGAAAATGACCCCCCCGGGGTAAATGAACAGCAGATAGATGGTGTTGTATATGAAAAAACAAAATTTGTGTTCATTTCCAAACCAGTTGCATGTTTCACTAACAAGCATATTACTTCCATTTTCTTACCTTTGTGTCCAGTAACTCACATTGTGTTATAAATGGCCAACTAGAATATATCACAGTATTTGTTATAAGTTTACATACTTGCATATTATAAAAACACAGTCCACCCGGGTCAACACTGCCTCACCAACTTGTAGAAAAAATCCTCCAATGCACAAAGTTGCAATAAAATATTTATTCCACACGACAGTCCAATAAGAGCAAAAATGCAATAGCCAGTATGGTATACGATAATCCAATAAAAGCAAGTATGCAGTAGTCAATATGGTCTTCCAAAACCTCACTGGCTGAAGTCTGAACCAAATCCTTTGGATAACTCCTGTCCAAAAACATCTGTGTCAAATTACCTAATACCTAATTTAACTTTGAAATTTGTCAGGGTTGAACACATTCTAGCACCTCTAATCATCTGTTCTCTCACCAAGTTTTTCTTGGTGTAAAAGGGGTGTTTACTATCAAAGACCAGGTAACTGTTAGAGTATGTGGGTTTACTAAACACTTTGGACGTGAATTGTCCCAATTCCTTGTTTTTAGAAATCATAACATCCAAGTAATCAATACTATCCCTAGAGTAATGGTGTGTAAACCTAAAATAGGGACACACCTGATTAATGTACTCAAAAAAATTATTCACCACTAACTCTACCCCCTTACCATAGAACACACATATCATCAAGGTACCGGAGGTACAAAATCTATTCCGTTTCAAGACCAGAATTAAAAATAAACCTCTTTTCCCAGGTCACCATGGTTAAGATGGCAAAAATGGGGCCACTACTTGACCACATAGCCACACCTTTCAGTTGTCTAAAGTACTCATCTTCAAATGTTATGTAGTTGTTTTTTAAAATCACTTCCATTACTTCTACTACAAAATGGGTAAGCCTCAAATGGAATTAAACTAGTCCACTACATCAATAGTGGAAAAACTTGTTCTACCAAAAAATTCCTGTTTAATCCTAGTTAAAAAATTCCATGAGTCCAGTAGTACGTATGGGATGGGACGCATAGTGTTTTTCAAAAGTCGGTCAACAACAATACCCAGGTAATAAATGGAACTGTTATGGGCGGCCACTATTAATCTGTAAGAAGGATGCTCCACATTTTTATGCACTTTGGGGATGCCAAAGACCGTGGGGATATATGGATTAATTATAAGGATTAAACAGGAATTTTTTGGTAAAACAACAGGTTTTTCCACTATTGATGTAGTGGACTTGTTTAATTCCATTCCCCATGAGTTAGGACTGGAACTTTTTCAGGAGGCCCTTTGTGACTATACCAGCTTGGATGGAGGGCTTACCCATTTTGTAGTAGAAGTAATGGAAGTGATTTTAAAAAACAACTACATAACTTTTGAAGATGAGTACTTAGATAACTGTAGTGTCCCCATTTTTGCCAACTTAGTCATGGTGACCTGGGAAAACGGTTTATTTTTAATTCTGGTTTTGAAACAGAATGGATTTTGTACCTCCGGTACCTTGATGATATTTTTGTTCTATCGTAAGGGGTAGAGTTAGTGGTGAATAATTTTTTTGAATACATTAATCAGGTGTGTCCCTATTTTAGGTTTACACACCATTACTCTAGGGATAATACTGAATACTTGGACATTACGATTTCTAAAAACAAGAATTGGGGCAATTCACGTCCAAAGTGTTTCATAAACCCACATACTCTAACAGTTACCTGGCCTTTGATAGTAAACACCCCTTTTACACCAAGAAAAACTTGGTGAGAGGACAGATGATTAGAGGTGCTAGAATGTGTTCAACCCTGATGGATTTCAGAGCTGAACTAGGTAACCCGACACAGATGTTTTTGGACAGGGGTTACCCGAAGGATTTGGTTCAGACTTCAGCCAGTGAGGTTTTGGAAGACTGTACTGACTACTGCATACTTGCTTTTATTGGATTATTGCGTACCATACTGACTATTGCATTTTTGCTCTTATTGGACTGTCGTGTGGAATAAATATTTTATTGCAACTTTTTGCATTGGAGGATTTTTTCTACAAGTTGGTGAGGCAGTGTTGATCTGGGTGGATTGTGTTTTTATGGTTGGTTTTTTCCACCGCAGTGCTCCATTGTGTCGTTTATACTTGCATATTATTTAACTTTCATTTATTATCAAAATAGTCTGTGCTGTCAGCCTTTGGTCTATAATTTCTAGATGTGATGTCTTCCTATTCCGGGTTAAAAATTTGAACCATTTTCAACATAATAATGTATGTTTATTCCAAATCATCTGTTTTTTATTTATCTTTTTTCCATACTTTGTCTTCCAAGTTCAGTATTTCTTCCACAATAACGTACTTCCAAAAGCAATATCAGAGGTGCAGCAAGTTATTTTTGTACCATACATCATCCTCCAATTTGCTGCCCCCCTCAATTTTAAGATGAAGAGCAAAAAGTAATGTTTTTTTCTCCTTTTTGTAAACCATTACATAACATGCAATGAAGACTGATCAGAATTTGCAGATTGCGCCCTCTAACACTTTGTGCTCAAAAGTAGTTGCCTTAAAATAGACTAAAAATATTTGCTAGTAAAGTTTAACAGCTCAATTATCTATTCACTGACTTCCAGATCTGCAATATGCTACACATCCTTTCATGTGGTTTAATCAATTATAATTTAGTCACTAAAATTCAGCTGCCAACCCACAAAATTCCCTCCACCACTAATAAAGAAACCTCTTACACAAACTATAGCAGGTCTGAATAAATCCTAATAAAACCCACATCTTCACCATATATTATTGCTAATATACAACTACAAAACATAACAGCTATTAAAAAAACATATAATGGTTATAAAATGCTCTGTTTATAAAGGAACTGTTAATATCTGGAGAATATTAGTGTTTTATGTTTTTAGTTACAGTCTCTTACTTTCCTGTCCCTAATTAAATCTTTAATTTTTGAATCTTGTCAGAGATTTCACTTCTGATTTACAGACTGACATCAGCAAACAGATCTAACTGATTTAGTTATTGTTAAGATTGTATGACAACACCAAAACAAAACACTCCAAAACAAATTCTGTAACAAGACGCACTAGATAACACCCGTTTAATAAAAGTAAAATAAAATATATATATAGCTTGGTTAAAGCATTCATCAGCTTACAATGACTTCTTCAGAACAAAATCATATTGCCCGATTTCATTTTATTAAATACCTACATTTTGTCCACATTATTATATCACATGATCCTAGTTTTGTGAACACAATACATTTTTCAAAAATAAACTTCAAATTATCCATCAGTAAAAACTAGTTGCTTTTTTATATATAAATGTATAAAAAAAGAAGTTACATACTTACCACAACGTTCTATCTGTGTTGTCCATTTTCATTCTTCCTCACCTGTTGGGTTCAGATCCGATCCTCAGATGCGACTCAGCTGTTACTAAACTTATGGTAACCAAAAAGCTCTCCAGCTCCTACCTTACCCATAATGCACCAATCCCTAACATACCCCAGATTTTGAAGCTGATTTACCGAAAACAGGATATGCCAATACATATAAGTATCATGCAAAAGAAACTATATATGGAGCTCAACATTAAGTGCAGTGTCCTTATAACATCTTGCTATTCCAGAAGACTAATGAGATAAGGGTTGGGGGGGGTTGGTGGGTAAGAAGTTGAGGAAGAATGAAAATGGACAACACAGTGGAACGTTATGGTAAAATACATAACATCTTTATCTGATGTTGTCAATTCTCATTCTATCCTCAACTGTTGGGACAGAGTCCCCAGCTGCCTGAAATCCCAGGTGGACTCTAAGGAAGGATATTCCTGAGCACAGTTGAGACAAAGGATGATCTTCCCCTGGAGACCAGATCCAGTTTGTAATGAGTGATAAAAGTACGAGGACTGGCTCAGGTTGCAGCCGCACATTTGTCATCCATGGAAGCTGTACATAGAAACACTGAAGAAGTTGCCATTGACCTAGTTGAACAGGCTCTTAAAGGATTTGGTAAGGTTATACCCAACTTGTTGTTCTTTTTTTGTTCTATGTAAATAAAACGTAATTGTCTGTGAACATCCAACAAATGCAACATATAGTCACCTTTGTTTGTAAAACTGGCAAATTAATGGACTGATTGATACTGGATTCTGACACCACCTAAGGAAGGAAAGAAGCATTGTTACGTAATGTGACTCTATCCTTATGAAAGATCAAATAGTGAGGTTTAGAGGACAATGCTTGAAGTTTTGAAATTCTTCTAGCAGAGGTAAGTAAAGGCCACTAGAAAGATAGTTTTCCAAGTCAGGAACTTAAGATCACATTTAACTGCTGTTTCAAAAGGAGAATGAATTAAGGCCTGCAGTAACAAGTTCAAATCCCATGGAGGAGTAGGATGTTTATAAGGGGGTCTTAGCAGGAGTGTGACTCTCAAAAATGCTTTCAAAGTTTAGAAGAGGCCACAGACGAATTTTCAAATCCAATATGAAAATTAGAGATTGCTGCTAACTGAACTTTATTTCTAGATGAGCTAGCTCCCTCATTACAAATCTTTGCCAAAAATTAAAATACGCTATGTACAAGAGCTGGGAAATGATCAATGTGTATTTTTTGTACCCAGCAAATGAACCTTTTCCAATTACTTGTGTAAAGTTTTCTTGTAGAAGGCTTATGGCAGTATAAAAGAATAAGATGAACAGGGTAAGACAGCATTGGTCATATGGCTATTAACAGAATTAGAGAAACCATGCTGTCAGCTTAAGGTTTGGGATATTTAGATGAATCATACCTGTCAGATGAGATAGGAGGTCTGGAACTGGATCCAGAATCCTAGGTTGGTAAAGTAGATGAGGCCATAGATGGGAATCAAATCTGTCGAGGCTTGTAAGGTGCAATGAGGATGACTTTGGTCTTCAACCTGGCAGCTTTCTGCAAGAGTTTTGGAATTAGGGGAATTGCTGGATAAGCATAAAGTAGACTGGGGGCCAATCGTGGAGCAGAGCATCCCTCTGTGATTCTCCCAGAAGGGGGATTAGGTCAAAGTAGCTGCTGTACTTGTTGATTAGGGGAGAAGCAAAAAGATTGCAGCAAGGTTGGCCACATTGATGGAAAATAATTTCTGTCACTTTCTTGTTGAGAGACCACTCATGAGGTAGAAGAATGGACCTACTCAATTCATCTGCTATCACATTGGACTCCCTGGAATGTATACTGCTGTCAGAAACTGGATGGGAGAGATCGCCCAGTGACATACTCTGACTGCTTCTTGACTCAAGGGGTAAGATCTGGTTCCTCCTTGCTTGTTGATGTACCAAACTACTGACATATTGTCTGCTTGAATCACAATTGCACCTAAAGGGAGAGCATCTTGGGAGTCCTGTAATGCTAAGAGCACTGCTCTCATCTCTAGAACAATGATATGCAAATTGGCCTCTTTGGGGGACCAAGTACATTGGACTGTTTTCCTCAAGAACTGTTCCCCCACCCAATCTGGGAAGTGTCCGTAGTCACTATGGCCTTGGGTTGAGGGAGAATGAAAGGATGACCTTGTAGAATCTGATCTGACCGAATCTACTACCAAAGGTACTTCTTGCATGCCTGAGTAATTGTTACTTGCGATGACATGCACTGGAAAAGAATCAACCACTGTGTTGCTAACATTCATTGGAGAATTCTCATATCAAATCTTGCTACAGGGACCAAGATGATGGCAGCTGACACTGACCCCAAGGCTTGAATAATTAAGCGGGCTGAAATTTTGGTATTGCAAATTATTTTCCTGACCTGGAATCTTGAGAGAGGAAGAGCAGCTGTTATTGATGCTGTGTTGAAGACTGCCCTATGAATTCCAAGATTTGAGTTGGTTGCAGTTGAGACCTCTTGTAATTTACGGTTATCCCTAAATGTGAACAAATCTGAAGAATGTGATCTCTTGTTCTTCTTAGTAGATGCCTGGTCAGGGTGGTAATGACCCAGTCATCTAGATATGGAAACACATAGAATCTCTACAGTCTCAGGTGAGCTGCTACCATTGTCATGCATTTGGTGAACACCCTGGGGGTCTGTGTTGAGGCCAAAGGGCAGTGCTCTGAACTAATAATAACCGTCTCCCAGCCAGAAGCGTAAATACCTTCTGGATTGTCTGTTCATCTTTATCTGATACTACACATCCTGAAGGTCTATCCAGTACATCCAGTCGTCCTTGCCCAAGAAGGGTAAAATGGACTGAACCATGACCATCCAAAACTTTGTATATTGAACTGACTTGTTCAAAATGCTGATATCCAAAATTGGTCTCCAGTCCCCTGTTTTCTTTGGCACCAAAAATAATCTTGAGTAAGTTCTGGATTCTATCTGGTCTGGTGGGACATCTTTGATGACTCTTTTTTCTAGCAGCTTTTGTATTTCTAGTGTTGCTGCTTTCCTCTGACTGGGTGGAACATCGGGAATTTTGCATCCAGTTTGAACTGGCAGGGAAAAGTGAATTATATAATTATTGGAAATATTCGTCTGCACCCAAGTATCTGGTATACCTACCCAGGCTCTCTGGTGCAGGGACAGTCAACCACCAACTGCCTCCAGAGGTGGACAATTGGGCCTCCTTTCAGGAGTGCTGGAAGGGTCTATCAGAGAAAGAATCTCTGGACCTCTGGTTTTGCGAGCCTCCTCTGCCCACAGAGGCATTGTCCATTAGAGTTCCCCCCTCTGCCCCTAGGGGAACTATCTCTACGCATACCCTGGGAAGGACCCTGAGACTTTCTGAACCACACCTTCTGACCACCTTATTGATTCCTAGAAAAGGATCATTTATGGGGTTGAAAAATATACACCCACTGCAGAGAAGGTCTTTTCATCCTTTTCACAACTGGAGAGTGTGTTCTTTACTTCTGGGCCAAACAATGAGCTGCCATCAAAGTATGCATTGATGAACAAGGACTTGAAAGGCTCCACAGTGTCACATAAGCACATACAGGCATGCCTCCTAATGGATATGCCTGAACCCACTGCCCTTGCGGCACCTTCAGCTGCATGTGAGATAAGCCTCATCGACAAATTCAAAATGGATTCTAAGGTAGCCAACGGAGAGGCCACAGAACAATGAACTTTAGCAGTATTTTGAAAGTTCCTTGATCAAGTCCCTTTGTAGCGTAGTAAAATGTGTCAAATAATTAAGTGACCTAAGAGCAAAGGTCGCTGATGCATAAACATGCTTCCCAAATCTGTCCATCTCCCTAGACTCCCTGTTAGGGGGATGAGCAGATGAACTTTGCACAGCAAGTTCCTTTTTCGTGGGTGATGCCATGACCATGGCATTCACAGGCACCCCTTTACACCAGAATTCCTTCATGATAGTAGTGCCAGAATCTCATCTGGCCTCTTAGGGATTAGCTCAACTGAGTCAGCTTCCTTCCACTCCCACCTAGAGACCAAATCAATGAGCTTGTTGGTGGATACAGTAATTCAGGAGCTTGTCGGTGGATACAGTAATCCAGGAGGTAGACGGGCAAAGCACCGAAGGCTTTGAGAAATACTTATTCCTCCAGTGAAGGGATGCTGGCAGACCAATGATCTCTCTGTTTGAGGATCTTGGGAATGTCTCCAAATGAGATGTCTTCTGGAGGTGATCGTTGGGACCCTTCTCCTTCATCGAAATCAGTATCATCAGTGACAGACTCTTGCAGAGAGTCCAAGTGCCTCCTCTTGCACTTCCTCTTCCAAGCAACTTCCTTGGTGGGATGTTCCGGTGAAGTGTCAGAAGAGACTGTATGTCCCTATTGGGTAGTCTGGATGTCATAAGCTGGCTGCCCTGTGGTGGAGAATGATGTGGCTCTAAGCGCAGAGATATTTGGGAACCAGATGGGAGATCCAAGGGGGTTGAATCCATCCGTCCTGTCTGAACAGAAAACACTCTCCTCATTACCTTGAAGGCAGAGCTCTCCGGAAAGAAGGAAGACATTGGCTCTGAGACGGTGGACTTCTGGACCACTACCTCCCTTCACTCCAAGAGCAACCTCCCTGAGCCGGAAGTGAGAGCCAAGCTATCCAATGTCGAAGCTCTGAGTGGTAGAGACAGCTCTGAAAATCTCAGAATCTACTCCAACGCCTCGGACCTGACAAAGCAGCTTTGGCTCTGAGAGTCATCCAGATCTGAAGAAGTCAGAGCCAGTGCACACTGGACCACTGCTTCCCTTCACTCCAAGAGCAACCTCCTTGAGCCGGAAGTGAGAGCCAAGCTATCCAATGTCGAAGCTCCGAGTGGTAGAGACAGCTCTGAAAATCTCAGAATCGACTCCAACGCCTCGGACCTGACAAAGCAGCTTTGGCTCCGAGAGTCATCCAGATCTGAAGAAGTCAGAGCCAGTGCATACAGAGTAGTCTTCTGACCTGAAGATAATAGTATCTTCGTATCTGAACCAGATGGATCTGGAAGCTTCAGATCTAGGGACTCTGAAACTACTAGAATCAGACAAGTAGCAGACAATGGTGGTGCAACAGATGGACTGAATCCTTGACCCAACAGGGTAGGAGCTGGAAGAACACCCATCTGTATCTGTGCCGAGAGGAATTTCCTAATCATTCTGTCCAGATCTTCCTCAGACTTCTGGAAAAATGAGTTGAGCCAAGGGATGGTGACCTGGAATGATATCTCTCTAGAAAGGGAGAGGGGACCCTAGAAGGCACTGGATCCAAGCTTGGAGAATATTTTGCACTCAGCAGTGTCTTTGGATCTGAAGATTTCCTCATTGGATCCAAAGGGGATTGGATCTGAGTGGCTTTCGGACCTGATCTAGAGTTTTTTCTTTGGTGGCTCCAAAGAAGAAGTCGAAGAAGTGGAAGGTCTTGCAGACATAGTCAAGGTCTCTTTAGTCTTAGTCTTGGGGGATTGAGCCCCAGCAATAGCCTCTTCAAATGAAGATGGGAGCAATCCTTTTAATATCAGTTTACTTTTTCTATCTGCTATGGCCCTAGGGATGAAGTTTTTACAGATAGAATAATCCTCTTGTACGTGTTGAGGTTATAAGTTATTGAACAACAAACACATAAAATGTGGGCATCAGAGAGAGGTAACTTATGCTCACACTTTTGAAGCTGGCAGGTCCTTTATCAGACATGATGTCTCGCGAAAGGGAAAAGAGAAAGAAATAGAGAACTTTTTTTTTTTTTTTAACTCAGTAAAGAGAAAAAAGGAAAAATACCAGCAATGGTACTAAGAACTACACTAACGTGTACAAAGGAGATTATGGGAAAAAATTACCAACGATGGTAAAAGAGAATATACACAGTCTAAATGGTAAGAGAAAATATGTTTATATGTCAAGGAGGAAAATATCAAGAAAAAAAATCACTTATCTTAATGCAAGCTTGAGAATTCAGGCTGACCATGTCATTTCATGAAAAGCAGCAAATGAGATCTGGGGTATGTTAGGGGTTGGTGCACTATGAGTAAGGGAGGAACTTGAGAGCTTTTTGGTTACCATGAGCTTTAGTAATGGTCAAGTAGGATCCCAGGAATGGATCCAAACCTAACAGTTGAGGATAGAATGAAAATTAATAACATCAGATCAATCTTTAAAAAAACTTTTATCCTCCTTATATCAAGTCTTACTCAAGTTTAACTTCAGTCTCATTAGTTTTGGGGTAAGCATAGCATTAACGCTAAGTTGCCATAGCAACTCTTGTTTTTCTAATGAGGGTTTCCAATCCACTCCTCTAAATGGAATATCAGCTTTTTCTAAAATTAAAAATAGAAACATAAGCCTGAACAAATGTTAGCATGCCTAGTTACAGCATTTCTTTCATTCATTTTACAAATGTTGTACAAATATTGGCATATTCTTTTTTTTAAAGCTCCTGTTGGATTGGGTTTGATTCTCTTGCCTGTCATTTGCATATTATATAGCCTTGAATAAGTCACAAGTTGACAGCAATAAACAGATGTGTCATCTTTTGAGCCATGTCCTTTGGTTGCAATCCTTGTCTTGTTGAAGGTTGACAGTGTGTTTATTATTTAGCTGTGAATAAACTGGATAACATGAAGTCTATGTTTTTAAAGTTACTATTTTAACTATGAATGCACTTTTAACTTAGCTTGTTTTTTGCAGGCATGCAGGTACAAAATATAGTGTGTTTGGGGTACAGCAGTTTGTCTAGCAACTAATGTAGATGAGTAAGACTATAAGTGGTTAATTAACTGCTTCCTGTAGAACAGCGTTTGAGTCTCTCTGCATTAATTAGTCTTTTGTGTGACTCAGACCAAGTTACTTCACCAGACTCTTCTCCTGGGCTGCTTCTGAAAAGGAACACTTGTATCCAGTGGGCTACACCAGGCTGTTAGCAAATGCACTGCACATTAGTCTTTTGAATTCCTGTACACGTAATGAGTTGCCTGATGCATTTTCACTAAATGTGCATTTCAAAGGGACAGAAGTTTACTGTTTCTCGTGTTAAGTCTGTTTTCAATGTGACACGCGTTTTGTTTTGAGTAGAGAATGGCTGTAAATGTTTTCACTGTATCCATATCTGACAGATTTGAACATTGTTTTATGTTAACTGGAGACAAACAGCCAAGTAATAGGATACTACAATAGCTGGTGTGGGCCTGGTTCATTATCCTGCCCAGGGGCCCATCTGACCATGATCTGGCTCTGTTGACTGTGGGGGCATATGCTACAACAATATGGCATTAGTAGTCATTCACTTAGGTCAGGTCTGTTCTGACTGATGTCAGAGGGATAGCTATTCCTGAAGACAGATAATACATAGGGAGGCCAAAAATAAGATGTACGGGAACTGCAAGCAAGTACCCCCCTTCCCCAAGGGGAAAAAACAGTATGTTATACACAGAAATATTTTTGTATGAATTTGGGGCTATTGAGCAAAAGTTGCTGTAGTACCAATAATGTTTTAATTGTTTTGCTTTAGCCATTGCACTAAAGAATGGTTTTATTCATTAATAGGCTTGGATTGTGTAATGCAGTCTGAATGAGTTGCATTTTAGTAATATATTGTTGCAGCACTTTTTTACAGCCTCCAGCAATTGCAAAGCAGTTGACATTTGTCAGGTCATATAGTCTGAATTATTTGGTATGATGATCAGAACCACCTGATCTTCAGCATCCATTATGCAGTCATTACATAATGCTGTGATACAGTCTTATCTACATGATCAGACTGCAAGGGATTTCTGCATTTAGTAAAAAAAATATGTTAAACTGACTGGCAATGCACAGGACTAAAGCACTGATTTGTTAATGTCCTGCTTTCCTTTGCCAAGGGTGCACAGTTTGAATCTTTCCAGTTTAACTTACTTATTGTGTTACACTGAGCAAGTCCCATAACAAGACAGTGCTTTGTGCAATTGCAAATTTGGCCAAGGCTCCTTAAAGGTTTTCTTAACTGCATGCCTAGCACCTAAGAACTTGCAGTTACTTTTTGCCTGTCATTCTCTGTTGCATAGCTGATATAGTTCTTGAAATATTATCATCAATGCACCAAATGTTTAATGCAGCAGAAACAGTTTATTCTTCAAGGGCAACAAACACTGCATTTATATATGAAGCACTGCAATGCATAGTAGTTTATCGACAGCAACATCTGCATTAGTAACAGTCCTCTTTAATGTGGAATTATTCAGATGATTTTTACTTCTGCAAAGATTATGCATACTGACTTATTATATGGTTTCAGGTAGTTAATATTTGTATGCATTCAAAATAAATGCTTTTCTGTTTGAACTGTCCTACACTTTGGCTGGGTGTTATGGTGTGATGCTAGTGATCTTTATACAGTTTTATGCAATTCAGCCAAAGCTACCAATAAAGTATATACAGTTTATTTCTTCATAATAAGGGGTGGCAATAACTTTTTGTGGGATGGGGAGGCTATCTGTGGATGAAAGTACATTATGCTCTTATCATTGTTTTAAACAGTCTTTAATATGGCTTTGCAGGACTAGAGTGCACACTTGTGAATTAAGTTGGAATACTTTGCTATGGCTATTGTGAGTTTGTGTAAGACAACTCTGAAATATGTTACTGGGGTCATTATTATTGTTATTAATATACTGACATACAGATCCGAGAAGGGACACAGTCAACAATGTAGCTATAATTACTGAGTTTGGGGTATATATGTAGATATAAATGTCTGACTCTGTTGAGTTGATAAAGTTAAAATTCATTAGTCTATCTTTGCAGGACTGGTGTACAGTTCTTTAAAGCAAATTGCAATACTTTACTGTGGTCATTTTTATTACAATCAGACATGTTATGAGTACATAATCATTAAAGAAGCTGTAATTCATGAGTACAGATATTGGTGTAATATAACGGTAGCAGTTTGAGTGGCCTTTTATCGATGAAATTTTCTAAAATGTATAGTTTTTCATTATTGGTTAATACATTTTGTTTCACTTCCTACTGGAAAAAAATGTTTCATGTCGATTTTATGCAGTTTAGTCTAATTTAAGCAGACCCTATATACATACAGATATATATATATATATATATATATATATATAGAGAGAGAGAGAGAGAAACAGACAGACACATACACAAATATGGTAAAAAAAGACTTGATCAATGCGTAAAAGAAAAATCCCACTCAAAGTGTCAAAAATATTCACCACACAATATGAAACACATGACTATCCTAAACAATTACAAATAAACAGGAAAGCATTCAGTAGTAAAGCATTAAACTCTTATTTATTGGGGTAGACCTAAAACCTACAATACTGAAAAGGAAAGAAAATAAATCATGCCAACAAAAATAAAACATACATATAATAAGAAATTAACATTTGCATTAGTCAAAACAGAAAACACAACCAAAAACAAAAGTTATGCACTTACCATAATGTGTTGTCTGTTTCCGTCCTTCAGATCCAATCTCTGATCTGTTTTCGATCACTCAAGACTTTGTATCCCAAGTTCAGGCTCCTCCCCTTACCAGTAATCCCCTGCAAAGCCCAACACTACCTCACATCAAGTTTGCCCAAAGCATAGGGGCAACTTCAAATAATAATACTATAAAAGATAACCCAAAGGTAACAGGAAAGTTCATAAGCTGAGCTGGATCAAAAAAGTGCACTTGAAGGGCCTTTAGAATAGGCTAGTCTAGTGTCATATCAAGATAAAATAATAATGAATTCCATAATTAGGCAGGAGGACATGTGGTAGAGGAGTTCAGGGAGGACAGAAGCGGACAACACAGATCTATCATTATGATAAGCACATAACTTTAGTACCTGATATAGTCTCTTCCATCTGTTCCTCAATGGATGGGACAGAGTCTCCAGCTATTATAACCCTTGGATGGTTTCATGGAAGGATATTCAGCTGAACCAAAGGGTGCCCTGCCTCTGGAGGGTAAATCCAATTTATAATGGGATATGAAGTTATGAACATTCAACTACTAGCAGCTGCACAAATGTCACTGATAGATGCTCAGGAAAAGAAAGTAGTTCATTGACACAGATCTAGCACAGTGAGCTTTGACAGGTTTAGGTAAGGGTAAATATTTTTTTTTTGCACACGTGTAATGGAAGCAGAAAACCATCTTGCTAAGGTGACTTTAGAAACTCTATGGCCCAGCCTATTTGCTGAGAAGGACTCAAAAAGTTGATCAGACTTTCTAAAGGCTTTCATATGGTGGATATATAAACCTAACAGACTATAAACATCTAACAGATATAGCATGTACTCTCCTTTATAAGAAAAGTTCAGGAAAAAACTAGAAGATTGATGTTTTTTATTTAAAGTAGACTCAGTAGCTACTGTACCTTTGGTAAGCAGGAAGGAATGGTTCATACAGAAAACCTGTCCTTTTGAAAAATAATGTACAGAATTTACAAGAAAGAGCATGGATTTCTGATACTATCCTGGCAGAAGTAAATGCCAGCAAAAATAGTGTTTTCCCTGCTAAACAGTGGAGCCTCACTTTAGCTGCAGGTGTGAATGGTGGTCTAGTCAGGACTTGAAATAAAATCATAATGTCCCAAGAAGAGGTAGGATCTCTAAAAGAAATTCTGAGAAGAAAAGTACCCCTCATAAACGCTTTAGATAACCTGAAGGAGGCAATATGAGACTGATTCTCTCCAATGTGAAATCCTGAGACAGCTGCCAACTGGATAGTACAGTAAATGGCACCATTCTGAAACAGAGGAGTTAAAAATCTAGGATCGCTGGAAGGAGCAATGAAAAAGGGTCTAAATTTCTTTGAGAAACTCAAATAGAGAACCTTTTCCATTTGCTTTTGTAAATCTGGCGGGAACCTCCCCATCATCAAGATCATTGTCTTCTTCTCTTAGACATATGGTTTTGAGGAACCTCCCCAATGTGATGTTCCAGAGAGGAATGAGAAGAAATTTAAGAGTCCCCTTATGGACTGTCCTGAGATTTTATGGGTCTGCCTGTCCCAAGTGCACTGTATGAGAAGATCAGGACCAAGGGGAGTTCTTTGGGGGGGCAGGTGGAACTGAGCAATAAAGACAAGTCCATTCATAAGATCAGAAGAGTACTGTCTCTCAACAGCCTCAAAAGCCAAACCCAAAAGAGATCCCAAAATTTGTCTGGTGGGAGTTAAAATAACCTCTCCAGACAAACCCTAGAATTCCACTTGGTTTAGTTCCAAGGATGACACTGGCATTGAGCTGTCCAGCACCAGGGCTCCAACAGGAAGGGACAGCTCCAAAAACCTTGGATTCGAACCTGTCCCCCCTGCATCCAGTACTGACACTTCATCCCCAATATCCTTCTGGCTCTGATGAGATTTGAGCTGTCTGTGTCAGAGATGGAGCCAGAGTATAAGAATGACAAATGGTCATATCCAGCATGGACAAGCTCTTGCAGATGCTCAAATCAGTCTCCCAAGAATCCGACAAGCAGATCGAGGTGGAAGCTACTACAAGATGAAGGGAAAAAATGTAACTCCAAGGTTCAGCAGTGGCCAGAGCCAGGAGGACTCAGAAAGTAGAGTTGTGTACACTTACCATAAATGTTGATGTTCGAGTGTATTCACTGTTGCAGTCATCACGTTTGGCTTATCTGCCTGCAGGTAGCCCTCAGTCAGCCTGAATACCAGAGTCTTGAGATTTCTGCGTCGGATGCTGTAGCTTCTTCCATGACGTCAGGTCATCATGGGTATAAAACATGCAGACAACGCCATTACATCAGTTTTTCTTGCCCCAGATATCAGGAGCCCCCACAACAGGAAGCAATTACATGATGTGGAAAACCCCAATAGAAAGTAAATACCAATGTTATAAGATATGGCCAAACAAAAAAGAATAGTTAGAAGTATAGAAAAGTCAGGGGGCTGGAGTGAGGGTAACCAGGACTGCAACAGTGAATACACTCGAACATCTAGATTTATGGTAAGTGTACACAACTGTACTATGTTCTTCGTGTTTCACTGCTGCAGTCATCACATTTGGGTTGATTCCCACAGCTGAGGATAGGTGGAGGCAGTCAAGAAGCATTACGTCTGGCAAGCAGGCCCTGTAAGACTGCTGTGGCAAATCAGCTCTGGATTTAGAAAAGATAGGTACGTGGTAATGCTTGGTGAAGGTGTGTACAGAGCTCCAGGTTGTAGTTTCCAGGATGTCCCTGGTAGGGACTCCCCTGTGGAGGATGATGTAGCCCTAGTGGAATGTGTTCTGATCCCCTGAGGGGTAGGTTTCCCATGGTGTTTGTAGCAGAAATGGATGCAGTGTGCTATCCATTTAGAAATGGTTTGCTTTGAAATGGCCTTGCCTTCTGCCCCTTGAGCAATGCTGACTAGCAGCTGGTCAGATTTTCTGAAAGGTTTAGTCCTATCCAGATAGAACCTAAGCTGCCTATGCACGTCCAGGGAGTGCAGGATCCTTTCCCCTTTATTCTGAGGATTAGGGAAAAAGGTTGGCAAATGAATGGATTGGTTTAAAGCCACACTAGACACAACCTTGGGTATACATGAAGGGTTAGTCCAGAGGGAAACCCTGTCCACATGGAAGATAATGAAGGGTTCCACAGCCATAAGGGCCTGCAATTCAGACACACTTCTTGCTGAAGTGATGGCTAGAAGTAAAGCTGTTTTCCAGGAGAGGAATGTTAACTCTGCTGAGGCAGCAGGTTTAAAGGGTGGAAGCATGAGGTTTTCCAATACAAAGTTAAGGTCCCAGGCTGGAGTGGGAGCTCTCCTGGGGGGGGTCTTAAATGTTTGGCTCCTCTCAGAAACTGTTTGACCAGGGGATGAGAGAAGAGGGGTGGCTCAGTATTATAATGAGCTGAGATGGCAGAGGCATGAATCTTAACTGAAGAGAAGGACAGGCCTTTGTGGAGCATTTCTCTTAAGTAATCTAGTATGTGAGGTAAAGCTGGGCACAGTTGTGTCCATTCCTTGAGACTGGCTCCAAGAACAGTATCTTTTCCACTTTTCTGAATAGGATTTTCTAGTACTAGGCCTCCTTGCCTCAAGAATGACATCCAGCACCTGTTTACTGAGGGTTGCTGGTGATGAGTTCAGGGCAAGAACCAGGCTGCTAAGTTCAGGGCTTGTAGCTGAGGATGCAAAATCTGGCCCTCCTGCTGGGACAGCAGGGAGGGGGTCTGAGGCAGATGCCATGGTGGCAGTACTATCAGACTGCGCAAAAGTGGGTACCAGTGCTGGCGTGGCCAGTCTGGTACAATCAGGATTGTCCTTGGCTTGTCCTGTTTGATCTTTAGTAAAACCTTAGAAAGGAGGGGCAGAGGGGGAAGGCATAGATTGAGAGGTTTTTCCATGTAAAGGACACGACATCTAGTTTCCATGCTTGGCTGTGGGGAGTTCTGGTACAATATTTGCTCAATTGATAGTTCTGAGGGGAAGCAAAGAGGTCCACCTCTGGTGCCCCCACCTGTGGATCAGAAGCTTGAATTATTTGGATTCCAGTTTCCACTCATGTGGGTCCATTAGATTTCTGCTTAAGTCATCTGCCAGTGAATTTAGTTTGCCTGGTAGGAATTGAGCTTGCAGGCGCACTTGATTGCTCAAGGCTGCATTCCACACAGCCATGGCTAACCTGCAGAGTGGGTAGGAATGGGTTCCCCCCTGCTTGTTTATGTACCACATAACTATGGTGTTGTCTGTCTTTATCAATAGTTGCCCTGGAAGAATAAGGCATTTGAAGGCTGTCAGAGCATTCTGTACAGCTAACATTTCTTTTTGATTCATATGCAGGTGCATTTGCTTTGGGCTCCATTTGCCTTGAATGCACTGTTCTGCCATGTGAGCCCCCCATGCATAGTCTGATGTGTCTGTTGTTAGGGTTTGGGCGGCAGGGGGGTTGAGTGAAAGGGAGTCCTTTGTTGTGGTAGCAGGCCTCTGCCCACCAAAGGAACTTTGCCCTTAGGCAAGGAATGATAGGAATCATTTTTTTCCAGGTCCTGAGTACCACTGAAGTTTCTTCATATGTAGTCTTGCATATGGCATTAGCAGAATGCGAAAGGCCATGAACCCTAGGGCTTGCAGTATTTTTCTTGCAGATAGCTGGGTTTTGGTGGCCAGTAGATTGAAGTAGCTTGTCAAGTAAATGTGTTTTTCTGGAGTGAGGAATGCCATCTGGGAAGTTGTGTTCAAGCTTGCTCTCAGGAATACAATTCGTTGGCTGGGTACCAGATGTGATTTCTTTTCGTTGATTGTATACCCCACTGACGTTAGAAGTCTCTTTACAAATGTCAGGTGCTGGAGTAGCAATTACTGACTGTCCACCTGAATCAGGAAATCGTCCAAGTATGGGTAAATTTGAATTTTTCTCTGCCTGCAATATGCAATGGCTGGAGCTAGGCATTTTGTGAATACCCTGGGTGCAGTAGATAAGCCAAAGGGAAGTGCAGGAAACTAATAGTGCATAGAGCCTGCCCTGAAACGCAGATATTTTCTGCAAGATTCCCTTATGGGGATGTGCAGATAAGCTTCTTTTAAGTCCAGGGTGGCTAGCCAGGAGTCCTTGGCTAGCATAGGAAGCAGCTGTTGGAGAGTAAGCATTTTGAACCTTGGAACCACCAGGAAGGTGTTGAGAATATACAGATCCAGGATAGGGTGCCAAGAGTTTTCTTTTCTGGGTACCAGAAACAGTCTGGAGTAAAAACCTTGTCCCCTTTGCTCTGCTGGGACAGGTTGAATAGCGTTGATACTGAGAAGAGAAAGTACTTGCTTTTGGGCCTTTGCCCACTGGTTTGGGGGGAGGTCTGGTCATCCGCTTGGGGTTGGCAATGAGTGGAAGTAGAATATGTATCCCTGGGATGCAGTGTTCAAGACCCATCTGTCCTGGGTGATGTACTCCCAGTTTTTTTGCATGCAAGGCGAGTTTTCCTCCTAAGGGTGCAAGTACTTGGGCAATACTTGGAAGAGTTAAGGATAAGTCATTGTGAGATTTTACCATAGGAAGGTGGCTTACTACTCCTTGTTTTAGAGGTGGGAGCATTCCATTGCTTAGATCTGTGCATACCCTGAGACTGTAATCTTGGTGGTCTGCTGCCCCTGGGCTTGGACTGAGAAGGTCTGGGAGGGACTGGAAAGGACCAGTTTTTAGAAGGCCAATGCCTACTGAAGCTAGGTGGCTGTACCTGTAGGAAATCTTTAACAGTTTGCATAGATTTAGTTTTTTCCTCCATCTTTTTGAGGACTTATTCTGCTTTAATGCCAAACAGGCGTTCTTGGTTTAATGGTGCATCTAGTAATTTTGCTTTGACATGGTCTGGCAAGATTTGTTCCTTAAGCCAAGCATGCCTTCTAAGAACAGACTCAGTGACAGCAGCCCTGCAAGAAGATGCTTTTAAGGCATCAAAACCACATTGCAAAGTATGTTTTCCAACTTGGTTAGCAGAGTGCATTAACTCTTGTAAATCTTTATGTTCTGCACTATCAGGAATCAACATCATTTTCTGTTTAATTAGCTCCATAATATGCTGCTGATACTTTAACATATGAAACTGGCAAATTAAAGCCCTGATGGCAAGACTAGCAGAGGTGTATACCTTCTTACCTCCATCTGTCTAAAGACCTAGAGTCCTTGTCCGAAAGCGTAGGGTTTTTGGCTGTTGTAGCCTTAATGCCTTTAGGTCCCTCGGAAATGGCCTCTGGACCCGCAGTAGGATTCTTAATAAGGAATTTGTGGGAGTCAGGTACTCTGTAATACCTGTCAGGTTTCCTGGGAGCTGGAGGCAAAGTATCAGGGGTATGGCTGGATTCCAAGAAGACATCATCTACAATTTCTAGAACAGGAGGGATAGCTAGAGGCCTGTGCTGAGGCAAGTTTAAAAATTCCCTGAGTCTCTTTTTGGACTGTGGGTAGTCCTGGCACTCCTACCGGAAATGCTCTCGAAGGGTATGCAGGGTTTCACCAAAAGAAAACTCTTCTGGTGGGGAAGCAGAGGGAATGGAATCCTCTGCATCAGAATCCTCATAGGTAGATAAGGGTATGTCCTGGTAATCAGAAGGATCAGAGTCAACAGACTCATGATCTGAAGAATCAGAAGGAAAATCAGTTCTTGGTCTTTCTGAGGGGGAAGGCTAGTTTCCCCTAATTAAAGTTATAAGATCTTCAGCCATTCTAAGCATTTGTTTCTGAGGCATGTGGGCCTGAGAATGCACTTTGGTCGTTGGTTTCCTAGGCGTAGTGTGAACTCTGGGCCTGAGAAATTCGGTATTTTTGGTTTGAAATGAAGTTGTCAGTTTAATATGAAAATCGGAAGGCCTGAATACACCCTCAGAAGCCGGCTCCGGACCCATCCAAGGTAGAGACATCTGCAGGTTCCATAGTCGAAGAAGCATCTCGCGGCATACCAGACTCTGAATGGGTCTCAGTAGAGGCCTGCAAATCTGTAGAAGTGGGTATCAGGGACTTCAAAAGTGCCTCACTGAGTACCGGCGGACTGGCAACTAGCTTAACAGAAGCGTCGTCAGCAGTTTTGGACCTATGCGGTCTGTCTCTGTTTTTATCCTTACTTTTTTGGAAGATCGGTAATTTGGTGGCTTATTGAAGCCATTTTGGAATACGGAGAACGAGAGCGAAAGAAGTTAGCAACAAAAATAGCCTGACGACGAATAGTTCGGACGTTGAACAAGGCACAAAACTGACAGCGAGAAACATCGTGGTCTGGGCCTAAACAGGTGACGCAGTAAGAATGAAAATCTCTGTGAGGTATTTGCGTTCCACAAGCAAGACAATTATTAACTTTTTCTGACATCGGTTAGAGCAAGAAAAAAGGATCCCTAATGGGGTACTTATCTTTTAGAAGACTTCAGGTCTGAAACTCAAGAAATGAATATTTCAGGAGGCAGCCATCCAGCACTTGCGAACTGCTTCTGCTTTGGACACTGCACGGCAAGAAAAGCTGATGTAATGGCGTTGGCTGCATGTTTTATACCCATGATGACCTGACGTCATGGAAGAAGTTACAGCATCCGACGCAGAAATCCGAAGACTCCGGTATTCAGGCCAACTGAGGGCTACCTGCAGACAGATAACCCAAATGTGATGACTGCAACAGTGAAACACGAAGAACATCTGAATCTGGGCTCTGAGGAATTTCCTCATCATTCAGTCCATGTTTGCTTTGGGGAGGCTCCTGGGTGATATGACCAACCACAGGGAAGAAGTGGTTGATGGATGTCTTGATGACTATTTTTTTTCCTGAAGAAATGGAATTCAGTGTCAAGGACAGACTGGGTCTGGGGAAAAATGTGCCTCTGAGAGAGTGGGAGTTTTTGATCTGATCAGGATTGGCTCACAGAATAGCTCTGATCCAAAGGTTTAGAAGACTTTGGGTTGAAGTGGCAAGAGCAGATGAAGACTGATCAGGAAACTAATTTCCCAGTTCCTTGGTCTCTTTTTTTGCGGTGTGTGACTTTATCCCCTTTAGATTTGTTCAGGGACTTTTTGGAAGAAGGGGAAGCTTCAGAATCAACAGAAAATGTTGGACAATTCTCCTGCAGGGATAGGGAGAAGTCCCTTAAGGATAAATTTGCTCTTTCTCTCAACAACAGCTCGGGTGCCAAAGGGAGTCCAGATAGCACACAGCTCATCTAAGGGAGCAGCCCCAAAATTTGGTATCTTATGGTCACAGGCCACACACTTTTTAAAATCCAAAGGTTTATCAGCTATAGTGTCAACAACCACAGTGACAACTACAAAAATACAACAATCCTAAACAGTAGAAAGTTACTAATACAGAAATATATCGATATATAGTAAGTATATAGAATTTCTTTTTTTTGGTACTGAAAAGATGGCACCAAGGCACAAGGAAAGAAGAGAATAAAACAAGCAATAGTCTAAATAACTATGAAAGTTTAGGTAAGGGTATAATTATGTTAAAGATATTAAAGAACTCAAAAAGATACTTATCTAAAAGAATGACACTGGTGCATCGAAAAAAAAAAAAAGTTTTATCACAATGCAACCCATGCCTGAGCAAAGCAGCAGCAAATAAGTGCTTTACAGGGGGTTATGGGAAAGTGGGGGAGCCTGAGCTTGGGATCCAAATTGCCCATAGAAATATGTTAAAAATGACAATCATAAAAAATGTTAAGTCCTTACTTAAAAAAGCTACGTAGGCAATTGCTCCCCCAAAAGTCACATTCAGAACACAATTTAAAAAGTGCTAACTGCTCAGCACAAAGTGTTTGCGCAGTTATACGGTTCACTAGATAATATACCCACAATTGTTATTAGTTTGTTTCGTCACTTTCCACCACAACACTATTTCATTCTATGTAGTGCAAGATTTTACATATTCACATTCCAGTACCCTACTTCATAAAAATGATGTGCCCACCTGGCATGTGGTGTGCATCAGCACAGGAAAAACAACAAAAACACTATCTAACTGATAGTTAAAGACTTCAAAGATGAAGGGTATAAGCTCAAGTACACAAACAGGAAGCAAATCCAGCAAATTCAAAATTGTCTTTATTTACAAGAATGTGAATGCTTTTTATTTTATTTTATGTACTTCAGAAGCAATTAAGACCACTGGACACCAAGTGTCCTTTTGCAGGGACAACCGGGGAGCACTACCAGGTCACATAGTAGTCAAATGGGGGTAGAAGGAATTAAACCTGTATCCCTGACTACAGGAAGCAGCCTTAACCCTCTACCTGAACTGCCAGACAACTACCATGCATCGCAGCACAAAACAAACAATCCCACTCTTCTCAGTAAGGAAGTTTTCATTTTTTTTTTTAATCTGCTTTGTGTTTCTGTAACTTGAGTATCAGCAAAGAAAAGACAGGCATGGCAGCAGCTTAATTACAAATCCAGATGGATTAAGTGAGATAAGAGACTGTAAGAGACCATAATTATGTCACTGATATTTGCATACTGTAATCACTAAGCTACTGAACACATCTCAACAGTTATTTGACAAAAATAAGTTTGCATCTGGTAATGAAAGGCTTTGGTGATAGCATTTATAAAAGGTACAGGCAGAAAGTTAAACTGCTGTCCAGTTGTTCCTTGAGTTTCTGATGAGCTTCAGCTGTATAGACAAGGTACAGGTAAGCAGGAAACCACATTTAATGGACAAAATAAGCTAAAAAAACCCTCAATTTTAAGAACATTTTCCTGTAATACAGGGTGATCTAATAGAATGACAAAGATGAAAGAGAATAAAAGACTTCACAAAAATAAACAACCTTGCCACTAAAGGCTACTTAAAAAAGCTAAATATTCTACATCAATAAATAAAGCGTCACCCTTCTGACCACCAAATGATAGCTGAATTTCCATAAATGAAACATATCAAATGCAATCAGATGCACACCAATGCTTCATCACCTTCCACATAATTACATAATCGCAATTTATACCACATAACCAATGAGAAATAGTAATCCAGCAAAAGGGCATATCTCATCAGTATGCATCATATCACTGACATTGCAAGTATCTTGTATATAAAAATAATAAACTGCTCCGTCAAAAAAGTATATGAAATTCCAAAGCAGCACAGATTAACTAGGCCAAAACTTTGTCTTCTAGTATTAGAGAATCTCATGCAGAAAAAAACACCAAAATAAACTGGTGTATTCTCCCATCCATCAATTAAAAAGGCAGAAATCCATACGCACAAAAAATAAACAAATAAGTGGACTCCCCAACGTAAAGGTTTTTGTGGAATTATTCTACTCTGGGTGTTTTCCTCCCAGCCAACATCATTAACTAAGACTACCTCCTATCTAAACCTGAGAAGTCACTGAATTTGCCTGTTCAACCTGGTTACCAGAAAGCTACTCCTGAGTGGACTCCCCACCGTAAAGGTTTTTGTGGAATTATTCTACTCCGGGTGTTTTCCCCCCAACCAACATTATTAACTAAGACTACCTCCTATCTAACCCTGAGAAATCACTGAATTTGCCTGCTCAAACTGATTACCAGAAAGCTACTCCTGAGTGGACTCCCCAACGTAAAGGTTTTTGTGCAATGTATGTACCTTAAGGAATTTACCAACAAACTAGCCATTATAAGTAATACGTAAATACCTATAAATGCTATTTTTCTGCCCTCCTGAGGTACGTTTTTATCAGCCACCCGCAAACTGCCTGCTACCCCCCCCAGCCACGAACCTAATATAATCCTAATTGCTGCAAAACTGAGATCAGCTACTGTCTTCTACTTGCTATCCTTCCTTTTACCACAAGGTGGCAACATCTACCAATAAAATAGAAACCCCTACACTACTCCCCAGAGGATTTTTAACTATACCTGCCTAAATTTTTCAGTTCCAGCCCTGAGATAACAATTTTACTTTGGAGTTTTAACTAATTCTAGCTCGCTGCAAATATTTCTATCCTACTCCTATCTCCTTACCTGTTTCATATCTACTCACTCCCTGCTAAAACCCAAACTTTGTCTATTTTTTTCAAGCTTTTTCACTACATTTTCCCACGTACCTTAGCTTCCTAACTATAGTTGCTGTTACTTTTTTTTGTTACACTCTCCTTACTTGCAATATCCTGCTCCGCTCTCCTACCCTAAACCCAAATTCCACCCACCCGCAGTGCTCCTAAACTTATAATCCACACATACACACACCCCCTTACTACCAACCAATTACAATTAATGACATATTCAAAACCACTCCCACACCTACACTACACCCTTCCATCACACACACTTTCTCCTCTAACACCCTCTCAGATCTCACTAACAAACTTTATTCCCACAAATACCACCTCCAGCAACAGCCTCCCTATAACTAGTTTCCACCCCTTCTAATTCCCATTATAAATCTATCTTCTCTCCCCCTCTCCATCTTTCTCCATCTCAAACTCCCCCTATACTCCAATTCCCACTATGTATACCTTAATCCTCACCAACCTTTTACTAGTCCAGCTAATCCTCCTACAACATCTCACTGCCCCCTATGGAACATTCCCCACCCGCCATAAACATCCCACCAACACACTCCTAAATAATGAAACAATCCCAAAAACTAACTTTGCCAGCTCTTCCTTTATACTACCCTCTAATTTACAACGTCCCAAAATAAAAATAAACTTGTAAAAATGCAAACACTGCAAGAAATTCCAAAAATGCCAAAGCAGTGCAAGTCAAATCGCCCAAAACACAACCTCTTTCCACACAGATGCAGGAAACAATTTTATTAAGCTTTAACAATGCTTTTCAATGTTTACAAAAACAACTTCTTCAGATAAAAACATTTTAAAATACTGGAGTTTAAATTCCCCTCCTTCCTATCACATGTTTAAAAACAGTAATATGAGTGGCTGTCCATTTCTTGCTTAGAAAGCAAACTCCACCTCCCTTCAAATAAAACAAGCAGTTCTACTATATTGTAAACATCAAGGAACATTAGTTGCATACATAAACCTACCTAATGAATAAATAAAAACATTTCTAAAAAATGTTTACAAAAAATATTTTCTTTAAAAATATTGTATTGTGAAGCGTGTGTGTATATATATATATATATATACAGCTGTACAAAATATGTTTTAAAGCATGTGTTTGTATGTATCCAAGCAGTATAAAAAATATTAATGAAAAGAAAAAGAAAAATAATTTTTTTTTACTGCTGGTTTAAGCTTCTTAGTTTTAAAATACACATAATGGAACTTAGTTCATTTATCCCTGGGTAATGGCAAGCGTCCAGCGTCAATTGCCACATAAGTTCATTTTTCTCTAAAATCAATTAATCTGCCCCCCTCATTCCTAACTTGATTTATTGCCCAAAATGTAAACTGGTGTTGTGGGTACTCCATGATGTGTCCTGCAAGTGCATTCTCCGCTTTGTGTCTTCCCATGGCATACACATGTTTGTATACCCGTTCGCGGAGTTTTCTATCGGTTTTTCCAATATAGAATACTGGGCAACATGTGCACTTTGCTAGGTATACTACCTGCTTGCTTTGACAGTCAAGTTTGTCCCTTGTTTTATATCTCTTGCCCCTAATCTCAAATGTTTGACCGGTGTTCATGTATTTACAATATCTACACAGGTTGCATTTAAACATACCCATTGTGTTTACCTGCCTATTTGGTTTATTTTCCAGTATTTTTTTCAAGTTGTTTCCCCGTTTAAAATCAATCCTAGGTTTTTCCTGGAATTTGTTTCTCAATACACCATCGTTCATTAATATGTCCCAGTTCTTTTGGATTATGGAAACCACACTTTTAGCATCTAGGCTGTATGCAATAATAAAGCTGTAAGGGTTAATAGTTTGTCTGACAACTGGTAGTTCCGTAATGCCATGGGGAGACACAAAGCGGAGAATGCACTTGCAAGACACATCATGGAGTACCCACAACACCAGTTTACATTTCGGGCAATAAATCAAGTTAGGAATGAGGGGAGAGGGGGGCCAGATTCATTGATTTTAGAGAAAAATGAACTTATGTGGCAATTGAGGATGGACGCTTGCCATTACCCAGGGATAAATGAACTAAGTTCCATTATGTGTATTTTAAAACTAAGAAGCTTAAACCGGTAGTAAAAAAATTTCTTTTTCTTTTTATTTTAATTAATATTTTTTATACTGCTTGGATACATACAAACACATGCTTTAAAACATATTTTATACAGCTGTATATAAATATACGCTTCACAATACAACATTTTTAAAGAAAATATTTTTTGTAAACATTTTTTAGAAATGTTTTTATTTAATCATTAGGTAGGTTTATGTATGCAACTAATGTTCCTTGATGTTTACAATATAGTAGAACTGTTTGTTTTATTTGAAGGGAGATGGAGTTTGCTTTCTAAGAAAGAAATGGACAGCCACTCATATTACTGTTTTTAAACATGTGATAGGAAGGAGGGGAATTTAAACCCCAGTGTTTTAAAATGTTTTTATCTGAAGAAGTTGTTTTTTGTAAACAACGAAAAGCATTGTTAAAGCTTAATAAAATTGTTTCCTGCATCTGTGTGGAAAGAGGTCGTGTTTTGGGCAATGTGACTTGCACTGCTTTGGCGTTTTTGGAATTTCTTGCAAAATAAAAATAACTCCAACTGCCTCCCTAAATCCAAAAAACAAGACTAAACCAATAAAATGTTACCCTCTCACAACTAAATCAAAATGCTTCCCCACTACTATACTTCTAGCAGTAGACATTCATCCTAACCCTGGTCCTAACCACAATCTAACCTCTACTCCAAACACCCCTCCCACCACTACCCACCAAAAAACACACCAAAACAGATCTCCTTCTATGTGATCAATACCCGAAGTATTCTAAACAAACTTAGTCTGTGCCATGCCTGGATAGCAAACCATACCCCTGATGTAATTGCTGTCACAAAAACCTGGCTTAAACTCCACAACCCAGATAGCGATATACTCCCCCCGGCTATAACATAATTTGCCTAGAACGTACAAACAAAAAGGCTGGGGGATTGCTATAATCTATTCAAGTAATCTCACCATTTCTCTTATCTCACATCCAATACCATCTTTCTCCCCAGCAGAAACACTGATAGTTAACCTTAAACTAAACAACTACTCTACTATTACTACAGTAGCCACCTATATTGCCCCAGGCGACAATATCCCAATACTAGAAAATATGCTCTCCTATCTATCTCTGGACATCCCAAAAGAAACAATCCTCCTTGGTGACACAAACATCAACTGGCTAACTTTAATAACCCTACTTTCCCACAACATATTAACCTCTATGGATTTACTCAGCTAATTACCAAGCCAACCCACTGTAACCATACCCACACTACATATACCCTCATTGACTGGATACTAGTCTCAACACCAACTAAATACCAGAATCCTGATACCCTCCCTGACTCCCTAAGTGACCACTCCTATAAAAGTGCTGAGATATACTAGTCACCTCCCCAATCCACATAAATACTTAACTAGGCATAATCTTTCCAACTTTAGTCCAGAAACCTTTAATACCCTCATATCTAGAGTTAGCTGGGACTTCATCACGCATCTCCCCTTAGATGAAGCAGTCACTGCTTTCAACACTACCTTTCTTAACACTGTTAACTTACTAGCTCCATCTCAGAAAATTAGGACAAAAGCTAAAATATCTCCTTGGCTGACTAAAAACACTAAAACACTCATGAAGTCTAGAGATAAGTCCTGGAAAAAATGGCTACAAACAAAAACCCTATGATCTACAAAGATATAAAGAACAAAGGAACCTGGCCAAAAGACAAATCAACAAGGACAAAAAAGATTTTCACTACAACCCCCCCTACCACACTCAAATCCAACCCTAAAAAATTCTGGGACACTATCATCAAATACTCCATCCTGGAAACCCTACCTCTCCCAAACCCACCCCAGAAAAGACACCAGAAGAAACCGCCAATATCTTCAACACTTATTTCATTGAATCTACATCCAAACAGCCCCAATCATACTAACCCCACCAACCCAGTCCCCCCTACAGAAACCACTCATCCCAACATTTTCTCCCTAAAGCCCATCCCCACTACATACATCTGTTCCCTTCTCTCCAAACTTAAACCATTCTCTGTATCTGTGGACAACATCCCATCTTACTTTCTCCAGTCAGCTGCTCAATCACTTGCCTATCCTATCTCAATTTAAATTAACCATTCCATCTTGGAATCCAAGGTACCTTACACCTGGAAACACTTCTATACCATACCAATACACAAAGGAAGTAACTCCACTGAAATCTCAAACTTTAGGCCTATTGCTATCCTCTCCCCCCCCCCTGTCAAAAATCTTTGAAAAATGCATCCATACTCAAGTCATGAACATCTCTATCAGGAAAACTTACTAACACCTACTCAACACGGCTTTCGACCAAAGCATAGTACACACACAGCTCTTCTATCCTTTCTCAATAGCATTTATATGGCCAGAGATAACCACAAATTTGTCTCCTGTCTTTTCCTCAACCTCTCAAAGGCCTTTGACACAGTCTCCCACTCACTACTAATTAACAAGCTATCTAACCTCAACTTCTCCCCTGATACTGTGGCATGGTTTGAAAGCTATCTCAAAGACAGATTCCAGTCTGTTAGATGGGAAACTGCCTTATCTTCTCCTCTACACACAAAAATGGGTGTTCCTCAAGGATCCATTTTAGGACCATTACTATTCAATATCTTCACAAACTTACTCTACACCTCCTGCCAACTCTCCTCCATCATACAATATGCCAATGACTCTACTGTTTTAACTATAACTAACTCTCACTCAGAACTCTTAACTGCAACCCAGTCATCACTAAACTCTGTAGAAACATGGCTCTCCAATAACCAACTCATACTTAACCCTAAAAAAACAAACTCCTACTCTTCCTACCTAAATCAGCAAATCACATTAAGACCTTCTTTACCATTCATTCACTCAATAACACCCCAATCATACCTGAAGCAAGCTCAAAACTGCTAGGCATCACTACTGATGACCAGCTCAAATTTGATCTCCACATAAATAATTGCATCAGGAAAACCACCAGAAGCTAGGACTGCTTTACAGAAATAACAAATTCCATACTCAGGAATCACGGAAAGCCCTCACCCATGCCTATCTTCTTCCCTGCTTAATATACTGCTCCCAAATTTTTACTAATCTAAACTCCACACTTACTGCTAGACTTCAGACTACATACCACAAAATAGCTAGATTTGCAACCCAACAGATCTCACCACTGTCTGTCACTAAAATATTTAAACTGGCTAGAACTGCCTCAACTCCTCCTTCTCTCTCAGCTCCAAACTATACATGCAATCCTATATCAGCCACCTTTTGTCCAGCCCTACACCCCATCATCTCCCATTAAGCTCTCACAAGAAACCTCCGTAGCTCTTCTCAAGACCTTCTAAAAATCTATAAGCCCAAATCTAAAGCAGGTCAAAACGTATACTGCTACCACCCCTCAAAGGAATGGAACAAGCTACTTCATGACATTCGAACACAGGCTCATCCCAAAAAGTTTAAGCTAGCACTAAAAGAACATCTTATCAAAAAGTGGATCTGCCAATGCTCAAACCCTCCTTGAAAACTATCCATCTCCCCGTCTGGCTCTCCTTCCATATTTTCCCACTCATTAAACTCCTCTCTGAATAGACTTCTTCCTGCAAATGTTCACAAAATGTATTTGTTTTTGCAATTTTACCTTTAATTATTTGTTGAACCACTATATTGTCACTTCTGCTTTATTTTAACTTTTCTAAACCAATTTGATGTAACTCCACTTGTAAAATATTTGTGATACTCTACCATTCTACTATGTATGTACTGAAGCTTTTTCTCCACTTGTTTTCTAAACCTGTAACTTGCACCATATGGTTATTAAGTATGTACTGGAGCTTTTCTCCCCGGGCCTCTGCTGAAAAAGGGCTTTGGCTCAGCCAGACATTCCCGGTCAACAAATGTAAAATAAAATAAATAAAATAAGTAAATAAATAAAATGAAACAAAATATCAGTGGTGTACACAGTCCTACAATCAAAACTTCACAAAGTTCCAATTCATTAACATGTTAGTGTGTCATGGTACTCTTCCAGACTAGTGCAAGAAAAAAGTCCATTACCACACTTCATTCAACAATATACAAAAAAAAATAATAATAAACAAACATTTAATGGCATAAATGAAATACATGAGTGGATGGGCAGGTATCTCATGGATTCACTAAAACACAGGCCCTTCCGTGCTATGCAGTATAAATGTGTGTGTGTGTGTGTGTGTGTGTGTGTGTGTGTGTGTGTGTGTGTGTACGTGTGTGTGCATGGATGTGCGTGTGACTCCCTATCATAATACTGAAAATTAAAATGTGCAAATTCAAAACCATCAATCTAAAAAGATTGAAACACAAAATGAAAAAAAAATATTTTATGCACCCCTGCAGCCCCACAACCCTGCTAATTATATACACCAACTCCAAGATTACACAAAAGCTGGCAAAGGGCAAAGTCTACTTGCTCACTGTACCCTGATCTGTCACAAACAAAAGCTGGCAATACCCAAAACCAAGAGACTTAAATCTCTTAAGCCAACAAAATCAACATTTGATATTTCAAAGGTCTTACCAAAAGAAATGCAACTCCATTTAGATGACTCTGAGTGTTCAGATGTGTCCCAATCTATCCAATAGAACTCTGTTTGAAAATAGTGCCCAGTTTATTGAAAGATGCTAGTAATAATCCTTGTCTTATTTGTGTACGGTGCCATCAGAACTTGATATTAATTTAGTAGGTAGCTGAGCTTATTATTTTTTTTTATTATTGTTTCTGGGATTTCTGGTCCTTATTTGGAGCAATTTTGTTGTTTTTTTTTCTTCATGTATGAGCTAAGCAATGGTGCCAGCTGCTGTTCCATATGTGCCAGCTTTTCTCTGTTAGATCATAGTAAAACAGGAATAGAGAGCATGTCCCTTTCCCCACTGTGTGCCATTTCAGATTTGGTATATGTAAGGTGGCAGGGTGTCAGTGTACAGCCCCACACATGGAGGGGGGAGAAGGTAGCTTGCCTCTTGGAAAAAAAAACTGGTAATGGTGGTGGTGTTGTGTGCATTGGTGTGTCTGTGGGTGGGGCATGCGTGATAGTGTGCAAGTGAATGGATATGCAACAAGTGTTTTTTGATGGCTTGAGCTACAATTAATATTTCAAGATTAATATCAATAGATTCTCTCTCTCTCTCTCTCTCTCTATATATATATATATATATATATACATGTTATTTTATATATATATATATATATATATATATATATATAGTTATATACATACATACACACACACACAATGTAGGAGTAGGGTGTGTGTGTCTGTATCTATATCCATATATATATATATATATATATATATATATATATATATATATATATATATATATAATATATATATATATCTCTAGATAGATACATACACACACACACATGTGAGCGGGATATAGATAAGTACACACAGACTCCAACATTATATGTGGTTATATCAGCAGTGAAGATTTACAAAAAGGGCAATCCTCACATTCACAAACAAAGCTAAAAACTGAATGCTTATCAATAGCATTGACTCATACAATTAGGGGAAAAAAGTAACTACGAGCAAAAAGCCAAACTACAGAACTACTGCAAAAAAAATAAAAAAATGCAGGGGGGGGCAAGTCACCCTGCAATCCCCCCCCCCCCGCAAGTCTCACTACTTTATATATATATATATATATATATATATATATATATATATATATATATACCAACTCTGGGACTTCACAACAGCGGGGAAAGGGTATATTCCCAGTACTCGCTGTACTATAATATTGCACAAACCCAACAATATTAACATCTTACAGATCAGCATACATCTCAACCTCTTCCTGCAAGTATCTGAAAAAAAGGGTACTTTTCCATTATCAGGGCAACAGTTCTAACGTGCTAGCACGTACACACAATGATGTGGTTAATTTAATTTACCAGAAAGAAAAAAAGCACAAGTAATGCTACAAACTCAAGAGTTAGGTGATGCTATGATTTAGAATAGCTCTGACTTTTGTCCTTACGAGCTACTTTTGTATTTTTGTATTTGCTAATTTTCTTAATAAGACTGGGCCTGATTAAAAGTGTATGCATTATTAAATAAATGAAATAATCCTATATAATGATTGTTTATCATTAACTATACGATGACTAGTACATAAAGACAGGTTACAAAATGTAAGGAAGGACGGCTTTCTGTGATGTCCTGCTATTATTTTAAGTGCAAGTGAAGTAATCTCAATGGTCAGAGAATGAAAGGAATGGTAAATGTCAGATTCCTGCACTTGATATTCATTGTTATTAGACAGGATTTCCTGTTCGATGGTGCAATAACTTTTCTTTAATATTATCGGGCTAACAGAAATAAAGTGCCTAAGTACAATGGAAATGGGAAAGAAAAGACTCCGTGCCAGAAGCAAACGTGTGTGTGTGTGTGTGTGTGTGTGTGTGTGTGTGTGTGTGTGTGTGTGTGTGTGTGTGTGTGTGTGTGTGTGTATCCGTTGGGAATGCTTGTTGGTCACCAAGTCCTTTTCAAGCCTGTGATTCACAGATACATTTTTGAAGAGCAGTTCTTTATTAAGGACAAACAAGACTGTCTCACAGGCAGCTCAGTAGCATTGATCATTGAAATTGCTACACCCACTGACTACAGTGTCTTAGGTACAGAGAGACACAAACTCATAAGATACCAGGATTTGCTAGCAGATACAAGGGCAATGTGGAAGAAGTATACCTAGACAGTTCCAACAGTGGTAGGAACAATGGGTCTCATAAAAAATAATTTTCAGTTATATTTAGATGTGCTACCGATACATGTAGCTCGGTATGTACCGCAGAAAGAAGTAATTCTGGGCACATTGTAGGTGCTGCGAAGAGCACTCCTGGCTGACATCAAAGATTGAAACAATACCAATTTCATGAACTTTAATCGTACTTTGACTTAGTAAGGAGTCCATTCCACCCACTGTATTAGAAACCTAAAAGACTCGGAGAAAGTAAAACCGGCAGATCATAATCTATGGTTTACTATTTTGCTAATATAAATTTGGTACTTTTCTCCTGCAGGGCTAACAGCTGTGTGATCATTGCATGCGCATGCTAGCACGTTAGAACTGTTGCCCCGATAACGGAAAAGTACCAAAAAAAAGTCTAAAAGCATTCCATCTCTTACATACCGCACCATAACCAACAAAGAGTTAGCCTTCCTACAATCACACAAAAGTGCTGTTGCTATTTTCCATACCTCAAAAACCTGGTCAAGCTTATGAGAAACTAAACATTTAGTTTACACACACACAAAAATATATAAATGCATAAGTACGTACAAACATACACAAACAACATACACAAACATTCTATATTATATACAGTATTCATCACAACACTGACAGAAACAGTAGGTCATAAACAACAGTCACTTTGCCAGAGTGACTGCAACTGCAAAATACATTTTATACATACTATATTAACTATACATTATGATATATATTTTATCACAACTAAAGACATCTTAAGAAAAAACTCAAACCCCACTTGCTCATTCACACTAATAAAACTAATAGTCTCAAGCCCTTAAGGGATGCACAGATCAGTGCTGTACTTTTACTGAGTGTGTAATATCCAACAGCAAGACAACCAATACTATACTCAACTTAACTAGAATTCCAGAAGCACCTGCATTTATTTTCTTGAAACAAAGATGTTGTTTCTGAAAAGTAACTAAGTTGTATTTCAAATATTTGCAGGAATACACCTACAAAGTGTTGGTACAATTTTTGTAAAAGATTTTTATACTCAGCACCAATTTGAAAGGTGACCTGGCTACCTCATACACGCCTGTTAACATAAATCATATGACTCATCTCTAATAGTAGTTGTATTCATAACTGGTGGACAACACGTTTCATTAACTAATTTGAAGGTAAGAGTGTTAAGTAGTATTTGGGCTTTGGCTGTGACTGGGGAACAATTAGCTTAATTTAGGGAAATGCAATTGTGTTCTCAACAGTTGGGAAGTTAAACACTGGTATATACTATAACTGCTGCATTAAAATAAAAAAACAAGTTCAGTACATCTCATTAAAGTCTGAGTCGTTTTCTTTTATTTTTCAAGCAAGAATGCATTCAAAGATATCTCATTCATTTTTACTTATGCTCTTCTTCAAATCATAATATCCTTTCCACTCCTTATTTCCAGCACTTATCCTGTCAACTTTTAGTTTTAATTTTGCTGCTTCTAATTTTTAAGCACAGTGTAGTCTACTAAATGCACCAAGTTCGTTCTTTCTTCTCCACATATTATGCCAGACACTCAAATCCATGCTAGTTTTTAAGTATGTATTACTTTTAAAAGTTCTACGCACATCTAGGCTCTATGACTTGTACCACACAAGGATCCTTAGACAAAAACTTGGCATGCTGCAGCTGTGCTCCAAGAGCATCAAATCTGAAATAAAGTCCTTATTTTCAACGGTTTAAAACTGAAACTATTGCTGAAAAGAAAGTTTTTAGGAACATAGGTTTATAACTAATTACTAGGATAACAACCCCAGGGGGCTTTTTAAGTCTAGCCATGATTCTCAAAGGTGAGAGTCAAACTCTGTTCCTTGTGTCTGTACGGTAAATATCCTTAACCATTATGCCAACCCCCAACCCTCACCCCATTATTGGTAAAAGTCAGTTCTGTGCGGACATTGCACTTCCTGGTCTAAAAGCCTTTGCTGTCTGGTTTATTTAGTGACCAGGAAAGCATCTGATTTCTGGCAGATGGCCAGAGGTTTATCTCCCTGACAATGAGGTCTTCATTTTTAAAGAAGTATGGGGGGGGGGGTCAGTAAAAGATTACACTACCGATATCTGTCTTCTTTCTTTTCTTTCAAACACTTTATATAATCCCTCAGTACAAGGCTTAGAATAATGTATCAATTCCCCAAATGCCGTAAAAACAAGCATTCACAGCCAACAGTCCCATATCTGTTTTTTAAATTAGGTCTGTATGTCTGTTCCATTTTATCAAGAGCTGAGTCTTCAAAAGTGCTCTTGTCTAAACAAGCTGGCTTGACTAGTTGACGTCAGAGTCATTGAGAATGATCTCAGCTGAGCAAGCACACATGAATCTAAAACAGAACCACACCTCTTCAAATTTTCCAGAGTTTGTGGACGTGTTATTTTCAGATTTGTTCAGCATTAAGGACCAACCACCACACACAGTACACTCCCAACATCCAAAACATTTTATCTCAGAAATAAAAGGCTAGGTGCATGCGCAAATTTAAAAGAAGCCTATGCTTCCTCAAATTAACTGCCTGAATGTACAGACTGTTGAGGGCAGCAATAGATGAAACATCTAACATTGGTCATGAAGAAAGTGGTCCTGGATACTAATGCCAAACTTTCATTTTGTAATGAAAATTTCGGCAATGGGTTGTGTATGGGTGCTTGTGTACAGATTAGGGTTAGAACAAGGGCTACAGAGGGCGATAGCTATGTGCATACACTTATCTGTGTGTCTTAAGTGGTAGTGTTAGAGAAACTGTGTTTAGTAACCTAATGTGTATGGTTGGTGTTAGTGAAGCCCCTCCTTACCCTTACATGTGTGCCTAACCATACCACCACCCCCTCTAATCTCAACCTTGCACATTAAGGTACTAAATACCCTTTCCCCAAAAGTACCACTATACAGACAAATTATGCCTGCAAGTTAGTGATTTTTTTTTTAGTTTAATGAATCAGAAAAGGAAACTGTTTTCTTTTTTAAAATGATTTGTACACAGACATCTTAATGAAAGAGAGGGTCTACTACCTCATTGGGGCCACTGTGTCAGACTGAGCACCATAGCTATTATGGGATACATCTGTTTTAGATAAATATTGTTTTGATTTAACAATAGTTCTTTTTTACTATTATCATCTCTCCCTCACTCTATAACTATAGATAGACAGATAAAAATCTATGAATATACACATACATACACACACACTTACACACACACACACACACACACACACACACACACACACACACACACACACACACACACACACGCACACACACGCACACACACACACACACACACACACACACACACACACACACACACACACACAGTTTAATGCTATGATATGATGTGATGTGCATGTTCAGTCTTTGCTATTGGCAAACACTGACGTGGGAATAAAGTTGGTTTGTCCAAAGTCAACTAGTGCCTGTGGTCAATGTGACTGCACTGCAGATGGAATAAACTTGACCAGAGTGATGTCATCCAGTGTACAGTTATCAAAAAGGAACCAGACACTTTAATTGTTAAAAGATTTTCACTGCCCTTTTCCACCTTGCCTTAGTGCAGGAGCTAATGACATTTTTATGGAAAATAAATAAACACTTTGCAGTGCCTCTCATGCCTCCCATTTCTAGTTGCTAGTCCAGTTCTGGTGACAGTACTGACATGGACACTGTATACCACTATGATCCATCTAAGTGATTCTTGATCTCAGTGTATTTATAGTATTTATAATGTCTGCTTGATCGAATACAAACATAAGTACTTTAACTTGGTTTCCATGTCAGATACAGTCTCAAGGTTTTCTTTAACTTGACAAACTGTACGCTTTTAACCTGAATTGTAACTTCTGCAAAGGAAGCAGACTCCTTATGCCTCCCATTAATTTGCATCCTCCCTCGGAACCTGCCATCATGAGACTTATGAATCCCAATACTATAAACAGCATGGACATTTCCTGTAATTTCAGGTCAAGTCTTCCCAATGTACCATAAATCCTAACCCTGGTTACCTTTAAAAAAGTATCCACAGGGTATGGGTGGAATTCACTAACAAGTATTTCAAGGCATCAATTTGCTTCAACCCTTTATTCCAAATTTTCCTTTATAAATGTACTGGTAATGGTACCTGCTTATTTAGTAACTTCTCAGTTTGAGTACTACTGCATAGCACACCTCACAATAGAGGCCTTACAGTACTGCTACTAAAACATTTATTAATTACAGTGTCCCATGGACAGCACTAGTGCACAGCACAAATCAAGATAAAAGGTTTATAGAATCGGCAAACTGGAGTAAGGGATTTATGCTGGTTTCTGCCATCAAACAGAACACAATATAGTGAAATGCATATTACCATTCACTTATTCTGTACTGTCCCTATTCCTAAGTCTTAAGTGAGGGGCTATGCGCTGCGGGAGGCCAGATGTATCCCATAATAGCTATGGTGCTCAGTCTGACACAGTGGCCCCATTGAGGTAGTAGACCCTCTCTTCTAAATCTTATCATTGATTTACTGGGGTGCAGGGAGGGGGCCACCATACCTCTGGGTACTTCCTCTGTATAGGACATCCAATTCCCCTACCATACTGCATCCCAGCATAATCTGCATAGCACAGGGTTATGTTATTTACATGAGCTCATGGCTACCCTGCACCATGGTTACACAAGGAAAAATGTTAAATTTCATTCATTATGGGCCAATAAAATCTCCCTCCTTCTTACTAAAACCTCATAACTTTGAATATAGCCTCTTCCTCATAGTCAAAGCATCAAAAACAAACTCCACACACATTCAACCAATAATTGATAAAACTGTAGATTTATTACCCAGTCCCCTAAAAATGAATATTACTATAAAACATTGAAAAAAAAAAGCAAAATGGCTCCCAGTTCAACAAAAAGTTGACCTTCTCCTAGGATCTCAACTATTCAGACTCCTAGACAAGCAAACCTACTCTGCTTTGCAGCAAAACTAAACAGCCTTCATCTTACAACCTTCGAAACCATAACCAATCTGTCCTCATCCTGCAACCCTCTCTCAAATAAAACTCCATTGTACAGATCACTGCTTTTCTATACTATAGGTTCATAGGTAGGTACTAGGCTATAGGTAGGTACTAGACTATCGGCCCAAGGGCCTACGTAAGCCTAGCCAGCAAGGTTCCATAGCTTAGTCCACCCAAGAAAGTTATTTTCCTGTGCCACTGTCCAACAGAGACAAAGAAGTGATTCCCGGGGTGTATTTCCTATTTCCCATCCACTCATCAAGATTTTTCTTGAAGAGTGCTAATGAAGAACTTTGCTTGACATAGATGGGTAGCTTGTTCCAGAGTAAAGGAAGTCTCTGGGACAGGAATCTATCCCTCCAGCGTGTCCTGTTTATTGTGTTGACAAGGTTTATATCCCTAGAGCGTGTAGCTCGAAAGGATTGGGATTTCTTTAGGTGTGGCATGCCCAACAGCTCTGGGTTTGACATAGCTTTATATGTTAGGCAGAGATCACCTCGGAGTAGGCGATATGCTATGGAGTAAAGCTGGAGTTTTTTGAGGCAGTCAGTGTAGGGCATTTGTTTGAGGCCAGTAATCCTCTTTGTGAGGTATTTCTGTGGCCATTCCAGCTGCTGCAGATGTCCTGCGAGGTACATTCCAAATGGGGCATTGTACTCTATAATGGGTCTAATGAGTGATGAGTAGAGGGGAACAATGACCTCTTTTTTCCTGGATGAGAACCCTTTTATGATAAAGTGTGCCACGTATAAGGACTTCCTGACAACTGTGGCGATGTGACTATCAAAGGAGAGACTACTGTCCACCTGGGTCCCAAGGTCTCTTATCAAGCATTCGATATTATGTAGATTGCTGCCTATGTGGTAGTTCATGGGTACAGGGTTTTTACCAAAGGGGATGACACTGCAATTTTTGGCATTGAGCTTGAGGCCATGGCTCTGACACCAAGCATCTGTCTCAGTGAGGCCCTTCTGTAGGATGTTCACATCATTTGGGGACTTGACTATGGCTCCTAGTTTGCAGTCATCTGCGAACTTTGTTAGCCAGAGGCCTTCTGTGTTAGCCTGTACTTCAGAGAAGTAGATACCAAACAGGAGAGGTCCCAGGACGGAACCCTGTGGTACTCCACTTGTCACTGCTTTGAGGTCAGATTTGGAGTCTGCAACTTTTACAATGTGGGTTCTGTCAGTGAGCCAGTTGGCAACCCATCTTGTGACGTAGAGATTTATACCTAGTTTAGTGAGTTTAGCTATAATTCCAGAATGGGGGATGGTGTCGAAAGGCATGGCAAGGTCAAGATAGGCTGTGTGAACCACCTTACCCTCATCCACGGCTTTGGTGACTGCCTCAAAGAAGTTGATGAGGTTCAGGAGGCATGATCTGCCTTTCACAAACCCGAACTGGGTGGGATCCAGAGTTTGGAGGTTACCAATGTCTTTGTTTATGAGTTCCATGATGATACGTTCCATGGCCTTGCAGACCAGGCTCATCAGGCTAATAGGTCGATAGTTCCTGGGATCAGTGGTGCCTCCCCCTTTGTGGAGTGGGATAAGTGTTGCTGTGCGCCATTCAGTGGGCACAAAGCCTGATGTGAGGCTATTATTGAACATGGTGCTTAAGTGGGGAGCCAGTTCGTTCTGAAGTTCATGTAAAACGCAGCCTGGGATGTTGCCCGGTCCCATGGATGCTGTATTTTTGGCTTTAGAGAGTGCAGCTTTTTCATATGTAGTTGTGATTACAGGGACTCTGCATTCTTCCTGTATAGATATGGGCCCTTTAGGGGGTGAGAGGGGGGGTAAAGTTAGCACTGAACCGATCTGCCAGGATGTTGGCAATATCAGTTGGTTCTGTAATTTTCGTGCCTTTGTGCTGTAACT